>NC_139345.1:167396864-167691864 GCF_055883805.1 Amblyomma maculatum | reverse complement strand
GCAGGCTGCGTAAATTAATTGATATTTTGAAGCCTGCGATTTTGAGAAAACTAGAGTCCTAAGATATTATCATGGCTGGCTCATCACTGTTGCAGCAGAATCTTGCCTACACATGTTTTTTTTCCTTTTTGACACCTGCTATTTCCGACAGCTGTGTGAAAAGTTCAAAATTTTAGCGCAGGTATCAAAAATTTAGTGTCATGCGGTACCTTATGCCGTGCAAGCTACATGAGTGCGTTTTGGATTTCTGAGCCTATCGTTACCATGGATGTATGGTAATTAGGGGAAGAAAAGAGAAGTAGAAGAGTATGCAGTGAGTAAAAGCCACACACAGGTATATGAGATTGAAACTGGCAATCGACAACGTCCCCAGTATCAGCAGTGGCTCTGTTCCACTCAGTGTAGGCCAGAAGTGTATGCCTCTGATTTTCCATCACTGCTGCCCTGCACTATACCTTCATGAAATAAATCGGGGCTGCAGTTCTTTAATATCGTCTCCGAACTTGTGTAAACATGTCCGCACCTACAATGCTTTCCAAAAGGGCAGTGGCTAGCTCATTATCACCGATAAACACTTTGTCTGACGCCCTCAATTTCAGACTCTCGATAATTCGCTTCATCTTGCATCACCTTTCGCACAAGAAATTAAGCGCTAATCGCATGAGCCGACGGCATCGCTAAGTAGGCTGAATGTCCCCAAAGTACTGTAGCTCGTCGTGCCGCTCACGTTGTAGTTTTGTAGAAAAGGTTGCTCGTCGCCAGGAAGTAGCTCGCGAGGCAGCCAGTCACAGCAAGCCCTGAGGTAGTACGTAACTTAATTCCGTTCTGACTTTCTTGTGAGGGAAGTTTGTTTTTACTTGTGCGGTTTGGGATGATAGGAGCGGAAGAATCTGCAGGCGCTCACGTTGTCTGAGACGTGCAAATATAAAGCAAAAGAAATGATGCTGTAACTAGGTACTGTTAATTACTATCGAAAGCATTCAGAGAGTCACTCTTTCTCTGTCACTGAATGTAGTTTGGCACCACTATGCTGTGTCCCTATAGAAACGCGATGCATAAGCAGAATTTTAATCAGTGCTTTTATCGTTCATCATGAAGTTTAGTTTAGAAACGGTATACTAGCATAATTTTTTTTATTTCCTGTGACCGAACGACGAGGCGGCAGTAGCACAGCAGTGCTGAAAGCGCGCTGCTCTGTCGCTGAGTCATGTCGCTTCGTTTCTGTGCACGCAGCAGCAAGGACCGGCGTCTTTGCCGGGCGACGCATTTCCAAGGAATGCCACCTAGTGCGGATACCACTTTAGGTTCAGTAGCCGTGAATCGCCCGGCGACAAATGCATCGAGTTTACATTATCGGTTCCGCTGTACAGTGCGCGTCAGCTTTACGTAGAGCGCGCGAGCCCCGGCCTCCAAGCGCCGCAGTCATTCAGCAACACCTAGCAATAATAGCAGCTGAGTTCGGGATAAGATGTGTCTGAGCACGCGCTGCCACACATACCGACATATCTTGCTCTTTCATTCCCTCAGCAGTGGTCTCATGCATCGCATTCGCCTCACCATTAGGCTTCCGGCCGCGGCCAGTGTGCACGTGTGGGGTGCCATGAGCTTTGAAGGTCTGGTACCATTTGTACAAAGCTTTCGGAGAATGACATCGGAAGAGCGCGGAAGTATCATACAAACTCTTTAGCTTCCGCATGTTTTGGATGGGCCTTTTCTAGATGGCCTAATCTGGCTGCAGTAAGATGGAGTCGCCATCCACACAGCAAAAGTAATCGAGCAGCTTCTTGATGGCCTTGCAATGACGAGGATTGATTGACCGGTAATGAGCCCTGATCTGCACGTCATTGAGAACACAGGGGGATTCTCAATGCGAACCTGTATAAGCAACCGGGCTTAGCGTCAGTGACGTCAGATAAATTCTTGGAGGCCATACAAAGCGAGTGGGAGTGCCTGTGGCGCAAATCTAGCAATCTTGACGTGCTCTAAGACTCCTTGCTGATACGAATTTAAGCCTTGAATGATGCCCAAGAAGGAGCCCATTAGTTACTGAGCAGCCAACTGAATTTAAGGTGTAGGAATGGTACATCAAACTCAACTGTTTCACAGACCCTTAGATTTCGACGCACTGCGATTATAGTGTTGTTGAAGGCCAATTGACATCTATTTAGTGTAGCAACTAGCCATATCGTAATAGATCAGTGCAGACTGCCTAGAGGCAAGAAGGCACGCTTTTCGGGTATGTTTTTATTTTGAGTAGCAATATTTCAAAAATGATTACGTTCTATTTTTTATTCTGTCGATAATATTTTCTACTACTGCTTTGTCACAAAATCATTCTAATAAACATTATTTGGCGAAGCGGTAGAAGTGTCAATTCCTGAGCTCTAATTGCACACATGGCCTCCAGTCAGAAAGGCCGGAAAAAGCCCCAAACCTTTGCATACTTTCTGTATTCACTTCATTCTTAAAGACAAACGAGCCTAAATAAGATCTCCTTCACGCACACAGTAGGCTGCTTGCACCTGAAAAAGCGGGCTTATTTCAGTAACGCCTCTTTGAGAAGAGCTGGGTGTCAGTGAAAAGGCGATATTGTTTTTATACTAACGCCGCTCTCAGTTCCCACAGCTGCGTCTACTCGTGTGCGAAAGCGAAGTTGCCGCCGCTAGAAGCAGGAATGGCAAGAGCAAAGCGCTGCATCAGCATCCGCTCCCGCGGTGACGAAAACAGCAAGCCCTAATTGTCTGTATGTGTTGCCGCGCGACTTATCTGTAACCCAAAAGTTGCCGTTCGACGCCACTGGCTTTCTCCAGAGGCAGCAGTTCGAGCGCTCTACACAAGGATGAAGCGCACTGCACTTATCTTGATATGATCACGCTCACTTAAGAACTGACAAGCTATTACCTTATGCTCTTGCTTGCTTCGTTAATACTGCAAACAGCTTAAAACCTTTCCTAGAGCTCTGTTTGCGGTCAGTTCCTGACCCCTACTGCCCGTCGCGGTATCACAATTGCTTTGGCCTCTGGATAGGTTTCCATCCCGGTCGGAGGGGCGTGTAATTTCTATGACGGCGAAACATGAAAACGCACTAGTATTGCGCAAAGTTAGCGCACATAAAAGAACCTGAAGTGGCTCGAAAGAATTTGGAAATTTCGATCACGTAGTGTTCTTTAACGCGCCCTGACATAAAAGCACGCGGGTGCCTTGCTTTTCGCCTCTATCGAAAAGCGACCGCGGTGACCGAGATTCGATCCTGCACCCTTGGGCACAGTAGTCGAGCGTCGTAACTATCGCACCACCAGAGCGGGCTTGATGTCCGTTTAATGCAGCAAGATTACAAATAAAGAATTCAGGTTTTTTATTTTTAGTATGTATATTTTTTCTCCCCACCTTCTCCGTACGGCTTCCACCGTAGTAGCAATTTGCAAGGAAAATAATTATCTTTCTCGGGAACAAAAACTGCACTGTCCACGCAGATGTACTAGCAAGCCAGTAGATTTCTACCTTAACGAAGGTTCCACATAGCCTGTACATATAGTATCTACACCTCTATGCGAGGCCACAGAAGCATACCATGCGCAGAGAAAATTGATTCCATGCACGGAGAGTGCCCAAATAATAAATTTGTCTCTGAAATTATACAAGAAAAAAAAGCACGAAGTGATTTGAAAGGGGTGCCTGCATGGTCAGTAGAAATTATAACCGCAGTTGTAAAAAAAAAAACAAAAACCAAAACTGTCTTGCTTTCCAAATGACTAAATGTATAATGAAGATTTGACTGCATTAAACGCTACAGAGGGCAAACATGTTTCGAACAGTACCAGCATGCGAGATATTATCGTTTATGTGAATAAGCCATGATGCACTTCACCTGCCCTCATAGCCCAACCAAACTTCACGAGGATGCCTTTTTGTGTTTTCTGACCTCATACCAGAATATTCCTTTGCATTTTTATGTTGTACTCGCAGGGAGCACGCGCTGGAGTACAACCCGCACCGCAAGTCTCTCGAGGTGTTCCTGATGCTAGGCATGCTCTTCAGCGCCATCGGCGTGGTCGGCTACTCCGTCTTGTCATATGCCCTCGTCGAAGCCTTCTGTAAGCATCTCATATAGAATGACCCGGGTAAAAAAATGCGCGTTTTGTAGATTCTTTGGTCCCGTTTCCCGCATTGCATACATATATAACGAACTTTAAGACTAGTAATGTTGACAAAACGTTAACTTCTTCGCCATTATGAAGTATGCAAACAATATTTCTCTCGGCTGCGTAAGAATTACAGCAGTCTAGATTTTATTATTCTGCATGCAGGGTGGGACAGCCAAATTAATTACCTTTTTAAATGCTTGTTTTTTATACTGTTTAATTGAGACTGCACTGTCATTTGAGAAAAAAATATTAACAAAACTCACCCTTGATGTTGATTGCATCAATTTCACTATATTTCCGCTTAAAGTTCAGAACTTCAATGTATGTTTCTTAATTTCAGTTGTAATCGTCCAATGATCAGGCTCCATTGCGTCGCGTGCATGATGTCCGCTTTGCCTTGAAAGCTGCCTATGTGTACAGCATTTCTCAAACGTGTTTGCTTCTGAGCCGTGTAGGGGCACTGATTTATCATTATCGGAGGCCGTTCCCATTGGAGAGGGTTGTACAAAAATCTTCTTACTATCAAGAGATTAGGAACACTGGAAATGCATTAAAAACTGCACAAAGTTGCTCAGAAGCAGACCCCTAGGGCTCTACACTTTTGACAAAGACTTCACATACCGCAGAGAGACGGCCGCTGTATGGAAGCGCACAAGGTGCACTTACTGCGTCACCCGAAACCGGCAGGAGGCGCGAATTCTAGTCGCCACCGCCGCGGCGCCCCTGCTTGGGGACAGCCGCGCTCGCAGAGTTGTGCCCGGTTGCGCTGCCCCTCTTCGACGGAGGCGTCGGCATGTCCAGAGTTTTGCTATTAAGGCGAAATTCTTTAATGGCTGATACTGTAGTGGACAAAAGTAGCCCGCGTCAGCTGCGCACCTTATTGGTGGACAGAGAAGTGACGTCATCAGCCGCCAAATTCGAAGCGACCAACCAGAAGTCTCATGTTGTCTAGCGTTCCTGCCATCTGCAATACCGAATTTGAACGCGCGCCAAGGAAGGCCACGCTACAGGAGCGGTGGTGTACCGTACAAACGCACACTTGTCGAGTGTGACAGATACGGCATTTTTTCTTTCCTGTAAACCAATTATAATTATATGTAACACTGCAACTAACGCCGATAAAAGGCGAACAATGAGAGACATATGATAGGAGAGGAAAAATAGACTTTCGTCATTCTCATCATAGACCCTCTAATTTTTTTTAATCAATTAGGAGCTCCGTTTGACATAATATGGTACACGAATTCGTAAATACTGTCATGGCTGATGTGAGTGCGTCAGCACTACAGCGTTTGCTCGGCAACTATGTTTTCTGGCGTGTACACACGAAAATTATGCGACGGTAGTTAAAGGCCGCTCGACTGGAGCGCGCGGTTTGCAACTTCTTGCATTCGGGTCAAGTTGCTTGCCAGATTTAAATGTCTCACGCCTCTCAACAATTCAAAGCTGTTCAGCGGCAGTAGTAGCCTTATGCATAGCCCTTTACATCACAATTTCGAGAATTCGGCGGGAGTCACTTCCTTCCCTTTACTCATCTGTGCCTAGAGGATGTATAAAAGTAGTGATATCAACCTTTTCCACGGATTAAAATAAGTCTACCATACTTTGTGAGCTGTCCTAAACTGCCAGCACTAATCAAATAAAAAAAAATGTGGTTCTATTGTGAGCAACCTAGTGAAAATGCGACTTTCAGCTAGCAACCAATGATTTTTACTATCTCATTTTGAGACAAATGCTGCGGTGAAAATAGGAAGGCGTTTATTTTGTGAAGTTTAGGTTAATATCTGGGGATCTACTACTTATTTGGAGACCTTAAAATTTGTACATTTGAACGCTATCCGTAACGGCTGACTTTATTATGCACGACCTGTCAAAGTCGATTGCCCTTGCCAGGAAATACGTTTGAGCCACACTGCCCCACGCTGCAGGTCAGAGGGGAGCTCATGATACCGAACGTTAGGGTCCTTTCTCACGTTAATGTCGCCGAGCGGCTCACAGGAGTTGCACGTCGCATGCGTGAGACTGGTTGGCACACGCAAGAACAGCAAAAAGCTTGAAGCGAGCACTGCACACGAAATAAAGGCGTTCCTTCTCGACGTAAACGTGCTCACACACGCACACAATAAAGCTTGGGTTGATCACATGGACAGGAGGCGAACGCATCCAGGTACGAAGCAAACTGATCTCTGTGAGATTGGCCTGCACACGCGCGCTCATCAAAATCCCGAAGCGAGCACAGCCCACGAAGCAAACGCACTCCGTCCCGTCGTACACGTGCTCACACACACGCTCACAATAATTCTTGACCACGCAAAATAGAGACAAACACGTACTTAAAGAGACGCAGCAAACCTAGAGCCCAGTGCCGGCATTCCAGGTGGCGATGTGTCCTCGAACAGTGGCGCCCTTAGTAGATTCAGCGGGAATTGTAGACTGCTCAAGAACGCGCTCGCTCATTGATGGTGGCGCGACGCAGCAGGTCGCACCTAGCGCGCTCGCATCAAGCAAACGTGGAACCAACGCACCTCTCGTAGTTTTTGAAATCCAAGTGTGTGAGCACTTAAAAATGAATATTTTGACGTGCACTAAAAGTAAAAAAACAAAGTCAAACAGAGCACGCTAGTGGCGGCCAAACTGGAAAAAAAGACTGCATGCCAGTGCGCTCTAACAACAGATGCGCAGCAGAGAACCAGAGAGGCTTGTGCATCCGGCTGGTCCATCTCGATTACCTTATGCTCGCCTTATTGCGAAGCCGCGCTGCACTCACAGCTCGCGAAGGTGCTTTCAACTCTGCGAGGGTTTATTCGGCCGCATCGTGGGGAATATTTGGCCTTAGGCGGTGTCTACTTTTTGCTTCGTCATGAATGGCACCATTTTCAGCATGCCTGAGTACTATTTTGACTTCGCAAAGCGATTCACGAGCGTTCAAGCGCCAACAACGGCGGTGACGCCGACAGAAACCGATGCTACCGAAAACCAACATTCTACACGTGCGGACAAATATAAGCCCTCCCATGAAGCGTTGAAAGCTTCCTTGGCGAGCAATTATAGTGGCAGCGCGGCTTCGCTCATTCCAGCGATAAGGCGAGTATCACCGGATGTGCCAACACACCTTCGTTTGGTGCTGCGCTTCTGATGAAAGCGCTCGCTGGCATGTAGTTTTTGCATAGTTCGGTCACCGCTCGCGTGCTTCGTTTTTCCGTTTTTTGTATGGTGCACCTGTACAACGGTGAAAGAACTGGGGCCCCATCCTCGAAATTCACCTTTTCGGTCATGGTGTGACGTACCCGCGACGTGTAAATCGGTGCGGCTCAAAAACACGTATACACAGAAATCGATCACGAAATTCGAAAACACGGAAAAAAGTTGCAGAAAATAACGCCGTCGTCTGTTATTTGGCGCCGATTACCAAAATGCCAACGCTTCGATGCCGAGAAGCTGTAGGGTCGGTGTTAACCGTGCTTACGCCGCACACGTATCGCGCGCTGTACGTTGCGGCTGTACTGTAGTATGTAGTTGCGGTGGTTGCGACCACAGCGCACCATAGTACAAATGGTGTCGGATGTCCAGCAGCAGCTGGGCTGGGTTATAGTGACTCTAGGCTGAGCGAACGGCGGTACTCGACGCAAACCTTGCAAACAGCCGCTCGTTGAGCAGAGAAATCGGCGAGGATCAGAAACTAAACCAAAATATTCATAAAGACCGACGGCAGCTTTGCACATTTACTTGTCAGCTAATGCGTTTAAAGAATTTGAAAGAATTAAAGAATGTGAAAATCTGCGAAAAGTGTAGCATTCGATGTTTATCTACCCCACCCCTTATGTAATACCCCGGAAGGGGTTTTTAAGGTTAATAAATGAAATGAAATGAAATTTGTTTACAAATAATGAGAAGCTGAAGGAAGCGCTCGGCAGATTTTCCAGCTGCAGTTGCCACCAGAGAAAAAGACGCACTTGTCCGACGACAACGTACGTACCCATGGTGTCGGCACGGTGGAGCGGCGTAGTATGAGCGCAAGATATACTCGATCGAGCTGTATGGAAACACGCGTAGCGGAGAGCTCAGAGATCTTAACCTGCGCTTATATCCCACCTCCTTCTGCGTCGAGCTAATTGAATCGAAGTGCGAACGTCGCGGCTGGGTTACGCACGTACTGCAGGTCAGAGAGCAGAACGCCTATATTATTATTGAGTCATTGCGTGGGGACGTTTGCAAATAGCCGCACAGGAGACGTGGCCCGGAATTTGTCACAAAGTACTGAAGCTAAATCAATATAGAGAGGTATGATTTTCTGGTAGCAATGTAAATGCAACAATGTAATGTGTCTTGAATTAGACATACCTGGTTAGCATGTTTTATGCACATCACTGCAGAGTGTGTCTATTGTGGCAGATACATTACCTCATTAAAATAAAACGTCACTGTCGGTGATTCTCCTTGGTTTCTGAGCATGTTTCATTCACTAAGAGCATTTTATAAAGGTAGCAACACTGCTTTTCTGAAGCAGGTACACTTTACATCACCATGTGACAAGTGAAACGAAATTTGTCAGGTGCAGCCTAGTTCCTTTCCTGTTTACCAGTTTTGCACTTGCAATAGCATCTGGCAGTTTCTTTTAATGCAGCAAGATTCCTCAGAAGATCAGATGAGTGAAGAGGTCGGCTAGAGAAAAATGCCTTCACATATATATTATTGGATGTTTGGGAAGTAAAGGAACCTACGTGAGAGTGAATATGAGCAATTTCAATGAGCTAGATGCAGTATGGAAGCCATTTTCTTGAAGCAATTCTCATTGTAATGTGCATTCATGCACACATTGACCAATGCACATGTCACACAAAGCCCGAACCTGTCTCTGGGTGAAGCAAGTGAGGCAAAGGGGAAAACAAGCGTACTAAACAATATAACATTTATTGACAGCACTTTACAGTACACAGCCTAAAGTGAGAGGCCGTCACACATTCTAGTAATTACAGTATTGTGGTGCTTGTACAGCTCATTGCAATATGGGAAAGGTGGCACGGCCTTGGAGACCAAGGAAGAGAAATTAGTTATACAAAGCAAGGAAACACATGATAGGGTCAAAAACCAATTCTCAAATTATTTCGCCCTAGATAAGCTCAGCATCAGGAAAGAAAGCACTCACTGTTTTACCAATGAGTACACAACACCACTGACAACTGGCCCCTAAATATTCAAACCACTAGGCTGCAGCTACAGTCAAGGGATGCGACGCGTTCTGCAGTACCACCGGTATGAAAGATGATGAAATTCAACGTCATTTAAAGGGTGGCCGGCACCCGGAACAGAGAAAGTATTCCCTGATTCTGTTATGGGCAGGGTAGTGGTAGATACAGAGTATGTTGGAATGATTATACCTGTGCATAAATGCCTGCCACCACCTAGAATACTCTCTTTATACACCAAAAAGCAAAAATGTTAGTAAGAAGGAAAGCATAATGTATAATGCTTGAATAATGTATTATTCAAGCAACTCCACGTGACAGCAATGAGAAAAAAAACAGCACAGCACCTGAAAACATCATGCTCTAAAACCAATTGTGGGGACACACAAGCACCGCATGTAAGGCAACGACACGATAGCTTTTACAGATCCTGCCTGCAGATTTGCGACTGCTAACACTTAACCCATTAGTCTGTGTCTTATTATCTGATACATATTCAGTAGCATACACTTGTAGGCTACCCAATTACGTGAAAGACCACGTGCCATACATATCTATACCCACAAAGCCCACTCTAACCAAGCCGTGCGGATGCGTTTGCTTTGCCTAATGGTAGCCTGTATTACTTATCACCCAAAGATCCTGCAAGGTTTATCACCTCACTCCTACATCTCAAAGGTGAAGCCGGAGTTGGCAGCTCCTGCTATGTCATATGGTCTCGTGACGTCATGCAACCCATTGACCAATGAGTACTGGGCCATGTCACCTGCCAATTACCACCTGCGAGAGCCATGTCCAAGATTTTTCGCTCACAATGACGAATGTTTTTGCAGAATAATGGTAATGCTGCTGCATTAAAAAGCAAGAAGCCAAGAGCTGAACATCTACGCTACATTAGGCGCTGCTGGCTCACAAGACTTGTGACCAAGGTGTCAATAGCCATGTTATAGATGCAGCTGTGGCAGAGACAGTATCACAGAAGCAACAGATGATTGTAGTCAAGACAAAAAGGAATCTCTTTATTAAAAAAATTGCTCAATACATCATGCAAAACAAAGGCTCACATAATGGACAGTATGATGTCTACTGTGTTCAATAGGATTGCTCCCTCACGAAGCCATATTTTTCACGCAATCTTCGTAAAAATATATTGTGTTCAATTCAACTTTGCTGTACCCAGAGCAGACGTGCAAAACAAGACAGCATTCTGAGGGTTACATCCAGTCTGGACAGTCCAGATCGGATTACTGAAGCTGATATTATAATTAGGAAAGCGTAGGGGCACTAGATAAAGTAGAAAACTGTGACAATAGGATACATGCAAGTGAAACTAGTGCAGTTGTCACTGATGAGCGTGAATAGTTATACAGCTCAGTACTAGTACAATGGTACACAATGCTGAAAAGTGTCGATAAAACAAAAGTGTTTTTGAAAGTGTTTCTGCATAAATGTAATGAAAGTGAATGGCATAAAGTTGGTGTCCCTTCCTTAAAATTTTTAATTTAAAGCTGACAAAGAACAATCAAGATAAGGCTACAAAAGGAACCGAATATGAAATAATAAAGAAGCAGTTACACACAGCTGCAATCATTTGATAAACATCTCGAGTGATGAAATCATGCTCCAGCGGCTTCGAGCATGAATATGTAAGCGTTACCAACTTCTTTTAACAATAACGTGAATGCTGAAGGGCATGTGACCGCCGCAGCAATGTGTCAATAATCAACTAGCCCAGATAGCAGCCGCATAATAGAGGGTATGGAAGGCCTGCACACAGTGCTATCACGAAGGGGAATATTTTAGAGAACAAGATATGTTGCAGTGTACAAAAGGTGCGAAGCATGTTCTAGAGTTACCGCCAAAACTTTATAATGGACAATATTAGCCGAAAGTTTTTATTTCATTCCTGCGCTTATGTGCATCATTATTGTGACTATGCATTACATGGTGCAACATGAAATGCCAAGAAATTTGTCTCGTACACAAATGAATGCATTTCTTTTTCCTGTGAACCCGCTTTCAAGATCTTATGCCAGTGGGTGCACATGCACATCAATTTTACCTAGTAACAAAATAGAGAAGCCAATAGTTGCCTGTGTAAAAACCTCAATAGAAACATGTTCATTGATAGGCAAGTCACACAAATGATGCACAGGTTATACAGGTTATCTGAGACCTTGCTTAAATTCACCAAACAGCGTCAGTAATCTCAGTAAAGCAAAGTGAAAATGGCAAATTTGGCAAAAGTGGAATCTAACATCGCCAAAATGAGTCAACATGTTGTCGGGGGTCTCACCTTTCATGCATAAAATAATGAAATACAATGGCCACCAAATAGGTGCACAAATGTTTCAATGGAAAAACTAGTTGAATGCTGTTTAAATACATGCGGCCGATGAAAGGAGCAACATAAAACAAGCGCAAAAGCAACCAACTACAAATAAGCACAGCTTGCCTCACTCTACAGTTTGTGGAAAAACACAGTGGGCACCTCATGTTTCACCACAGCAGCACACTAGATTGGTGTAAAGGAATGGACTCTGGTATGATAAACGACTGCAGACACGTCCACCAGGTTTTGCGTATGTCGAAAATTCTAACTGAAGTAGCACACCACCGACTGCCTGCTTACACAAGCACCAAATCGAATGGTGAAGTATTAGTGCATGCACGTCCTACTGTAAATGGCCTGTCTGGAGGTAGAATGAGAATGTTTTTGTACCTTCTTGTGTTTTATTGACATGAATCAACTAATAAAACTTAGTGAGTACAAGCAGAACACAAAAATGCAGTATAAATCAAAGAATGATTGCTATTAACGAGTGCAAAAGCACCTGTAGAATACACTCAGTATGTCTACAGACGGTAGGCGAAAAACTATAGCACTAAAGAAAGCTGAACTCAGTTCTTGCACATGCTTTTAACAAATTCTACGTCAAAAATATGGCTCTGTCCAAAGACCAAAGAAACAATTAAGACTTTGACGGCTTCACAGCAGTACGCTACGAACATGGATCAGTAAGAATGTGCACACATATCACTTGTGGCATGTTCACAAATTAAAATTATGTCTGACAGTGCAAATCCTGAGTGCAGGTGATAAAGTTATTTCTGCCTGCCAAGTTAATCTAAATGCTGCGTGTCCTTTTCCTTGATGTATTGCAGGCGTTGCTGCTGAAATCAGCATTTGCAGGTGGCGTCAAGATCATGCGATCTGTCACACATTACAAGCTGTAATGATCTTCATAAAGTGCTTTTGTCCATACTGCATAGCACATCGCATCTGATATGGCCATCCAGGAACAAGGCGTGATCTCCCAGATTGACGAGCCTAGCAGAGAGGTCAATGATGTTGAATATGGCTCTAGGATTTTTCACCACATGATGACTCAGTTTGGGAGTGCTGCAACGGCTGCACAAGGTCCACACGATCACGTGCAATTAACACATTGTTTAGTGCCTAAATTAAATGCAAATAAAATTTCAAACAAGCATAACATAGGACTCGGGAACATTCAAAATCATCAAAGCTGCTAGCCAAGCTGCGGTGAATTAAGTTTAAACTGTGAATTCAAGAAATGGTCAAGCAACGACTTCCTCTTTCTTTTTCTTGACCGTCGAAACCACAAACCAAGAAATCGTGACAACTATGAGCAGACTCAGTATTTTGTTTTAGTTTGTGCAGTGTAAAGAAGTTGAAAAAAATTATATTGTGCCGTTGAAATAGGCAGCAAAAAGCAAAAACTGTCTGATTCGTCGCATATGTCCTGTAACTATTTCTTTAATCTTCAGTCATTTCCCGCCTGCGTACAACTTGAAAGCGAATGACTTTGTATGAAAAGCCACCTTTGCAAGTTTTCCTATTGCCCTTACCTTAGTGATGCTCGACGTGCAGCCCCATTTCCAGCAGATTGACTGCGTTTCCTTGCTAGTCGATACCCATCGAGAGGCTCGACATATTCCGGGAGCTCGTTGCTCGGCCGCACGAATACCTTTCGTGCCATCCAACCACCGCGCAAAGAAAGACGATCAGTTCAGAGGTGTTCACCGCTGGCGATTGCACCCGAAACACCTACAACTCGTTCAGCACTCATCGGTGCGACGCGTGAGCTCTGAGGGCGGCGTGATTCTCGCCTCGGAGCTTGCAAAGCCACCACACTACACACCTCGTCAGATGACTGTACTGACGAGCTATCTTGTAAGACAATTTGACTACATTGCTATGCTGCAGCAAATCCTCGATCACCACTTGCAGACGACGAGCACGAAGACCACTTACAAGCGCGCCTTCCTTCCATGGCCGCCGCCATTTTCGGGTTATCATAACCGCGCAGACCAATGATTTTTAGCCTTGAGAAGGAAGAGCTTGAGATAAGAATGCAGTTAACGCCATTACGCGGCCGCACGCTTCTGCCCTCGTTACAGACGATCTGAAGCGTCCTTTATTTTATGCGCGCTCATATTTTGCTGTTGCATTGCGTTTATAAATGAAAACGAGGTGTTTATAAAGCTATATTTTTACTTTGAATACCAAGCTAAGAAACTACGGTGAGCTCTGCATAAATCAGCTAGGATGTCGCCATCATCTCATTAGCATAATTCGGGCACCTTGCCGCTCGAAATTATGGCGGCCATACTTCAGCATTTCCGGTAATGGCAGCACTTAAGTTACGTCATGATGCGTCAATTAAACTTCATCTAAATATGCGTATCACGTGTTTCACGTGACATAACTCCAGCTTATCAAATTTGAGAATCCACTCCTTCGCAGTGTGCAATTATTTTCATCACATTGGTTAATAGAGTGTACATGTCCTCCAAATCACCATCAGTAACTTTGTTTCCACTCCAAAATTATTTGTATTTGTCGCCCAGGCAAAAAGGATAGCTCTGGCTAAAATCAATTTTCAGGCTACGTCATTTTCACATAACCGCAAAAAGTGCTTCCCTCAACTGACGGGTTCGCGCCACAAGTTTCAAGCACACCTTTCTTTTCAGAGCCAATAAGAAAGGCAATATGGCACAGCTATAGGGTAATGCGAATTTCGAGGATGGGGCTCCAGTACATAGGCTCGACCGGATTTTTTCGCTGGTGTCTGGATGCGTGCAGCGGCCCTCAGCCGATGCAACAGAATGCGCAAATGGAGGTTGCGCTCTAGTTTCGACCCCGCATCCCTGCGCATTGCGTAACCAAGTAAAGCAGAGAGTTGGGCGAGTTGGTGATGCATGACTAAACATGGCACCAGCGTAAGTAAAATACGAACACGCCCGATATTGGGTCCCGTGTATCTCTTCTAGGCGTTTGTTTTCTACTTACGCTGGGGCCAAGTTTAATCACTGTGTACCCAGTTCGACCGCGTTTTCAGTTAGCGTACCGAGCAGGCCAGGAAAAGTAAGCGCAACTTAGAATAGGGCGCTTACATAAGAGGTTGAAGGAGGCTGATTTTGTCAACTTTACCAAGAAGAAGACTAAGTAGTACGAGAGTCACAATGCTAAAATTCTGGCGTCTAATCTAGGAAACTGAAGCCTCCAGGCCGCATAAACTCAAACATTGTCACCAACCTACCGCGCCCATTCTGGCCTCACCCAATCTCCCCGACCTAAACTCTCCCACTTTGATCTACCGGGGAGCCACTGCCCACTCTCCAGCTCCCACCTTGACCCTCCAGAAAATTTCGATCGTATGTGAAGCTACGGAGTTAAGCAAAAACACTAAAGCATCAGCGTATGCATTGAGGCGAATCAAATTTTCTTGACAGAAATGGCGCAGCAGAAATGTAATCTAACATAAGTAACCAGCGGAAGACAAAGAAACACAAGAAAATAAGTAGACGGGGCAGCGCTGGACTAACAACTGGGGTTAACTCTTTCCTTGCGCTGTCCCGTGTGCTTCTTAAGTTTCTGTGTCTATCGCTTGTTTAATATGTTAGGTTCGCACCAATTAGCTCAAATGGTCACCTTGCATGTTAAAGAAGCGTGATCGTGTCGCACGTTTTACTCTTTGCACGTAGTCGCTGGTGGAGGAAGCATCCACGAGTTCGAGACGCAGTACGAAATCTGCCAGGATGACGCCTGTGGAGAATTCGGTAAGAACGAAAATGCCATGTGAATGTAGCCAACCCTGCGCGCCTCAGATTCATGTGCTTTCACTGGTAATTCATGGTTACCGTATGAATGCATTGATGATGAGGTTCAACGGCGCGGAGTGGACCTCAAAAAGCAAATATGTTTACATAAATGAGTAGTCCGACCAACAAGAATTGATACGGGAAAACAGATATCGTGTTATCGCTTGCTGCGTCAGTCGAGTGCTACATCGAGCTATTTGACGATGCCCCACTTCACACCTAAGCGTACACTGAAGAGAAAACGAACTGAAAAGAAAACTCCGTTGAATGGTCTTTACAGAGGCGAGTGGTGACCGGTCGTTAATTATTCTGTGCAGAGTTCCCAGCGCATCGTTTTCGATACTGAAGAATGAGGAAAATGACAGGGATCGCGTAGCCAATCCATTTGTGTCCCTCATTGGGCACAGAACACAATTTAGAAGGCTGCTGACGCGTCATAATCTCAAAATGAGTCACATCTAGTTTCCAGTAAACGTGCAAATCTTTGTCTCAAATTTGTGAAGGTGAAAGACTTCATCGTTAATCTCATTAACATCGTGAGCCTGTCAATGAGCCTTTGCACGTTTTCGAAGCCACTGAACTTTCTGTATATTCTTGCTTGCAATGGGGTATAGAATAATGATTAAAATTACTTTCAGAATCAATTTCCCTCAGGCGCAGACACTGCAGCGAGCCTCTGGCATTTAAAGGTCGTATCGTTAGGCTCACTTGAATATTTCAAGCAAGTGTTAAGCTTTCTGTGCAGAAAGTGTCTTGTGCTGCAAAAATAAGTATTTTCAGGTGCCCTGTCCCTTCTTTGATTGAAGCGCATGACACCCTTATTTTGTACAGCGTCTTATGCCGCTGAATACTAACAGACCCGCCACAATGCGCTAACAGGCGTGATTTATTTGATGGACATATCTGCTGAATAGGCTCAGCAAAGTATAGTTAGCTACTCTTCATTTTAGCTACTAAAATGAAATTTGATATTATTCAGATTCACAGCTGCATTTCCTTTGTGTGTTTGTGTTGCTGCTGTATTCGTCGTCACATCGTCGGACACCCATCGACATTCTCGAGTCGTCCAAGCGGGCCATTATCGAGCTGTCATTGGGTGTTCGTGGCACGCGACACCTACGACATAACTGCTGTCTCCAGCAGCTGGTGAATTGGGCATAGGTTTTAATTTTACTTCACATGGGTGATGCTCCGTGATTTCTCCTTCGGGGGTCGCATGACTTCTATGACATCATCGTAGTCTCGAGGATTCAGCGAATTTCATCTTTTACTGAAGCGGAGTTTTGCCGTGACGGAAACCTTAATGCTGTTTCATAATAGGCACCACGTGGTTGCTTTAAATGTTCGGTAGAGACGCTCAAGACTGCTTACGTATAAGGATTCGAGAACGTCAGTGCCTCTGTGCCCGCTATTTCGATGCAAGGTTTTCTAAATTCTTAGAAAGAAGGAGCATTGAACAAGGGTTGAGAGGGAGTTTCAGTTCGCAAGCCCGACTTGTCTTCCTCCGGACAGCGCAATCATAACTGGTCAAGTTTAAACTCGCTTTTGCTTCCGAAAAAGAAAAGCCAGGGAAAGGGGAGGGAGGAGGGTGGGGGCAAAAGAAGCAGGGCAAGGAGTGAAAGAATGTTCTTTTCGGTGTGAATTTCTCAGCCTGTAACTGGTGATCCTGTGACCTTAAAAAGAATAAAAAGCGGTAGCAGCAGGAAAAGCTACACTGCAGGAGGGGTGATGAGTCAACACCTCAAGCAGGTCCGATGCTGACAGGCCTCTTCTGTAAGGGGACAGGCATTCCAAAGCGTCCTAGCAAAGAATAAGCTGCAGGTGAATAGTTATGAAGAGCTTTCCGCAAGGAGGGAAGAAGGAAAACGAAAAAGAATGATAACAAATTAAGGGAATTATACCTGCGACGCTTTACATTATCTCAAGAGAAGGATTCAAGAAGGAACAAAAGTGAGAAGTGATAAGAAGGCAACATGTTTAGAAAAACACGTGCAGCTTATGCTATTGTGGAAGGGGGGGGGGGTGTAGTGTACACATGCTTTGAATAAACTGTACAATTACCGCTATATAGAATTGTTTTTCCGCCTAGCTATGGCGCAGAGGGAATATATTTAAGGGATTTAAGGACCACGATCTTCCCCTTGTTCTTGCAAACATGTTTCCTTATCACTTTTGTTCCCCATTGAGACCCTTTCTTGAGCTAATGTATGGCGCGGCTGGTATGGTTCACTTGATATTTTATTATTCGCTTCGTGGGTTATGCTTGCCTTGGCTGCCAGGCTCCTAAAGGCACGGGTTTGAAGGCAGGAGAGTTTCTCTAAAACTTGATATGGAGAAAACTAAACTAATATTCAACACGTTCGGAAGAGCAATTTACGATAGGTAGCGAGGATATACCCAGTAAAAAACTAAACGGCGTGTCAGTAATAAGAAATTTCCGTAGCACTGTCATGAGGTCAAACGTTTTTGTAGTTTTTTAGGTTTTTATGTAGTACGTTGCTGTAGCCTGAACAGTAGTGAAGCGCTCCTGTTTCAACTTAAAATGCTGAAATTGCTACAGAAAGGTCTGATTTTACCATGTGTTAATTCAATGTCAAACATCGCACATAATAATTATTGTGACAGCAGAAAATTCTGTCCAGTTATTTTCGACGAACTGGATATGGAAATGTAATAGCTGAACCTTGGTCAGGTGTCAGCAGCATATCCGTGTATTGAGGTTGAAATAACTCGAAGAATAAGGTCAGGGTGGATGGAGTTTGGTAGGTATTCTCAGATCGCAATGTAAGTTTGCCAGTCTATCAAGGAAGGAAAAGAATATATGTATATCTTGCCAGAACTCACCTAAGGGGCAGGATCATGGAGGGTTCAACCTATATTTAGGCCAACGCAGAAGGCTGACGAAATGAAAATAACCATAACCATGAGACTGCAAGAGAACAGAGCGGCTATAAAGAGAGGGAGTTGAGATTCTAGCTGGAATTAGGGATAAGGAATGTACACGATTAGGGTGTGTAATGCGAAGGCAAGGTAACCGATGGTCGGGCAATGAAGTATTTTACGAGAGAAGGCACGCATAGCAAGGTGTGGAGAAAGTCGGTAGGTAGATGAGATTACCGAGAGTTAGAGGCAATAAAATGGCCGCCGCTGGAGCACAATCGGGCTGATTGGAGAAATATGGGAGAAGACATTGGCTGATTTTGCCCTGCAGTGAATATAACCAGGATTGTGATAATGATGATGCAGTAACCATAAGAGGTATATAAAGCGGTATTCTCACGGAGAAGCACGTAGGAGACAGACGTGAATGACGTCGCCGATCGGCGAGAATACTACTACTGCGCACCATTGAGTTACTGTTGCCATATGAACTTCATTCACTGTTTGTTATGGCAAAAGTAACTTATTAACTAATTTACAGCGCGTCGTAGGCTGTACTGTGGATGAATAATGGTTATATTTTAGCACGTAGTTCGAATATAAGATGGCGTAAGCTCCACCTTCTAGTTTATTGTAACTTCTTATTTTTGAAAACTTTTTGAACTTTTGCAGAGCAATTAGGGTTCTGGCCATTGTAAGCTATTTTAGTCGTGTTTTAAGTTTTGATGTTAGGTTTCTGCTATGAGTCCTACAATTTATCATTCGGTATTTACGTTATGAGTACTGCCCTCAGTCTTGCTCGTTTCGGCGTATGTGCTGATGATGCGTTAATTTTACTTTTGCCATCTCTAACCGCTACCCCAGATACACGATGGAAATGCTGTTGACACCCGCTAATGGAGTGACCATTTGCCCTGGTTAGAGAAAGGCTCAGCTGCCCGCCACCGAAGTTTGCTCTTCTGCACAGCCTAGGTTTTGTCACATGAGGCGTCCTCGCCTTTACTGGGCGAGGACGCCTCATGTGACCCCTTTAATTGTGGGGCATGTTGATCGTCATGTTCATTGTATCAGCTCCTTTTCCCGCCTCTCATGTTTTCTCTGCTATACTGCATACAGCACATTCCGTCGGAGCTCGCAGTGGCACAAGCAAATACTCGAAGTCAAGACAACTGGGCTCGGTGGTTATGAATAATGTATGAACATATTACCAGCGCACCATTGACATGTGGAAATAATAGCTGGCGTCTGTGTTTCTATATCTCTCGTCGTCCGTTTGTTTTGTGTGCCCTATATTGCCAGCATGAAAGTCGACTGTGTATACCATCTTTCACATGCTGTCACCACAGTATTCAGTGTCCTTTTGGCAGTCAGCGGCAGCGGTCGGAGCACTTTCAAGTTTTGTTGGTCAATAGGGCTTAACTGGGAGGTCATTAGCCCGCATTCCTCAGCTGCTTATAAAGTACCGGTTCAACATGCTTTCGGCTGCTGGATGATGCTATCTATCCTTCCTTTCGCTCTATAAGCCTATTAGAAAAACCATTCTGCTCTTTGTTTTATGCCAGGTTGCGTTGATCTGCGCACTTTATGACAGCGCATCTTTGTTGCAAATGACATGCAGAGCACCGCACCATGGGATTTGTCAGCTGGGGCTCGAATAAGGTGTGCGACAATTACTTCGTCTTCGCCTGCTCGGGTTTTCAAAAGGAGGCCGTGGACGTGAACGTGGCCATATACGAGTCGTACCTGGATTTCATCAACGCCGAATACCAGCTGCTGGCTAATGCCCTCCAGACGGGTGAGCATTGTCTCGTAACTCCCGCACGCTTAAAGCGATGCTTTCCTTGCAGAAAAGCATTTTTTTATCGCTGCGATGCTACAGGGTCATCCAATCTTATTGAAAACTCTTGAGCAGGTGGTCGCTGTTTTTAAACTGCCATTGCATTTGAATCGGCAGCGAATTGCAGCGTAGTGGCCGGCCGTGCAGTTCTCTGGCCACTTTTCTTGCTTCTATGTGTGGCCCCTGTTGGACACGATGGCGCTTAAAAGAAAGCGGCCACTTGCCTGCGTGTTCGCTCTAAGAAATGACGACCCTGTACACAGCGGTGAAATACTGCTGTTTATCGGACCATTCATACAAATGAAAACTGCATCAAGTGTCACCGACAAATAGTTGATGTAACCAGAGTAGTTGTATCAAAGTGCGTTGCTAGGCGAGTTGTTGACTGACCATGGCAGATCATGGTAGCGCTCGTGTTGTCTACTGCCTTGTCCCATCTCTTGCGCTATTTTCTTCTACCATAAAGAGTAGCTGTACTTGGACGTATTTTGACGTGTAAGGCAGCCAGGCGCTCGAGAAAGAAGAAAAGAAGATAAAATGAACCGGCCACTATCGTGACCAAGGCCAACCAATCTAGACACACGGGAACACCAGTAACATGACTAGGAATGTCACATTACCACCCGTCCCCCTCTAAAATGCGCCATTTTGTCGCCGAACAGTGGTCAGTCGAACGAGAAGGAACAATGGCAATGTCAGGCCTCTAGAAGTAGCCACGAGAAAAGGTCAAAGGAGCTTGTTAAGGCTTGATTCGTGTGACGTGGACACATTTGGACATGGGCTGTCTAGAGGAGCGAGCAGTTCTTTGGGGCAGAATTCTATAGGTAATGTCGCTGAGTTGGGGAAGCACATTGCATATGCCAAACTCTTGACGAAGCGGATTTTCTAAGCAGCCTCTCAGACAATGAGCTCCACGCATAGACGTGACTTCGACGCTGGTAGTGCAATTACAATAGTCGGTACTGCTAAATTTGGGGGCAGCGCTCTTGGTGACTAGTTTTGTAAGAGGGCACTATAAAGGATCCGAGAAATATATGAGTTATGTAAATACTGAGCAGGGTGGCATATAGCTAGAACACCTGCCTCACGTGTAAGAGGACCATGGTTCGAATCCTGGTGCCGTGCAATTCTCCACGGATTTAAAAAAACAAAGACAATTCGGTGTGTAGACTGAATTGCATAAACAGCCTTGGGGTGCAACCTGATGCCGGGGAACACTCCCGGAAATGCACTTCTTCATTAGAACAGGGTTTGGCCACTTTGCTGTAGTAACTGGCCGCTACCATGAATACTCTAACATACCCCTCGTCCTGAAATACCAGGGAGCACAGTCCCCAGTGGCTGCGAAGCAATTGAACACATCGATGTTCAGGCCTGTAAAGCAGCAAAGGGTGCTAAGAACTTCTGGATCCGGACACTCCGCCATTGGAAACTGACCCTGGCAACGTTTAATGTTATAACCCTACCTGGTGAGACTAGTTTAGCCGTGCTATTTGAAGGACTAGTGGGAATTAAATAGGATATCATTGGGCTTAGTCAGGTCAGGAGGCCAAATGAGGCATATACTGTAGTGAATGTCGGGCATGTATTGTGTTATCCAGTTTTACCGAACAAACGGGACCTAGAGTAGGGTTCTTTGGGAATAAGGATATAACTGGTACCATATGAATTCTATTGAATTAACGAGAGGGTGGATGCATCGTAATTAACCATAATAAGCAACAGAAACTTAAAACTGTACAGTCCTATGCTCCTACATGTAGTCATGATGACCATGCAGTCGACGAAGATGTAGAACCGAGAATGGGGAAAGTAAAACCAGAGTGTACTATACTGATCGGCGACTTCAATGCTAAGGTAGGCAAAAACCAGACTGAAGACCAGGTAGCGGGTGACTGTTGCATTGGCTCTAGGAATAGCAAAGCGGAATTAGCAGTTTAGTTCGCAGAGAGCAGTATCTTGAGAATCACGAATGCCTCCTTCAGTAAGCGAAAGAACCGGGAGTGGACGTGGAAAAGCCCTAACCGGGAGACTAAGAATGAAACCGCCTTCATACTGTGTTCTAATTCTGGCATAGTTCAGGAAGTAGAGGTGATCGGAGAGCTGCGATGCAGTGATCACAGGATGGTATGGTTTTATGTTAGTCTAGATTTCAAGGGGAACGAAACAGGTCATCGAAAAAGAAGTCCATGAACGAATTAGCAGTGAGAAGGAAGGCAGAAAAATTCCGGACCTCTGTACGGAATTGATATTAAGCTTCAACCGAGGAAGACGACCTTAGTGTGGAAACGATGGGCAATACCTTCAGAGATATCATTACCGAGTGCGCGGTAGAAGTCGGTGGTATGATATATAATTAGGGAGGGTACTGGTAAATCATCTAAGCAGACAAAGTATTTGATTAAAAGATGCCAAAGTATGAAAGCCTCGAACCCAACAGAGAGGATGGAACTGGCAGAGCTATCAAAGGTAATCAATAGGTGAAAAGTGTCCGACATAAGGAAGTATAACATAAACTAGAGCACGATCAAAAAGAATGGTTGTAGCATTAAAGCGGTGAAGAGGAAATTAGGCATAGGAAAAAATTAGATGTATGCGCTAAAAGACGAGACGGGCAAATGTCATCACTAATATTGACACAATAGTGAAAGTAGCAGAGGAGTTCTATACTAAACAGTAGAGTAGCCAAAGTTAAAGAGCAGTCAGACATTCCCCCTGTGACGAAGGACCAGGTTAAGAAAGCTTTATTAGCTATGGAAAGCAGCAGGGGAGGCTCAGATAACTAAAGATTGGTTGAAGGGCGGGGGATGATACCATGCCAGAAAACCGGCCACCCTCTATTCGAATGCCCGGTGACATCGACGGTGCCGGTATCACGAAAAAACGCTTATGTTATCTTAATATCAGTTACTATCTATTGCGCTCAAGGTATTTACAAAGGTAATCCCTAATAGAATCGGGACAATCTTAGACTTCAACCAAAGGATCAGGCAGGTTTTCGGAAAGGCTACTCTACTACCAATCATATTCATACTATCAACCAGCCGATAGAAAAATGTTCGGAATATAACCTGCCCTTAGATATAGTATTCATTGACTCGAAAAAGGATTTAACTCAGTAGAAATTTCGGCAGCTATGCAAGCATTGCGAAATCAGGATGTAAATGAGCCGTGCGTGAAAGTACTGAAAGATGTCTCTAGCGGCTGCACAGTAACCATAGTTCTGCATAAAGAAAGTAATAAAATTGCCATAAAGAAAGGCGTTAGGCAAGGAGACAAGACCTGCGCAGTACTACTCACAGCTTGCTTAGAGGAAGTATTCAAGGATTTGGAATGAGAGGAGTTAGAGATAAAGGCTGATGGAGAGAATCTTAGTAATCTGCAATTCACTCATGACATCGCCGTGATTGAGGACCTATAGATAGGAAAACTATAAAGGTAGGCCTAAAATCAATATGCAGAATACAAATGAGATGTTCAACAGCCCCGGGAAGGAACATCAATTTACAACAGGTAGCACAGAAAGTGGTAGGCGCATATGTCTGCTTAGGATAGGTAATAACCGCAGATCGGACCATGAAAGGGAAACGATTAAGAGGATAAGATTGGGATGAAGCGCATTTGGCAAGTGCTCGCAGCCTAGCAGCTTACTAGTATCGCCGAAGAGGAGAGTATATAGTAATTGCATCTTACTTGTACGTACCTATGCTATAGGGCTGAAGCGTGGAGGCTAAAGGAAAGGGCCCTACTTAAGTTGAGGACAACGCAGACAGCTATGGAACGGAAAACATATAGGAAGCGTGCTGAATGGGTCAGAGAAAGTACTCGATTTAATGATATTCTAGTGGAAATCAAGAAGAATATATTGGCATGGGCCGGACGTGTAGCACGAAGAGAGTTTAATCGATGATCAAAAAGGAAAAAAAAATTAGAATCCAAGGATAGGAAAGCGTAGCATAGGGCGGAGAAAGTTAGGTTGGTGGATGAGATTAAGAAGTTTGCAGGGGTCATGCAGATGCAGTAAGCACAGAATCGAAGTAATTTGATGAATATGGATGATGACTTCGCCCTGCAGTGGGTATAGACCTACTGCTGTGTTTGTTGATGATGATATAATTACTGTTATAGCCTTGTTTATACACTTCCGCCATATTACTCCTTGTTAGATCTTGGTTGTTATAAAGAAGGCGCCAACATGACACATGCCGGCTTCATCGAGTGTCTCTTCGGCCTCGTATCGACCGATACATGCGCGGCGTTTGCCTGTCTTTTGATCATATTTCCCCGTTGAATGCTACATATCAGCCGACAGAAACAGAGTGCGGCCATCACCCCTGCCGTACCTTACCCTTCTCTTTTACTTTTCACCTTATGATTCCTCCTCTTTAATTCACCGTTACCCCGCTCACTCTACAGCCGCAGCCCCCAAACATTTGCACTCTCGCCTTCTTGTCAGGAAATCTTTCCTTCTCGCTATAACTTTCTGCTTTTCCGGTGGGGACTCTTAGGCGTCCTCTCCTGGCATACCCTGAGGTTGAGTATTGTACGGATTTTAGCATAACTGCCTCCTTCGACAGTAGACATCGTTTGGGTCCTTTCTGCGGCAGCCTTCGGTTGTGCATTTCTCAGCTATCGCCATATGGCCACATCTTCTACTCCATCTATTGCCTTTCTCCTTCTTTCTGTTTATTCTTTCCTAGAAATGCACAGGGATTTTTATGCTTTGCAGTCTGCCACATGATCACCGTGGTTGGTGGCGCATTGCTGCGCCGCTACCTGTCAGGTCTGGAAGGTGCCGGTTGCACCGGCTACAAAGCCAACTTTAATCTCGACGGCATGAAATCCAATAGCCAAAGGACTGCTCACTATGAAGCGCGAATACACCCTCTTTTTGGATGAAAAAGAGCATAAGGTTTCCTCACTTCTACCGCTGCCCTCATGCCTATTCATATGCCTCTCCTCAATCTTTCATTCTCACTTACTTCTCGTGTGTTCCTCCGATTTCGCCATAACGTGCTCTTTCTATAGACATCCTCGGTTTTTTTATTATAGCTGTGCGCAAATTTCGCAACCGCCTTTCACGGTAGCCATCCACCAGATTCTTTCTATGGCAGCCATGTTACTGCTGTGTATTCCCCCAAGCCCCGAATACACCCCTTTGCCTCTCGTTTTTTCCCTGTTCTTTATTCTATTTACTTATTTACCCTCAAGGCCAATACATTGCAGAGAGGAGTCGGTTAATAAACGCATTAGGAACAAAAACAAGAATGGGAAATTTAGTACATTATACAATATTCACAATGTAGTGCATTAAGCACTATTGCCAAGGGTTGTTTTGAAGATAATGGTGCCAATAATGGCAGCGAGAGAGGCGGGGAGGTGATTCGAGACAGAACAAGTGTTTGGTATGGCAGAATTAAAATTTAGATTCGTCCGGCAGTTGGGTACGGCAACCTTAAATTTGTGGTCGGTGCGGGATGAAATATATAGTGGTGGCTGAAACAGAGATGATCTAACAGTGAAATTAAAACGTTAAATCTTATGAAATAAAGCACAGGCGCGATATTTTTCGGCGAAGAGACAATCAGGTAAATTAAGGTTGACTTGATTATGGAGACACTGGCAGAACGCTGATGGTTTGATAGTAAACGTGGAGAACAATTTTGGATGGTTTCAAAATTATTAATGAGTGTATTAATGCGTGGATCACATATTGATGACGCATAGTCGAGTTTCGGTAGGACCAGAGTTTTTTAAAGCATCAACTTTAGACTTGTAGGGGCAAGACAGAAATTCCGGCGTAAGTAACCTAGTGTGCGACTGGCATTGTTTTGCTACGTAGTCGACGTGAGTTTTTCGTAAAAGGTCACCAGAAATGTGCACGCTGAGAAATTTATACGATGCAACTTTGATTAGATGGACAGCATTAAGCATGTAATCGTAGGGGATGTAGCTGGTGAGATTACATGAAACTCGCATTGTGTTGCGTTTAGTATGATTTAGTTTAATTAGTCAAGTGTCACATCAAGAAAAAATAATACCTAGATCAGATTGAAGGTCAAGATGATCGGCAGGATTAAGGATTTCGCAATAAATCACACAATCGTCACCAAACAGCCTTATTGAAGCTGGTATGTTCTCAGGTAAATCATTAGTATATTATAAATAGCAGAGGTCCTAAGACAGATCCTTATGGTACGACAGAGGCTACAGGTCATGCGGGTGAATTGCAATCACTACCTGTTATGAACTGCGTGCGGTTAGAAGGAAAGCGGTCTCACCCGTGCAGAGGAGGTTGCGCTTAGGAGGATCCGGGTCGGTGTTGCCCTTACACCAGCTGTCACTAGGACGTGGTCATACTACCAACACTTATATCCTCGCCCAGGATGCCCGATCTGTAACAACGAAGATGTCGAGGCCGACATCCACCACTTGCTGTGGGACTGCCCAGCACTCAAGCCAACACGAATCCGGCACCTGAGCATAGCTGGCCTTTCAGCAACCAATGCTGCCTCATACGTCACTTGGACGCAGGGACCTCATTATCGCTCACTTCTGGACTTCATAAAATCAGCCAACCTTTTCCCATTCATTTAATCATTTATTCATCCTTCATCTCATACCCTACTGATGCCCTGAGGCAATAAATATCGACTAAAAAAAAAGAACGTTTAGCTTGAGCACTTAGCTTGAAAATTAGTAATCTTTGGCAGACAGTGTGGAAAGCTTTAGCGAAGCCAATGATAATGCAGTAGATAATATATGAACGATAGCAGAAAATAAGTCATTAGTAAACCAGAGCAGTTAAGTTTCAGAGGAATAGTTATTTTATGAAGCCGTGCTGATAGCTACTGAAAAATGAATTTGAGTCGAGGAAGGTTACAATGTGGCAGCAAATGATGAGCTCAAAAATTTTGCATGGTAGACTAGTTATTGAGATGGGTTTGTAATTTTGTGGACAATGAGGGTTACCAGACTTGTGCAAGGGAACCCCGTTCCCCATCTTCCAGTCGTCAGGGAAAATACGATTCCAAAGACCGAAAAAAACCTTTGTTAGTATCACTGAGGAGTATATAGAAGTATTTTTTAAACATTTCGGGTTTATTTCATCTTCACCGGGAGAAGAAAGCTTTATATTCTCGAGTAAGTTGCTAATATCAACCCAGTCAACTACAATCGGGTCGATCACTGAAAAAGTACTAACAGGTAAGGTGGGAAATGAACATGGCACAATGGTGCAAAATGACGTCAAAAAATGAAGTTTAAGACTACAACGATTTCATGAAATAGGCAGACCATCATCAGATGTGAGGTCAATGATTTTTTTTTCCGCTGCCATTAACAACGTTCCAAAATCTGCTGGGGCTAGTGTTTAACAAAAATGGAAGTGTTTAAAAAAATGTTTGGCAACAGATAATGCATCAGATAATGCCGGGGAGGGAATTTTTGTAGGACACTTTCGTGGCTCATTGCACCGGAGAGATGTCGCCATATCCCGATTTGAGAGTGAGCTTTCGATGACAATTAAACATCAACAGGAGAAAGCAGGGATACTCTTAACAGAGGTTTTAACGTTCGAACCACGTGACCTTGCAATTTCGTTTTTTTTTGTTTTTATTTGCTTTTGAGTGCGCAGCGCCATCTCTGTACTGTGTGTTTAAAAAGTTTTCTTCAAACCTCGTCATGCCTCGTCGCAGCATCAGCAGCATCTCGTCCAGGCGAGGGGTAGGGAGAAATACCACTTGGACCATTCTGGCCGAGGCCGTGACCGCGGCATGGGCAATTTTCTCCTCACTTGAGCAGCTTTAGTGTATCTCTTCAAAAAAAAAAAAAAGGTTCACTGCTTTGTGTGTGTGTGTTGTATGAAGATCCAAGTCGTGACCCGCAACGACATATGTCTTAGCGGTCTGCGGACACGGTCTGCGGACAGAAATCTGTGAACATAGCGAAGGATGCCCGTTGCGATACTGGGCGCTTATTTTTGTTTCATTTCCGAGCATGCATTTAAATGGTGGCTAGTGGTTGAATTAAGCGCAAAGTGAACCATGTTCACGAGCCCAGAGTGCGGTCACATGCTTGCATGTTCGCGCTATGAGTGGACTACCCTGTACATTCTGTGAAAGTGTTGGTGCTAATCTTGGGCTTTGCTTTTTACTTTTTATTATGCTACCCTTTATGAAATGCCACCTCAGGAGAGCTTCAAGGTACAAAATGAAATGAAATAAATAGCACATTTTTGGAGCTGGAAACGATGGGGCGTTCTAGTGCTGATTTACTCTTCAAATCTGTATGTCGCGTACTTTTATGTGTTTTCTCAGTGCATCTACCTTCTTTCTCACTCTTCCATGTGTCTTCCAGGATTCTGTAAGCCCCGCTCTGTTGCACATTAATTTGTCTAGGCGTAACTGAGTAGTGTTTGCCTTTTTGTTTGTTCTGTACATCCTTTTATTGGAGATTCCCTGACTAGGAGACCCCTGGTGGACACTGTCCCCTGTGACAGTGCATTGAGTGCTGCTGAAGCATGCTCATAAGCAGCATCAAGTGCTTCCTGGTCACTCCAGTATACAGCCATGTTTTTCAGCCTGTCGGTCGCATTTTGTAGCCTTGCTGTCGAGGCTCCGAGCCCCTGTTTTTAAGGTTTTGGAAGAATACCGAGTTGACTTCTTTTTGATATTTTGGGTGGAGAGAGCTGTGACACCTCACTCGACTCTTCTGAACCCGTTTCAAGGCTCAGTTGAACATTGCTGGTGTAATGCTTAGGCATCCTTTCAAAACCCCAGTTTTCAATCAGTTGGAAAACTGCGCAGAAGTGTTTACATGGCAGTTTATACTTCTTGAAGTCTGCACATGTGCAAAATGGTGTGATACTGACCAGGTGTGCTGGAGCTGTCTTTAAACACATCTTTTTCGGGTGAATTATGTACATCAGTTTGGGTGTACTGCAGGGCAGTGTCAAACCTTTGTATGATGGGCTTTATGACTTGTGGAGGTGTATTGTGTAAATAAATGGGTACGGTATCATAATACCTCCGGTACTTCGAGGACTTCCTCATTTGTTCCTGGTTGAATTGTGTCTTTTGTTCAGGTAAAAACTGGCTAGGTAATGTCCATGTTAGGAATGATAAGCTTTGCCATTCCTGGATTTCAGATAACGTTCTTTCAACAATTTGTTCTGTAATTCAGTGTCATTGTTGGTGGTTATCACAACTGAGAATTTTGTTTTGTTTAACATGGCCCATTTGTCTGCTAGTGGAAACCATTGGCAACACATATAACTCCTCGGTTTAGTGTTCTTACAATGGTCAAAATTCATCAGCTGTTTTAATGCATCGTCGTATTTTTCCTGGGATAGCATTGGCCAGCCTCCTTAATTGAGAAAGTGCACCCTCACGATCAGCTACTCCACTCTCTGTTTTCCTTAGCCACCGGTCAAACGCCTGTTCCCCGTGGAACTCGCAAAGCCTCACTGCACTGTTTGGGAAAATGTATTCAATTGCTTTCATTTCTGCTGAGCAACAGTCCACCATCCAGTACTACGGCTCTAGCTCTGGGCACCAACGCTTAAAGACAAAGTGCCTCTGCTATACAAGATACTGTCTTGAACTAAACTATGAAAGCTTCGGCAGCCATGTAGCAGTCGGAGGTTTCACTACTATGAAAAAAAAGAGGCAGCGTATAGTCTGTTGCCTTGTTAGTGGCATCTAAAGAAACAGCACTCTGCCCATATTTAAAAGCAAATCCTTCATAAAACACGACTGGTAGCAAAATAATAATGCCTGCTCATATTCCTTTGCAACTGCCTCCAACCTATAATCATTTCCCTTGCAGTTTCAGAATTAACTGTTTTGTGGTATGGTCTGGACGCGACATTGTCACCTGTGCTACTGCTCTGAGGAGCCTCAACCATTGCTTCCACATCTTGATAAATGTTACTTGATCTTTGTTTTTTAAGTGCATAATGAATGTGATTTACTATATCTTTGTCGGATAAAATTCTCGCCAGGTGATATCAGGTATTCCTTTTTCTGCAAACATCACATCGTTCACATAGTACCTCAGGCACCTCCTTACTTCCTGCACTGATGTGCCTTCTTTCACAAGCTGATGAATCTTTGCTGCAATTTCCGAATGAACAGTTTGTCCAAATGAAGTCACTTCGTCAAAATCATGTTCGATGTGCTTACATTTTCTTGTCATGTGGAAATATGCAACTAGCCGCGCTCCATTTCTCTTGGAAAATAAAAGTTTATCTCGCCTGTTTCTTGATTTGATTGCGAATGTGTACACCGGCTGTGAAAGTGCCACTGCCATGGTCATGGCTACAATGGCCCAAGTGGCATTTCTCCCTCTTCCTTAGCCTAGACGAGTTGCCGCGACGAGTTTTGAGGTAAAAAATTAGTCCTTGATACAGCAAGACGGCCGCGGACGTTACAAGGGGACACAGGCAAAACACAGAGGTGCGGCGGATCAAGAATGAAATACCAACTCGCCCAAGCATCCACATTAAAAAAGTAATTCTTTTTAAACTCAAAAGCAAATAAAAACAAAAATTGAAAAGGTCCTTTCTCTTTCACCTAGACGAGATACGGTGACGTGTTTTGAAGTAAAAAAACAACAAAAAAGTTCTTTTTAAACGTATTCCAACTAGGGACGAAAGAAAGGAGCCAAACAGCGAAGATGGAGAGAAGCAATAGCACGACCGATCCCAAATGCATATGACCACTCCTATGTTTGTGACTCAATTACATACCCGTTCTCAACATGGTACGCGAACATGGTTCACTTCGCGCTTGAATTATGCTCGGAAAGGAAACAAAAAGAAGCGCCTAGTATCGCAACGTGCAGCCCTACGATATAGGTTGTCGCGAGCCACGACGTGGGGACTTGGGTTTTCATGCAACACACACACACACACACACACACACACACACACACACACACACACACACACACACACACACACACACACACACACACACACACACACACACACACACACACACACACACACACACACACACACACACACACACACACACACACACACACACACACACACACACACACACACACACACACACACACACACACACACACACACACACACACACACACACACACACACACACACACACACACACACACACACACACACACACACACACACACACACACACACACACACACACACACACACACACACACACACACACACACACACACACACACACACACACACACACACACACACACACACACACGCGCACACACGCACGCACGCACGCACGCACGCACGCACGCGCACACACACGCACGCACGCGCACACACACACACACACACACACACACACACACACACACACACACACACACACACACACACACACACACACACACACACACACACACACACACAACCCCGCCGGGGTGGCGCAGTGGTTACGACGCTCGACTACTGTTCCCAAGGACGCGGGATCGAATCCCGGCCTCGGCGGCCGCTTTTCGGTGGAGGCGAAAAGCAAGGCGTCCGTGTGCTGTGCGATGTCAGTGCACGTTAAAGAACCCCAGGTGGTCGAAATTTCCGGAGTCCTCCACTACGGCGTCTCTCATAGCCTGAGTCGCTTTGGGACGTTAAACCCCACAAACCAACCAACACACACACACACACACACACACACACACACACACACACACACACACACACACACACACACACACACACACACACACACACACACACACACACACACACACACACACACACACACACACACACACACACACACACACACACACATGAAACCTTTTTTTTCGCCCAAGAGATACACTAGAGGTGTTCAGGTGAGGAGAAAATTGCCCATGCCGCGGTCACGGCCACGGTCAGAATGGTCCAAGTGGTATTTCTCCCTACCCCCTTGCCTAGATGAGATGCCGCGTGAGTTTGGAAGAAAAAAAAATTAAAACTCGTAGTACAATGGTATACAACGAAATGGCGCTGCGCACTCAAAAACAAATAAAAACATATAAAAGAAATTGTAAGGTCACGTGGTTCACACGCTAGAAAACCTCCGTTAAGAGCACCGTGATTAAGAGAAAGCATTTTGTGTGGCGCGTTCATGCTGCCGCCACCGGCACTCCAGGTCTGTTACAACTTTGCTAAGACAGATGGCAGCACCATGTTCAAGTGGAAACCGTTTCTACATAGAGGAGGAGTCGAAAAACATGCCCAAAATGATGCGCGCCTAGAATATAGTGTGTAGGTAGTATGCAGTGTTGATTAACTGAGGGTGGTTGATAGCGTAAATGGTTCGCTGATTAATTAGTGAAGGGTGATTTATGATTAGTGAATCAAACCACGGTGATGTGGACGATAAACTATGTGTGTATGCCGCTGAGTTTAAGCCCATGTCATGGAACCCGTGACTGGAACATTGCTGCTGCAATTTCGTCTGGTATTTTACCCGTTGTGACTGATAGTGTGGGGACTTGATTCGAGGAAGTGCCTTTTCGTGAAGGCCGTGCTCGATGACCAGGGATGATTCGTAAGACGGACGAAGAGAAGGCGGAGAGAACGCTCAGTATGAGGCAGTCAGGCATTTGAAACGAAGGCGGGATGCCGAAGTACGACCATTAGAAATGGTTCCGAGCTGGAACGTCAGCAAGGTGTACAAGATCGCACATGCATGGTTAATCTGGGCTCTAGAGCGAAAGGTACCGGGGTGAAACGTCAGCGTCGCCGAAAGCTGCCGACGATCGTAAACACAGGGCTCAAGCTGTTTCGGTCTGCAAAGACAAAGATGCCGAACTTAAACGTCCACGTCGTTCAATAATATGCAAAAAGAGCGGATGTGATCAAAGCAGCATCATGTAGCAACATTGGATGCAATGAGTGCACACGCTACCACATCAACTCTTAAGTCGAAGGTGAACTTCCTCTAAATTTTTATCTCTATGTTACCCCTACCAGCGTGCGGATAGGAAGAGATAAGAAGCGTGCAGAGTGGGTCAGAGAAATAACTCAAGTTACTGACATTCTAGTGAAAATTAAGATGAAGAAATGGGCATGGGCAGGACATGTAGTGCGAAGAGAGGATAACCGATGGTCGCTTAGGGTAACAAACTGGGTTCCATGGGAAGGAAAGCGTAGCAGGGGGCGGCAGAAAGTTAGGTGGGCGGATGAGGTTAAGAAGTTCGCAGGGGTCAAGTGGATGCAGCTAGCACAGAACCGCGTTAATTTGAGAAATACGGGAGAAGCCTTCGCCCTGCGGTGGGTATAGTCAGGCTGATAATGATGATGATGATGATGACGATGATGAAATTTTTACACCTCCAGTTTGCCATACTCTAGCAGTGGTATGGGCATTTCGCTCTACCAGTACTTGCAACGACTGACAGGTGCGCGGTTACACCGTATAATACGCCGAAAACGCCAGCTAAGCCAACGACAACTCCAACAACCACATGTGCCATCCAGGAACGGGCACATAAAAGCTCCGCTCTTAAATTAGTCCAGAGGAAAAAGAAATAATCGATTATTCTTAACGGAACATAAAAAGTGAACACATAAATATTTCGGTAGACTGTTAATCTCCGGCTGCAGTGGTATAACGGGCGGGGTTAATGACACCCATTGGCCGGCTCTCCTTGCAGATGCTCGTTTGGACACATGAACGCGGAACCCGCCTACTTACTAATCTCTTCGTTTCCTCCTTTCTTATCTTGCAAACATTGTTTTGTACACAGTTGTACAAAAATGGCCCCAAATGAAACAAAAGCCTCGCGAAATCTGCCGCACGAACGCGCCTGGGAATAACGTGTCCCAAAAGGCTGGTTTCTGGTCTCACCCTTCTATCTGACAGGCAGCTCCTGCCAAATCGGGTATGTCACTAGGTCGGTTGATGTGAGCTATCTCTATGAGCAAAGTGGCCGGCCGCACCACTACCACTATGGCGATTTCCTTCGCTTCTAGTCCTCGCCGAGAATGCCGACGCAAATAGGCAAAACTAGCGTTTAACGCAGTAGGGTTAAACGTTGCTGTGAACTAAAAGGGACCTCTATGTCAAAGCCACAAATCAGCTGCTTGGGTGTTTTGGCCAAGGCAGTGTGTAACGACCCAGTGCTAGACCAGAAATTAATTGACCAAAGATGAGCTACTGGGATCCGGAGAGTGGTGAAGACGACTGTAATGCTTATTTTACATATTTGGAGCATCAGGAAAGACATGCGCAAAGTACTACCCGGTTGTATTTGCATGATGCACGGTCCTCAGACGGAGAACATAGTTCATAAAGAAATTGTGCAACCGATTGAATACTGGTGTTATTTTAGGGAGGAGTCAAAGCAGTATCCGTACTAGCGCCCTCTCGTAGCTGTTTTGGTGGCGAGGACAGTTTTTGTCGTTTTGGTTTGCACACGCTGTAAAGGAAGTGGTTCGGTTTGGTTTAGTTTATGGTATTGGACGTCCGAAAGCAACTCAGGCAATGAGAGGCGGCGTAGTGGAGGGCTCAAAAATTTTGACCACCCGGGTTTCTTTAATGTGACTGCCATGGAACAGCACACCGGTGCGTTGTCTCCTCAATCGAAAAGCGGCTGCTGGAGCCGAGATTTGATCCTGCATCCTTGGGCACAGCAGTCGAGTGCCCTTACCACTGCACGACTGCGGCGTGTATAAAGTCCGCGGGGCAGGACCCAGAATTTGACTAGCCACTAGTGGTCGCTGAGGTCACCAAACCCTTTTTAGGTTGTAAATATTGGCCGATCTCTTTGCTAGCATATATGTCTTGGAGAGCTCTAACTATAGGTTTTATGAAGCGGCGTCGCATGAGCAATATACCAACAAGATAGATACTTACTGCAATTGAGTGTGCTTAGAATGTTGGCTAGACTTCAAGGTTTAAAACTAAACCCGGTATCCAGTGGAATGTTCTCAGCTTTCCCTATTGAAAAACTCTATACAGCGATTTTAATGGATCCTGTATGAAGTAATATGGGAGTATGCAGGAGCCGATGTGGGGCATAAAGGACCCACAAAAAGCATGCAGGACTAGTAGGAAGACTTACAGGATATGCATATAGGTCCTGTTTCTCCTTACAAGGCTCATTTAGGTCCTGTATATCGCATATGGGATATATACTAGAAGTTATCGGAGTTGTGAATAGGTCCTGTGTACCATGATACAGATCTTGGATGTGCTCCTATATCAGGGTTTAGGCAAGGTTGCAGAGGCAAAGTTCGATATACGCATGTGGCGTCCTAGCTAAATTGGATCAAGATTTAAAAACAGCAAAGCTTTTTTGAAATTTGAATGAATTGCATATTATTTAGAGTATATTTTGCATCATCAATCTCTGTCATATGATCCCAGGAGCGTATGCATTCATTACAAGTAACAATCGCTGCACGTCTTCCGACTATATGTCGTGCGTTCATATCTGCAACTTATGACGAGTCTGCAATGCGAAAGTGCAGGGGATAAATTCGCCTTTCCAAAAAAACATAGCAAGTTTGCTCAAGCATGACTTAAAACACGTCGCCACCCGCCGAACTATTCATCGATAGCTGCATTTCAATAACGATGCTTATTTAAGGGTTTGCATATGCAAAAGGCGTAATGGGAAGTGAAATACTGCCGCCGCTGCTCCGCTGGCAGCATGTGAAGCTAAACAATGAACGATGGCATGCGGCCCCTTACGAGATATCCCTACAGTAGAAGAAAACGCACTCTAAAACGACAAAAAAAAAAAAAAAACAGCAAGCTCATAACATTTCGGATATTCTGAGATGTACGTACCACCGCGGCGGGGCAGCGGCTTTCCCAGATTTCGCGTGCATCCGAAATACTTCTGCCACTGCTGAGAAAGAAACGTGTCCTGCAGTGCTGGCTTCGATTGCCTCCGCGGCTACATGTGCGCTTCGGGAGTGGAAAGAAGCCTGAGTGCATCTTCAGAGTTCAGATGACTAGTGCAGAGCACTTTTAGCTGAGTGAGGCGAAAATGATTTACGAAAACGGTCCTAGCATTCCTCGCGCAAAGCTGTTCTTTTATGCTGGCACCGACAATGCTGATTGAGGCCGTTGACTATCCCAAGGAAAGATCGGTGTGAGCTAACATACTTCTGTGGCTGTAAACTGGACTTGGTGGATATACGTCATTTTAGGCGAAATGCAGCAGGCTGCCAGCAAGGTTCTGTAACGAAATGCTGAACCGAGCATTCGAAAGTCGTGTAAAAATAGTGATATGTACGTGCATACTAACGCGACTGTGTTGAGGTTACCGTGTCGCAGGAAATCGAGCGTCTTGGTCATGGCCGAAAAATCCTAATGGTGCAAATGAATTCATGAACACGTTAAAAATGTCGGCATTGATGCCAAATTAACGGCGAAGATACCCGTAACCAAAGGAAAACGGGCTGAAAAGAATTTATTGGGGAGGGGGCAATAAAAACCGTCATTTTCAGATTGCAATACGCGTAAACGGAGCATATGCCACGAAGGCTCATTGATTATAGGTGAATAATGACGGTCCTATTGAATGCGTGATGTGTTCTGGGCCCGATAGCGAAATTGCGTTCTACTCTTAAACGCAAAGCTTAGGCATCTCAATTTTTTTTTGTCATAAATATGGCCGGAAGAATCTGTGTCTTTCGTACTACAGTGTTTTGTGGCGTCTAAATATTCAATAGATGAAAACTGTACAGGCCTCCAGATAACCGATCGAAATTAAGTGCTGAGTTATCGTGCCATCTCACAAATTGTGTGCATATATAGTATGTCGTTCGTGGAAGGGTTCCATCCATGCTGCCAAGACAGTCCATACCACTATAGTTTTCTATTCAATAACCTCGAAATCTACGTACTTGTAACTGAAAGGCGACATAAATGGCACTTCTCGGTGGGCCCCCGAAGCCCACCCTGAGGGAATGTGGTATGGACGACGGAAAATTGGAAACGGGGAAAAGCGGGGGGGGGGGGGGGGGGGAGGCAGGAGGGCTTAGTGGAGCTCACTAACCCTTCGAATTATTCCCTCGCATGAGGGTCTTTAAAGCGAAGCACTTAACCATTGCACTTGGACATCCTTCTAACTTTGCTTCCGCCGGAACGCGGCTACCGCAGCAGGAATATGCACGCATACCGCCGCGTTCTGTAGCCGAAACTAATTAGTTCAGAGGCTACGGGGCAGCATCCACGCGTTTGATAAATACTCCAGAAGAACATTCCCCGATAATATTTTCCGGCCTCCCTCTTAAGAGAAAATACCTTTTGAACATCTCTGAGTGCCTTTTCGTTTACGTAAGACAGCCGCGCCATACCATCCGACGTGAACTGCCATAGATATTGTGTGCGAAATGAGGTTCTGGATGCTTTAGGCTCTCAGTACGCCGCCTTCCTACAATAGCAGAATTTTTCTCTCTCAACCTGACGCAGGCGTTGATTCGACGGCGTATGGTGGAAGGGCGCTCAATTTAATTCGGCAAGTGTACACGCAATGCCGCACCAGCGACGGTGAGTGGTCTTTTTGAAAATGCATTGGATATTTTGTGCGCGGGAACTTAACTTATCGGAAGTACAGCCAGATATTGCATGGCCTTTTGAGACTACTGCTATTCGTACCGACAACCAACACAGTGCACGTGGCACCCTTTCCACTGTCACAACCAGGCTTAGTACACATGGCCTTTTACAGCGGTAACTAGGCATTGAATACGAATCAGCCCAAATGAGATTAGGGTTTCCTCAAGAATTTTCCCTAATCGAAGTGAAATATGCTTTTTAATCTCGACTGGACTTTGACCGCCAAAGTTACGAGTACCTATGGTTGCCAGTGGGATCAGATCCATGGTAAATTTTCTTACAAAACTAAGTATTACTTCAGTTGACAATGGAAGCTGGTCCACCGTTGATTTTTATCTCCAAAAATGAGGATCACTTATGGTTGGTGGCGGAAGTTGATCTGGTGTACACGTTTACCTCGAAAAGTACTCCATACCGTTAGAGTGAAAGTATTCAAAAGAACTAGCCGAATGTGTCGAACCACGATAAGGACCGGCTCCAGAAGTCGTCTAATCCAGCCTGGGTTGATTCGTGTTGAGTGCACGACGAAGTTGCCCCCGTGTGTATGAACCGAAGCATTCTGCCTTCGCTAGCTAGCACCGAAGGATTCTATCTCAGCATCATCATCATCATCATCATCTTCCTCAGCTTGACTGTACCCACTGCAGGGCAAAGGGCTCTCCCATATTCCTTCAATTAACCCGGTTCTGTAATAGCTGCTTCCGCTTGACCCCTGCGAACCTCTTAACCTCATCCGCCCACCTAAATTTCTGCCGCCCCCTGCTACGCTTTCCTTCCCTTAGAACCCAGTTTCTTGCCCTAAGCGGCCATTAGTTATCCTTTCATCGTGCTACATGTCCTGCCTACGCCCATTTCTTCTTCTTGATTTCCACTAGAATGTCAGTAACTTGAGTTATGTCTCGGACCAGATAGAATTGGGAGAGATAGCAAAGCTAATCAATATAAGCGAAAAGTGGCCGATATAGGGAAGTATAACATGGAGAAAATTAAGTATGATGTAAAAAACGGGGGAAGCCTTAAAACGATGAAGAAGAAATTGGGCATAGGCAAAAATCAGTTATATGCGCTAAGGGACAAGGTGGGAAATGTCATTAACAATATGGACAAGATAGTCGAAGTAGCCGATGTGTTCTATACTGATCTCTAGAGCAGCCAGAGAAGTCACGACAATAATGAGATTGGCGATAGGGAAATGCAGTCAGACGTTCCACCAGTGACGAAGGACGAAGTTAAGGAAGCATTACAAACTATGAAAAGGGGGAAAGCAGCTGGAGAGGATGAGGTAAATATAGATATGTTGAAGGACGGAGGGGGGGGGGGGGGGTATATTGTGCTAGAAAAACTGGCCACCCTGTATACGCAGTGCCTGGTGTCATCGTCGGTACCGGAACCATAGAAGAACGCACACATTATTTTAAGAAAGGGGACGCTAAAGACTTGAAAAATTAGACCAATCAGCTTACTGTCTGTTACATATAAGGTATTTACGAAAGTAATCGCTTATAGAATCAGGACAACTTTAGATTGCAACCAAGCAAAAGATCAAGCAGGTTTTCGGAAAGGATACTCTACTATCGATCATATCCATACCATCAACCAGGTGATAGAAAAATACTCGGAATATAACCACCCCTTATATAGAGCATTCATTGATTACGAAAAAGCATTTGATTCGGTAGAAATCTCGGCGGTGATGTAGGCATTGCGAAATCACGGTGTAGACGAGCCGTACGTGAAAGTGCCGGACGATATATATAGAGGGTGCACAGCAGCCATAGTTCTGCATAAAGGAAGTAACAAAATTCCTATAAAGAAAGGTGTTAGGCAAGGAGACACGATTTCCCCAGTACTATTCACTGCTTGCTTAGAAGTATTCAGACTTGGAATGGGATTCCATTTAGATCGGTTTATATAATCTATTCGGTTGGTGTACGGGTGTTTTCATGGCCCATTGAAGTTTTTTAGCGCTGAAAACGTGTGTACAAGTAAATCCGCGCAGAACTGACTCGTCGCGGGGTACTCCGTGTGGAGACTAACTGTAGCCGATGATTCCCCTATTCCCTAATTTCTTTTGCCGAAGTGACAGTGCATGAATCTGAGACTTAACATGTTTGAATCAATCAGTGAATTAAATCAAAGAAAGCTGAAATTAATATTGCTATCTTAGGCAGTAATGATTGCGGCTCTTGTGTCCGCTTATCGAAATAGTATTTAAAAACTAAATTGAGGTTTTTGTTCTTTTTTCTTGCGGGGCGTTTGGAAATTTATCCTTTAAAATGTGTGGTTGGATGTTTAGAAGTGCTTCCAGGTAAAATCTTATTAAGATCTCAAAATACGTAAGATGAAGTGGTGCTGAGTGCTGTCAATCGATAGAGGGTGCGGTAATGTTGTTTGCGAAAAATACTTTGGCCAATAAGTTAGTAAGGTAATTACCGGAAAAAATATAAAAGCTGTCCGCAGCAGTTCTGAGTAATTGAGAAGCGATAGAGGTTAATGAATAGTGTCAATCGATAGAGGGTGATGTAAGGTTGTGTCCGAAAAAAGAATTAAGCCAAAAAGCTACTTAGGTAATTATTTAGAAGCAAAAAAATATAAAAGTAAAGACGAAAATAGTCTAAATAGCCAAAGGATTGGCGCCACATTTGAATGTATCAAATAATAAATAGTTAATTAAATCAACCAAATAAGGTGACTTCAAGGATCTGACATCACGCAACCGGAAGTAGAGTCGAAAGAGGGCATAGGAAGGGATTGGTGCGCAATTTGAAAGTACCGAAGACCAAAATGGGTAAACAAGAAGCGAATGAATGTGACGTCAAGGATGTAACGTTACGCACCGAGAAGTAAGGTCGAAAAAGGCCATATGAAGGGATTGGCGCACAATTTGAAAATACCAAAGACTAAAATGGGTGAACAAGAAGTGATTTAGGAGCTAGAAGCAACCAGAAGCAACCAACAGCAGCATACGTGCTTTCGCATTACTCCAATGCAGATTCTGCTGTGCTCTTTAATTTTCTAGTCTGACCCACTCTGCACGCTTCCTATCTCTTAACGTTACTCCTACCATTTTTCGTTTCATAGCCCTTTGAGTTGTCTTCAACTTATGTAGAACCCTTTTCGTTAGCCTCTATGTTTCAGCCCTATTGGTGAGTACAGGTAAGATGCAAGTGTTGTATACTTTCCTCTTTAGCTGCTAGTCATAATCTGCGAGTACTCGCCAAATTCGGTCCATCACAATCTTTGTCTCCTTGTTATTCCCTGTTCATGGTCCGAATCGACGGTTACTACCTGTCCTAAGTAGACATAGTCGCCTACTATTTTCAGTGCTTCGCTACCTAACAGCAACTGCTATTCCTTCCCGAGGCTGCTGAACATTACCTTAGTATTCTGCATATTGATTTTGAAGCATACCTTTCTAATTTTTCTGCCTACGCCATAATCATTCTTTGCAGTTCATCCCCTGAGTTACTTAGCAAGATAATTTCATCAGCGAATCACTGATGATTTTGGCGTAGTCCACCAACTACGCTTTCGTAGCACGGCCTGAATTCAGACGTTGCGGGTTTGCGGCGCCAGGGAGTCTCGCAGCCACGACGCCAGTCAGGTGTAGCTTTCCTTTCCCGTGTGGGGCGGGCACCATTTGCTACTTTTTACCGTACGGGTGCTGACCTGAAGCGGGTTGCGACGCGAGTGATCGGGTAACAAGCACGTTTGAGGAAGACTAAGAGTAAGTCTGAGAGGCGGCACCTCCGTCACAGGCTAGTCTTCGGAGGTGAGCTCCGAGCAAGGCACGTCAATGGGGCCCCCAAATTGGTCATCGAGGCCTCGCCGACGTCCATTTTCGTCACTTTGCTGGGCTCCCGGGAACTGTCAGACAGCTCCGGAGGCTGCCAAATAAGGTTGCACGTCAGGCTCTGAAGAAGTCTTGGCAGCTTTGGAAGCCGCCGCATACAAACGCAGCAGAACGTAGTCCGTCGTCGGGTGCTCTCTTCCATAGCGCTTTCACACAGGGCGGCCGCTCGCGGCGTCACAGCCGCAAGCGCTGCAACGTCCGCAGCCCACCGTCACACATGCAGTTTCGAAGTGGCTTTCAGCAGCGTACCTAGAACATAGGCATTTCATTCCCCGGTACTCCAGCATTACTCGAGTCGAGGTCACCATCAGGAAATCGGGAGATGAACGCGTCGTCTCCAACTTCACTTGCCGCGTCCAGTGGCGGAATTGGCTCCTGGATTACAATGGTACCTCCAAGACGGATTGGACCTGCCGGTACGGGGAAAGCGCCACAGCAAGGGCCTCGTCGCTGGCACGCGTGGGAAGACGATAAACCGCCACATAGACCACAGGAGCTCCCATCTGTTCCAGCGGCACCTCCTTTCTGGCGAGAAGCAGGACGCCCTTGGCCATCATTTTGACCGCCTGCGCCATGTTGGACATGGCGGCCAGGAACTGAATACCATCAACGTGCTGCAGGTACTGCAAACCACAACTCCACAACTAAGTCGATGGTATCGATGAGGGTGTCCGCCGGAACTGGCTTCGACACGATGAACCTGAAGCACTGCGTCTTGGAAAGGCGCGGGGCCTTTGAGGGGCACTTCATGACGCGCTCAAGTACCCAGGCAGCCATGGCAGGGACGCGGCGCCGGATCGCAGGCGGGACCTCCGAAGACGCAGCAGGAAGGTTCCGGTGGTCCGTTTAGCAAGGTGCTGGTCTTGAAGCTCGTAGAATTGACAGACAGCCTTTTAATTGCAGTAGTGCATTTGATGGCTGCATTTTGAGCTCCCGTTGTTCATCACGCTGTCGTCCAACAGCGCAGATCGAGCTTGAAATATCGACCAGTCACTATCAGATGATTTTTAGTAACTCTCGTGTGTTGTAGTAGTAAGTTACAAAAAATAATTTCACGTGAATGACTAGTAGCTGTGAATAGGTTTTTATTTACAACCTCTAATAATACATTGCGAAGGCACACGATTGTTAGCCTTGAAAAAATTGTAGCCCGGTGCTATGGAATGGGAATGGAATGAAATGGAATGGAATATAGGAGCGTCCCCTTTGAAACGGGGTGGTAGAAGTAGCTATCATGCTCATTTTTCTCCATATATCTTAATTATTGATTTAGAATGGTTAACTGAACCATCATTCTATTTATTAAATTTTGCTCCTACATTACTAACATTATGTCACTTCTCTGCTTTTAAGCCACCAATCTTCCAGCCGTTTCTTGCTAGTTTCCACCGCCGGTTTGTTCACCCGGCCACTGTTATCTCTAAACCCCAGAGCTTCAGGAACAGTGATTGCACCTGCATCAACTTCCGGATGGATACCATTGCATTCGAGTATATGGTCAATTGTTTTACTGGAGTTTTAACATACAGCACATGCGTCATCTCTATTGTTAAATTTCTTTTTGTAGCTGCGTGTTCTAAGGCACCCTGATCTAGCTTCAAAAAGCAGGGCACTGCCTCTTGAGTTATCAAAGAAATCTTCCTTCCTGATCTGCATTTTCCACTTTCGGTATAATTCCACACTCTGTTTTTTTTTTTTTTCATCGAATTTATCCAATTTTTACCTTCTGTGTTTTTCACCTGTTGTTTAATGCTCTTTATTTCTCCGTCCTTGTTACTACCATACTTACTAGTTAGTTTCCTAGTTCTTTTCTTCCATTGTGAGTCAACGCTTTTTAGGTACAGGTATTTAAATACCTTAGCTGCCCATCTGTTACTGTCAATTTCCTCAGGCGTTCCTCATATAATATTTTACTCTGAGCTTCCCGTTAAAAATAAGCTAGTAGCGCCACCTTGCGTAGTTAATGCGCACCACAGTTTTATTTGAATCGCATTATTGCCACAGCGCAACGCAACTTGTCCAAAGAGTAGACATACATTTATGTAAGAACTATCATTCTGCTTTTTGCATAGGCACGGCCGGTCTCGAGGGAGAGCGCGCACTAGAAGCCTGCCACCTATGTCGCTAAGATGGTGGAGCGCACATAAAGTCATCGTCATCGGTGCTTCCACAAGTGCTGCTGCAGATCGCTGAGAAAGCTTTCGACTAGTACGCTACCGCCTCCGGAATCGACAGAAGAGAATGCTAACCACCAAAGAAGGCCGGACGCTTCCCTAATCATCTGCAGCGACTTTGATGCCGATGCTAAGGAAATCACAGTGGTTGCCAGTCTTCAAGCCCGAACTACTTGGTGTCGCATTCAACTGTTAATAAGCCGCTTCAAGGCACAGCCAGAAATGTATTTTGTATTGATATATCTTTGCTCCACAAGTCAATGCTATCGGCATAAACTATATGGGCAGCTTCAGTTATCACATGTCGCTACTCGCCTTCCTGCGCTATAGTACAGTAGCACACAAGTGATTAAAACTAAGTTTCCTCACAATCTTCACTTTGTTTATGCCAACAGAACATGGGCCAGCGCACATGCATTCCTGTAGTGGAATAATCTAGGCGTAGCACGGATTAGACGACTTATTTTTTCCTCCTCTTACTATTCTGATGGAAATCAGTCTAACAAAGCTAGCAATGCTTTCGCATTAAAAAAAACAAAAACTTCCTCTACGATTTGCATGATTTTGGTGCCGCTGGCTTCCGTCATATTCCTGTTAGGACAAGTCCGTCCTTTCCCTGCACGTGTCGGTTCATTACCTACCTGTGATGTTTTCGTCGTACATTAAGTCTTCCCATAAAATACCATTGGTCTGCACAATCTGCACATTGCAAACTTGAAGTTTATTCGCGCTGAATAAGACTTCAGTAATCCACGTGCTTTATTTTTAAACCGGCCTGTTGTATTGCTCTTCATAACCATGAAAACAGTGCATTACCGATATACTGTTCACAGAATTTTGCTATCTCTTTCAGACTACCACTTCTTGCTCATTGAGTACCTGACACAAGAAATACGACAGGATACTTCGCCGGTCAATCTTTTTAGCAATATAGGACTTACTGGATTTGGCGAGACATTCGTGTTTGAGGTTGTGATGGAGGATAACGGCCACTGCTTCGTGAGTGCGCTTACTGCTTGCTTCGCACGGATGCATATACGTAATTCTAGATATAAACTCATGGCTATTGCCTAATTTCACTCAGCTAGCGACATGCGTCATTTGAAGGTTTTTTGATGGCACAGTGCATTAAATTGATTGAATTTAGCTTTGTTGGGGCGATTCACTCCTTGAGGCTGGTTGTAATTTCGCTTGGGGGAACTACATAGGCAATATTTAGCTAATGCCTTCTAACACTGTAATCATATAAGCACCAGACCTCACGATATTCTCTCGATGAATACGCGACGAGGTTGAAAATTGTGTCGCTGAGTTCAGACGAATGTCTTAGTGGTCAGCTGCCGAAATTTCGTTCAGGAGGACGCACCGCGACTTTCGTGCTTTTGAGGTGTCCCGAGAATTCTAAAAACAGTGCGTTGGACAACTTGGTGGTTCATCTCTCTGGGAAGCACTGAAATCCGGTGAATGTTAAGCTGTGTCATGCTTCAGCCCGGTTATGCAAAGAGAGAGACGCAGAGAGATTGACAATAGTTTTGTCTGGATGTGCAGTAAGGAGACCCTGGTCTGATATTCTAGACTGCATAACGGGAAAGAGTATAGAAAGTGTGAGCTAAACTGCGAATGGAGAGTGCTGTCATAATAAAATTATTTTGCGAATCTTTTCATGCTGGCACCTACACTTGGATTTTGGTAAACAACATTTTTTTGCTATTTTCACGAAACGCAGGCCTGCCTGTAATGTGGGAGTTCATTCAAATCGAGTTCGCCAGTAAACAACCGAGATTTATTATTAAATGAGCCTCATGGTAGGTAGATTTTATTTGGGTGTGCAGAACGCTGGAGCCATAGTATGTACTCAAATTTGGTCGGTTTCGATTCGTGGTCAGTTCGAAGTTATTTCAAAAGGTAGCAATTCAGCCTAGTTGTTGCATTACAAAACAGGAAAGTAGGGCAACCAAAACGATGACAAAGTAAGTAAGCATGTGTATTTCCCTTTCTTTCTTCATTGTGGTTTATTTGTAGTTAAAACATCTTTATTGATCAGTGATCAATTTTGCCTGATAGCTACCCTTGTCCGGTATCCCATATGTTATGGCCCTCGCCACCGCACAGTTTACAAGCCATTGCTGGCCAGTAGCGGGAGAGGTTGGTGGCAATGCCAATTATTAGGTCAAACACATCCACCTCCGGTTGGCCTGCATCATTGACCACGAGATGTTCACCAAACTATGTTACAAAGTACGATTCGTATCCAATGCCATCGGCAATAAAACACTACTTTAAGAAGACCGTCTTTTGAAGCACATGCAATGTGTGGTCTGGAAACATGGCCGCCTGATTAATACATTAAAGTAACGTTTATTATTTGAGACACAGCAAACACAGTCCTTCAACGTCCTGGAACTGCACAATATTAAGTGATCAGCTATGTTAAACCATTTGTATTTCGTATTGATCCAATTATTCTGCATGGCTTTCATAAGGTGCACAGCATCGACAACATAAAGTGGCCGTGAAGAGTCTGCGAAGAGTGTGTAAACCATTCCTAATTAGTGTCGTTATGAAAACATCATGCTTTCTCTCTTGAGTGAATTGTTATGGAAGACAATTGACAAAACTTCGGAGCCTATATTCTTTTCATCTTTGGATGACTGTTATTATGTCATGAAGCCGGTCAACAGTGAGCGCCTTAACGCGATGTTAAATGCCCAGTTCACCAGACACTCCGGTGTGAGTGTTCGGAGAAACATTACAGCCGATTTGCATAATTAATCAAAGGCGAAGTAGGTGCGTAGCACTGCTTATTCCTGCTTGCGCGGTTTAGCTGCAATATCAGAATCAGTAGATTCACGTTCCCGCGGTCTTCGTGACCATTGTACTTCAGCAGGTCGAACACGGCGTACCTGCGCCGCAGTGCCTAACGGCCCGGCTTCATCCATTGCGACGCGAAGCAAACGCGCGGTGCAGTCGCGTCCTCAGCTTTCCTTACACCATCTTTAGTGTTCACTTATCAAAAATGAACACTAGGCACAATGTATTGCATCCATCTTTGGAATGCACTGCTCTGTGCACGAAAGGTCTGGGGTGGGATCATCGGGGGAGAGAAATAGAGATTTGAGAAGAATGTAGGTCATAAACAAAACAGATGCTTCAGAGTTTCGGCATCAACACATTCCGAGCAGTGAAAGAAGGTCTCCTGGGCTCGCATTCCGAGTTTGCGTTATCGAAAGTGTTCGAACATGATGTTGCCACCTCTTCCCGTTCCATAGTGGCAACACCCGGTTCCGGCGTTTCGACCAATCAGATGACTCGAGGTGGGGGAGATAGCGACACTTTCAATAACGATGCAAACTTGGAATATGGGCCCAGGATGAAGCAAGGCAATCCGAGAGCAGGGAAATGCTCTTGATGCATGGTAAGCACAAGCTGCTTCACGATGCGGCTAGCGGATGGGAGTCGAGATTGAGGGAGCGCCGCGCGTACACGTCTTCTGTCCGTGAAGGCTGAGGAGTGTCTGATGCGAGGGCAGAGATGCCGAGGTTGAGGACGCGCGAGCGACACCCGCCTGCTCAGTCTGGAGTAACATAAGCTTGTATACCGCTGCTGGGTGGCGGCCGCGACGCTCGAAACTGTCACACGCCCCACTCTCTCACTGGGTGCATCTTTGCGGCAGCTCTGCCCCCTCACTGTTAAGTCAAGTTATGCGGGCGTCGCCCCCTTCTCTTTCTCATCTTCCTGTTCACGAAGAGACGGACACAGAGAGAGAGAGAGAGAGAGAGAGTGGCTTCTGCTGCAGCTGCGCGGCCGCTCTGCCTCCTCAGTGCTTCTTTTTCACTTCAAGCTCACGAATAGAGACAGAGAGAGTGAGTGGCTTCGGACAGACATCGGTGAAATCGATGATTACAGCGAGTAGTGCTACGCACTAAAATAAGTGGTATGACGCTGGCAAGTGGTATCTGGCAGCTGACATGAACGGGCACTGGATTGAACGTAGGGTTATCTGACTCTATATTTGGCAGGAGCTGCCAGCTCCTGCCGATCCTTTAATTTCGGAGGGTGATATCAGAATCAGCCTGCCAGGAACCTTGCATTCTGAGTCCTACACATTCCCTCTAGTCCAAGCAGGTGCGTTCATACGGCTTGGTTAATGTGGGGATTTATATGCCGGATGGTAACCTACACTATTGTTTTATACCCTTAAAGGCGGAGCTTAAGCCCCCCAAATTTTCGTAGGGAAACAATTTGTGCCACGTCTTTGAAAGAAAAATGGCCCTGAATTATGAATGCGTGACCAGACGTTGCAGCATTAATACAATTGACAGAAGCACCTGAATTGTTACCGTCTTTATAATCTGGCTGAGAGGTTAGATTAGGTAAAATTAGGGAGACACTTGAGCTCCGCCTTTAAGGGTGCGACGCTGTAGTGTAGGCTACCCCTAATTATAAAGCCCGGCTTTATAATTATTATCAGCCTGCGCAGGCTGATACTGATATCACTTCCATATGAAAGGAGAAGCCCGAGTTGGTAGCACCTGCCAGACTTAATGTCAGCCACCCTAACTTGCTGTAAGTACGCTGTCATCTCAGCTGCCAGCTACCTTTTCCCACTTCCATGCTCGTGTTTTTCGCTCACAACACCAACGCCGGCGAACGGGGCCTCTAACGCTATCGCGTTAATACTGCATATAGGATGCACGCAGACATCAGAGGCGCATAGTAATGAATGCGACTTGTACTGGAGCAGCAGTAAGTAATCTCATGAAAATTGTAGCCCTTTTTTATGTTCGATACTAATCTGTATCTCAAGAAGCGCGCTTGCAGTAGGGAATGAGTACTGAAAGCTTTAGTTTCAGTGGTTTGGCTTTCAATGGATAGCGTGTAATCATTTTCCAAAATGAACAGCAGTGAACGTACATCGCAAACCTTTTCGGATACAGCACTGCTCCCAAGCCTCGCTTTAGAAGCTCCTTTAAAACATGTACAAACGCGGCGATCATCAAACACTGTGGCACAAAGCTTTCATGCATGATTCATTTCTGTCTACTGTGTTCTGAAACATTATACACCTTCTCTGATAGATGAGAATCCAGTGTTCTGGCTCTGATTATGCTAGAAGGCGGGTTTTTGTCTCTTCAAGTGTTGAAAAATAAAACATTTTCTTCTCAGCTTCGAATGAAGCAAGAGAGATTTTAAGTGCACGAGAGAGATGAGAAGCTTCCTCTCTGCTCTTTTCGGCATCAGACGCCTCTCTCGAAGTCTTCTGCCCATTCGAAAATACGAAGGGCAGCTCGGAAACGTAGTGTGTACCCATGGCTAAAAATGGCACCAGAAATGGCACGGCAATCACCTTCTTACTTCTTGAATCAGCGTGCTTTGCCATTTTCTCGACACACTCTCAGTCGAAATGATCACCACACACCTGCATGCATAAAAAATCTGGGTTTCAGAACTACCACATTGGTTTTGCATAAATAACAATAGCGGTCAGCTCTTTTCTGATGGCGATGTCAGCAATGAGCTAAATTTACTACAGTTCCTATAGTTTATGAACTGCACATATCCTAATGAGATTCTACAACTAACAGTGCGTGTAGAGGAAGAATAGCCGCATAAATGGTGAAAAAAGAGTTTTACCTTGGTGTACGCAGTTGGTGTGAAGTCACTTGGAAGGATGACTCGTATCTAATGTGCTTAGGGATCGAAAATACATAGTTTTTCCCAGTAACGTAATTGCCGGTGCATCCCGGCACACTTGCTCGGAATTGTGGACGCCGTCGAGGACACGACGACGGTGCGAACATTTACCCACCTCAGCTGCAGCGGACGAGGGTTATCACACAAGACGAGGAACTACTTTTATAAGACCACGTCATCACACAAGATAAGGAGACCTCACTGCAGAGGGAGCAGGGAGAGTGATGGCGCTGCCGTTGGGGCTACGGTGATGGGCAGGCCAGAAAAGGCCAGCAGCTATTGATGTCAAAGTTAGGGCCCAGTATTTGACAAGTATCGGGGGTGTTAGCCTGTCGCGACATTCGTAGAGATGCAGCAGGCGTACCTGCAGGGGCAGGCGTGACTTTTATAGGGGGTGCAGGAGGAGATGGATTGAATGATAGCTTATTAATTGAGAGGGAAGCTGAAGGTCTTGTCGTAGAAGCAGGAGTGGGAAGAGTTAGGGGTTCCACCCCAATGAGCACACTATAAAGTAGGCGGGAGGATGGTTTGGCGGTGGTTGGCTCTTGAAATCCCGATTACCAATATCGCGAACAGGAGCATAAGGTGGGCAAAGCTATTCATGCACATATAGAGAAAACAGTGTCAATGAACAGATCATTAAAGTCAGACATCAGTAAAAAATTGAAAATAGCAGAATCCTGAAGTCGTGGTATACCATACATTGCAGGTATAATTCCGGATTTTAGTATATAGTTGGACGTTTTTCCCAAATGGCTGAACAGAAAATAAAGCAATATATGCCGTAACGCAACTAGTGCAGGATAGAGCGTTTAGATGCCTTACCAAGATAGACAGGACAAATGGTTCTAATAAAATCCAGCAATCAAGCCATATTCTGGAGCTCGAAACACGCAAATCGCAAGTGGCTATTCCAGCACATGACTTTGTCAAAAAATACAGCTAGGTATTTGACCTTTGAAACAGGCATAATTGGAAAGCAATTACGTTGTTCACAATAATTCAGCGAAAAAAATGGGTAACGCGCGAGAAATTGGCTTTAAATAATCGTAAAAACATACTACTTGCCTCATTATACTGTTCACTGTGATTATGGTGTTGCTGAGCCCCTCCGTGACTTGTTTGCCGTCGTGCTGAACTTATATGCTAACGTAGTCCGGTTGCCCTTGTGTTAGCAATTAGTTGATTGATTTATAGGAAGGGAAAGGCGCGGTAACTCTCACTTGTTTTCTGTGGACACCTCAACCACGCCGTAAGGGAAGGGAGGAAGGTGGGAATGAAAGTGGAAAGAGAGAAAGAGGAGCCGTAGTAGAGGGCTGCGGAGTAATTTAGACCACCTGGTGATCTTTAACGTGCGCTGACATCGCACAGCACACGGACGCCACTTCGTTTCGCCTTCATCGAAACGCAGCCGCCGAGGTCGGGTTCGAACCCGGGTACTCCGGCACAGTAGACGGCCGTCTTACCACTGCACCACCCCGGCGGGGCTGTCACTTAGAAATGTGTCTTACACGACAATACGCGACAATGTTTACAGGCATTGCTGAGTCGCTTGCAGACACTTGATAGAATATAGGCGCTATTATAGATACTTGCAGAATACCATATTTTAGTCATTTTAAATCAGTTTTGTGTTTGCTTAGTGCAACTATTAGTGAGCGGTTAGCAAGGTAGTCAACAAGAAAGGAAAGAGAGAAAGGAACGGTCCTCCGGAGCCATTCTTATGAAGTTTAACAAACAGCACATCAGAATTATTGAAATAAAATGCTTTCAAAACAATCAAAGATAATGCACAGGCAAATTCATCTCCTTCAGTGGGGCTATATAAAAGACCAGAGAGTTAAACAAGTGCTTTCTGTTTGCCAAGATCCTTGATAAAAATCTTCCTTGTTACAGGAGAACACATAATGAGCCCCAATAAAACCAGTAATCACTAAGGCAACGAGTTTTCGTAAAACAAGCGGAAGCGACGGTAGAATCTAGATGCCGCGACGTTTTTCAACATAATTTTTTTGCTCCACATTTATGCAAGGGGATAACTAGAGCTTTCTTCAAGCCTTCTGTCACTCTTAGTGGAAATAATGCCGTTTGTAATAGCGAGCAAAATCGTGCTTTAATCGCTCAACATACCTGTTTAATATATCAACTGAATACTACCACTGTCAACAGACCTTCATTTGCTAAAACCGGAAAGAATATAGAGCTGATGGCCGACCATGCAATCTGCTAAATACGCCAAGTCAAGCGGATGTGTCAAACTATTATCGAGTTGACTGGGCAATAGCGAAAGATTAGCGTCACAAGCCGCCGCTAAAGTATTGATTCACCCGCAAGTGCTTGAGGTAACTCACCAAAGTTGTGGGATATTGTTTCAGATGCCTTCCAGCTCACACGGCCCCTAAACCTATTACCAAAATCCCACGCCTTCGCTGTATTCCTTTAGAACGCTAAAGAACGTGTCTGGAAGTATTTACGCCTTTCTGATCCCTGCAATGCATTTGCTCTTTTGCGGGCTGACCTGTTAATTTCCCTCAAATGAATATTTTTTGTGAACGCCCACGGCAGTCCCCTTCCTGCAATAGCAAAAAGAACAGCACTAGTAATCCATGGGCACCCAACCATGCTGTGTTTCGTGGTAATTACGTTCTCAAAGCAATCTGACAGCTGTGTAAAGATTTCAGCAGAATACTTATAAAGAGAACATTCAGGAGCATTTGACAAGGAAAGATTTTAATTGTAGTTTTCAATAGCAGCAAATTCTTAGACAAGAGAACAAAAAAAAAAAAAAACCCTAAATCGCGGTCATTTTCGGACCCGGTGTTCTCGTCAAATAAACTAGATGAATACACTGTTAACGTTTAGCTGGTGCCTGTGACCACAGGATGAATGTGGTTGCAATACCAATAGCAGCTAGTTGTCGCCCCGGCTCTTACACCCCTGAGCGCGTTATTGATTATGGATTTGTGGTCGATAACTCCAGGCTTTACTACCTTAAATCGGCTTCCTCATGATTTCAAAAATGACTATGATTAACGAAAAACGCAAAGTTGCAGCAAAAATTTAAAATCATTATACAGCAGTGCGTTGACATGCATATATCCCAGCTTATGTTAAAACACTAAGCGCCGAAGCGCTTGGATCACGAGAGTCATAATTGTGATGAAAATATAAAGTAACTATACTACGTAAAAATTAAACGTATTAAAGTTTTGCGACTGCAACGGGATGAAGCCAGCATTTAAGCAATGTAAAAAAAAAAAAAAAGCTTTTGCTGAAACGCTTTATCGCTTCCTCAGAACATCAACGAAAAAGTTCTGGCGACACTTCAACGAGAGGAAAAAAATACAGGACATATAACGAAAAAGTCAGCTTGTGATAAAAATCAGCCTATTGTAGATCAGCCCAACTTCTTCAAGTCCGTATTCAGCCCTCCCGAAATGATGTAGGCCTTGGTTCAATATGCTTATTTTATAGCCAAGTGAGTGACGTCATAAGTATCCAGGAGGGTCTACTTTACTTGCTCCGCAGCTTGTGTGCAAAAAAAAAAACAAAAAACAAAACTGATGGTCATGTGTTCGGCTCTCTAAAATTGCTTTCTGTTCTGCAGTGTTCCGTTCTTGGACCGCTGTCTTTTTTTTTTTTGGTGTGGATTAATGACACCCCTACTGTCATGGAACCAAATGTTGAAGCTGTTCGCAGATGACTGTTTTTTTTCCGCCGTCAGAATGATGGATGGTTCGTTTATAATTAAGAAGTCTCTGCAGATACTGCGCGAGTGGTGCAAGAAATGGAGCATGAGAATTAATTACTGGGAATCATATATACGCACACTTTAAAGCAAAAACGTCTGTTCATTCCCTTCCATATTTTATCGGTGAGAAGTGCTTGGTAAAGACAACTCAGTTTAAATACGCAGCAACAACAATAACACAATTCAAACATGGGCACACATATAGAAGTGCGAAAGCATACCGGAGGTTGTGTTTCTTGATAAAAAAAAAAAAAAAAGGAGTATGCTACACGTGATGTAGGACTAACTAGTTATAAAACTTTTTAAAGGCCAGTCCTTTAGTACGCATTAGCGGTATGAAGTGCTCATCAAAATGAAAGAAAAGGCTGCCAGAAAGAGGTCAGAGTTACGCAGTAAGTTTTATTTGCTGTCAATATCGAAAGACATACTCAGTCGAGGAAATAGCCTCTTTCTTAACAACTCTTGCTCTGCTAGAAACGCGTGGACGGAAATATTGAAGCTATTATTCCAGATGCTCCGTGAACAGATAAATATTCGGCTAGAAACTTACGTAGAAAAGCCTGGCAAACTGGGCTCTAGAACGATTCACAATCAGGTAATGGAGCCTTACTATGCTCGTAGTGATGCTTTCACATATACTCCTTCTTCCGTAATGTAACTGAAATGTGGAACAATTTGCCAATGTGTTTATTCAGCATTGTGTTCTGCGTGATTTCGAAATTTGAATCACCATCTGTATGAATGTAGCTTTTGATATTAATGTATTCAGTGGTTGCGTATAGTGCTGTTTTTCTATGAACTTTTATTTCTTAATTACCCTCTCTGTAAGGCCCCTCGCGCGAGAGTTTATTGTAAAAAAAAACCCATAGAAACCTAAGAGTTGACCGAAGTTGGGCGAGCTGCTCTTCAGGCATTTTCACTAAGGCAAGGAGGGTCCTTTAATTTGTCTCTAAGAGCTCACAGTGACTGAGTAAAGTGCTTTTTTCTGAAATTGTTAACTGTTTGTGGCTGTCACATTTTATTTGCAGCTTTACCCACCGGATATGCATTTCCCACATGCTGTATTCAGGAGCACTGAGTTTCAAGACGAATTCGTCAAGGCATTTGAAACTTACTACGACGATGCCCTGCAACCGAGAGATGACTTGTTTCATAACGACGTCCAGGAGTTCTACAGCCTCCAGCAAGCGCTGGTCAAGGTACACTAGAAATTTAATGGGCCGAAAGCGGCCTATGACTTCATTGTATACAGTCTATCAGCGAAGCTGTTCAAGATAGGTAACCTTTTTGCTGTATGGCGCCCCGCCAGGAAAAAAAGAAACGTGATGGCATATTCATGGTGTATTCAAGCCGATTTAATCACTTAAATAATCATTTCCTTGCTTTTTTCTTTAGGGATGACAAAAATGCAGCAATAAGGGGAAACTACCGCAGTATAGAAAAGCCGTGACAACATTGTTGACAGCGGGTGCTGTGCCTCTACGACTTGCTGTCATGAACTGAGAAAAATACCCTTTTATAAAGCAATATGTACATGAAAATCAGAGGGAAAAACTAAAAGTGCCGAAGAGAAAGCTACATTACAGCGAACGTCATTGTCCACCCATCCCTCTCAAGTTTGTGTGCCAGTGGTTACGGCGCTCGACTACTGTTCCCAAGGACGCGGGATCGAATCCCTGCCCCGGCGGCCACTTTTCAATGGAGGCGAAAAGCAAGGCGCCCGTGTGCTGTGAGATGTCAGTGCACGTTAAAGAACCCCCGGTGGTCGAAATTTCCGAAGTCCTCCACTACGGCCATAGCCTGAGTCGCTTTGGGACGTTAAACCCCACAAAACCAACCAAAACCAATCAATACTGAGTGCCATAACAACTCTGACGGCCGACGTTGCCATCGCAATTGCGACGCGAGCCGTTGTCTAGCCTTCGAAGCGGAGAATGTGAAGACAACATGCATTACAGATATCTCTTTAGATCCTTATTGGTCCTGAAAATGCGTTGTCCTCTTCGGCGGCTTGTCAACAAGAGCTCGCGATAAGCAGGGCTCATCTCTGGGCTTTTATCCAGACCTTTAGAGTATGCTGATGTCGTAGAGCTTAATGCGCAGCCTGCAGCGAACCAGTGCTCCCGAGGAGTCTCTCAATAAGACTAGGTAGCAAATATCGCGGCGATCGCTTAGGGCCTTGCATGACCGTCGGTATAAGTAGCAGAGGCATTTAGATCGAATCTAAGTGACGGTGAAGCACTCAGTTTTGGCCGCCGAAAAGTGAGCCTGTGCATTCGATGGAGAACGGCTAATGTAGGTTATCACGTTCTTCAGCCCGACACTTTTCTGAACGAGGGTGGCACCAAGGATCACTCTGGTTGCGTTGCTATGAATTTAGGTACAGGCGTTTTCGAGAAAGTGGCCGAAAAACTCGGAGGGACAGCAAACGACACTAAGCTAAACCTTGAATGCTTTCAGCGTTTCCCATCGCAATAGCACATCTGCCATTTTAACGCGGTAGTGTTAAGAGCTCGTGTCGCAGAAAAGCCGGTGCCGTCGGCGTGCAGTGAGCGATAAATCCCGGCATGCACTTCATAAATAAACATGCACTTCATAAATAAAACGCAAGTTTCAAGATGGGCTGGGTGGGAATCGAACCAGGGTCGCGGAGTGTGAGACGGAGACGCTACCACTCAGCCACGAGTTAGATGCTTGAAAGCGGTACAAAAGCGCTTCTAGTGAATGCGGTGTTGCCTTAGAAACATGCCGTATAACGTTATACTGCAGTGTATATCGGTAATTATGAGCATGTTACTTACAGAAGTCGCAGTTACACGAGTAGCGAAGTACGTTTCCGCTACATTTCTTCTGCGCTCTGCGCAAATGCAGAGCCATCTTGCGGCAAACACAGAAGAACCCCTCCTCGCAATGTGCGGCGCTGCCCCGACACGTGGCGCGCCACTCGCCCCTGACGTTTCGCCGTGCACCCTCACAGGTTGTAGAATCAAGCGTCTTTCCTTTCTTTAGATCACTATCTTCGCTCACCCGCTTCTCCCCTTCGGGCCGCGCGGGTACCGGTGCGAGGATGCCCCAATACCCTTGCGTTTAGTAAGTTTTCTCGACGAGGTGCAATAACGCTATCGCGTTCCACTCTTGAAGGCGAAGCTTAAGCGTCCTCCAAATTTTTAATTGTGTTAGGGGACCAGTGACACAGTAAAAATAATTGATAGTCTGTGTATGATTACAGTCCCCGAAAAGGCTGCCAGGCCAGGACGATAGCTGCTGCAATCTGTGGCTCAGGGTGTATGACTTTCTTGATAATAAGTGGCCGAGGAATAGCCCCTCCTTGCACGCGAAACAGCACTTCTCAGGCTTCAATGTTAGTCCGGATAGCTTGCCTGTGTCCAGCACTGCCTTCGCCTATCCAAGTAATCGTCAAAGCTCATCGTGAAGACTACCACGTGGTCTTGATGCACAAAATAGGCTAGCCACTTTAAGCCTGCTTACGACAAGCTGCCATCATTCTGCGAAAAAGTGAAGGCGCTCGCATTGCTCGTTTATAGCCCTTTTATTCACGCGAAGCGGTTTAACTCGCCTTGCGCGCATTGGCTGCTTAAATAGTGACGCCCACATTTACGCTAAGTGGAACATGAGCAGGATGGCGTAGCAGCGACTCTTTCTGGTCTCGCTAGCGGGAATTAGCTGGCTTGAGGCGCTTGATTGTTTGTGTATTTATTTACTACTACTGCACGCCCTTCTCAGACCCTTGTACGAGTGGATACAATAGAGAAAATATGAATAAGATAAAAGTGTGTAGACACGAGAGGTTTAAAACAACTATTCGTCACCATAGCAGTATTGCTATGCTAATGATGTTTGTTCAAGAAAGCGAAATTAGCGGGTTGAACAAAGGAACAAACCATATCATAGAAATACAAAATGAAAAAAAAAAGCATAAAATGTTCATCACAGGTGTTTGATGAAGATTAAACATGGTTCGAATGCTGTATGAATGATTCGACGTAGTTTTAATTTGCAGCAGCCGGTGGAAGCTTATTCCAGAAAAAGAAAAAAAAAAAGAACTGCCGAAATAGCCGATGGGAAGAATGTGAGCATTAACGTGTGTAACGGGCTCGTGAAGTGCTTTCTCAGACAGTTTTCGAAGATTGACGCAATGGCTCCCGGAGGTACGTGTCTCATAATAATAATAATAATAATAATAATAATAATAATAATAATAATAATAATAATAATAATAATAATAATAATAATAATAATAATAATAATAATAATAATAATAATAATAATAATAATAATAATAATAATAATCCACACACTAAAACTAACATTAATGTTCTCGAAAGAATTCAACGCAAGGCTGTCCGGTTTATATTTTCTAAATATCGCAGCACTGACTCACCATCTACCCTAATGCTTAAACATAACATACAGTCCCTTGAATCTCGGCGCAGAATGCACAGGCTAAAATTCCTCTTTCTACTAAAAAATAATAAATTATCAATGGCTCCTGATTTGTATCTTAAACCGGCATCGCCTACGGCAACAAGAAATACGCACACCGAATCACTAACACCTTACTTTGCCAGAACTAACATTTTCAAATTTTCTTTTTTCCCGCGCTCCATAACCGAATGGAATAACCTGCCATTATCATCCCTTCAGGACTTTGATTCCTTAGAAAAGGCCGTGCATTGATTTGTTGTCTTGCTTGTACTTGTGTCAATTTGATGTTCATGTTTTTGCACTTTATGCTTTTCTTTTTTGTTTTGGAATTGTTGCCCCTCCTGCCAGGACCCTTCACTGGGTCTGCAGTATGATCAAATAAATAAATAAATAAATAAATAAATAAATAAATAAATAAATAAATAAATAAATAAATAAATAAATAAATAAATAATTGGCCCACAGAAAAGGAACAGCTCGGAATATGTCCCACTTGTTCTGTGGACACCTGAACAGCGTCGTAAGAGAAGGAATTAAGGCGGGAGTGAAAGTGGAAAAAGAGAAAGAAGAGCCATAGTGGAGGACTACGGAGCAATTTCGACCACCTGGGGATCTTCAACGTGCGCTGACATCGCACAGAACACGGACGCCTCGTCGTTTCGACTCCATCTAAACGCAGCCGCCGGCGGTCGGGATCGAAACGGTACTCCGACACAGTAGTAGGCGTCTTACCACTGCACCCCCGGGGCGGGCATGTCTTACAGTACGTTTAATTGACCGTGATGAAGTAAGTACAGAATTTAAGTCCAGATGCAATTTACGCTTTGCTAGGCTGTGAAGATCTATCTTTGATATGCTATTATGTCCTGAAAAGCTTGAGTATGTAACCCACATTGCTAGGTTTAGAGTACGTTCTAATTTTCTGATCAAGTATTTCTGGTGCTGCCCCCCGGTGGTGGCTTAGTAATATGGGCGGTCGACTGCTGAACACAAGGATGCAGGATTGAATTCTGGTGGCGGCGGCCGCTTTTCATTGAAGACGAAATGCAAGGCTCCCGTCTGCTGTGCGATCTCAGTGCAAGTTAAAGAACCGCAGGTAGTTCAAATGTCAAAGATAATGAAATTTCCGGAGCGCTCCACTACAGTGTCTCTCATAGCCTGAATCGTTTGGAAATAAAAGCCGTATAAATAAATCTAATAAATTTTTGGTGAAGACTCCAAAGGACGCGGGATCGAATCCCGGCCTCGGCGGCAGCTTTTCGATGGAGGCGAAAAGCAAGGCGCCCGTGTGCTGTGCGATGTCAGTGCACGTTAAAGAACCCCAGGTGGTCGAAATTTCCGGAGTCCTCCACTACGGCGTCTCTCATAGCCTGAGTTGCTTTGGGACGTTAAACCCCACAAACCAACCAACCAATTAATTTCAGCATATTCTAAGGACGATCTCACGCGTTTTATTGCGCCAGCAATACTACGCCAGGTTTCGAGCCTTCAGCGTAGCGTGGTTCGGTAGTTACGCTTTACATCACGTGACTACTGATATACAAGCGCGAGAGCTGGGCTACCAAGTCGGCTCTTCAGCGCAGCGTACGTGGCTCCTAGCCACGCCGGGCGTTTCGCGCTTCTCCCACTAGGTGCGCTGTAGTCTAACAGTTAGTGTGACGCCATAAGCGAGGCGAAGATATACCTTGGATGGGCTACGAAGTCGGTTCTTCACCGTAGCGTAGCTTGTAGCTACGCCGGGCGTTTCGCGCTTCTCCCACTAGGTGCTCTGTGGTCTAACAGGCGGTAGGGTAGGGTGCCTCGATGCGCGTGCCCCCCTCCGCCGCTCCGGAGGGTGGGGCCATTCTTTGAAAGGGTCAGTGCCGCATCTACACCTCCATATTTAAGCCCACGCAAGTGTCCCGTTTTTGCAGTGGCTGTGGCGTGGCGTTCCTTGGTGCACGTTCAAGTTTGGGATTGCAGATGGCAGGAACGCTCGACAAGATGAGACTTCTGAAGGAAAGGCGCAGTATCTCACACTTTCTCCGAGAAGTGTGCGTTTGGATGGCACGCCATCGCTCCTGTCGCGTGGCGTTATTTGGCGGGCGTTCAAGATTGGGATTGTAGATAAAAGAAACGCTCCTGAAGCCGGGGTGGTGCAATGGTAAGACGCCCGACTACTGTGTCGAAGTACCTGGGTTCGAACCCGACCTCGGCGGCTGCATTTCGATGGAGGTGAAACGAAGAGGCGTCCGTGTGCTGTGCGATGTCAACGCACGTTAAAGATCCCCAGGTGGTCGAAATTACTCCGTAGCCCTCCACTAAGGCTCCTCTTTCTCCCTTCCCCCGTTCACTCCCACCTTCCTTCCTTCCTTCCCTTACGGCGCGGTTGAGGTGTTAATTGGTTCATAGGAAGGGAAAGGCGCAGTATCTGTCACACTTGCTCTGTGGACACCTGAACCGCGCCGTAAGGGAAGGGATGAAGGTGGGAGTGAAAGTGGATAGAGAGAAAGGGGAGCCGTAGTGGAGGGCTACGGAGTAATTTCGACCACCTGGGGATCTTTAACGTGCGCTGACATCGCACAGCACACGGACGCCACTTCGTTTCGCCTCCACCGGAACGCAGCCGCCGTGGTCGGGTTCGAACCCGGGAACTCCGGCACAGTAGTCGGGCGTCTTACCGCGGCAACACCCCGGCGGGGCGTTGAGGTGTCCACAGAAAACAAGTGAGACAGTTCAAGCGCCTTTTCCTTACTCTAAATCAATCAATCATCATTAAGCGTTGGTTTTCTAGATTTATTTATAGGAAGCACTTCGGCAACCGGAAGCGAACATGCGCGGTCGCCGCCACGAAGGAAGAGAGGAGAGAGGCATGGGGGGAATGGGGGGGAGGTGCGAGCACTGCCCCGGCTGCGGAGCTGGCCACGAGGGGCAACGCCGACGGCAACGGCGATGCGAAATGCAGGTACTGGAGCCAAAGAGCTGCGCTCTAAAAATGCAGTTCCTGATCGCTGAGCTTACCGACGATGTGCTTATGCATGTAGGCCCAGCTTTCTGTATATTCCGTTTTACCGAGAGCAAGCAGGAGAGGAGGAAAATACTCTAATCAGATTCCTTGCGAAGGCCCATTGTTGCCAGTACCGAGTGGGCTGTGCATTCGCACGCTTCATGCATAGCACAATGGCCTTGCTCCTCAGTATATTGTCGTTTGAGAGACCTAAATACCTTTGTTAGCGCCCCTTTTTGTGGTAATGTCATCGGGACAGCAATGGGTGATCGTGGACTGCACAAGCAATCAAGGAAATCGCAAGATGATTGCCGAGAGCGTATGCGGGAAGCATGCATCGACTATCCGAGTTCGGCTTTGATATGTTTCTGCTTCACCGCTTTCCAGTCTATTCTGATTTAATTCGCCTATGAACGTTTTATGTAAGCCAGACAGACTTAGTACCAATGACGGACTCACAAATATGATGCCCATTTCACTTCCTCCGCCGTAGAAACTACGCACGCCGGGCAGGCCGTGCCTCCCGCAAGCCCTCCGCGCCAACGATATACGGTGGATCACTTCCGCCTGCGCAAGAAGAGCGTGCTAAAATCCGTTCTTCACTTAAACAATGAGCCGACAGCAAAAAAAAAAAAAAAATCTTTCTTTCGGATTTCTGACCCATACCGTGTTATTGATAATTGCAATACAAATAAGTTACGCAAGACATTGCCGCTAGTGCGGCGCGCGGCTCATCGTCTGCATGCTGACTCCACTGCTAATCTGTCACCGAAATTTACATCTTTCTTTTACTGATACAATGCGATCGGCAGTAAGGCAGTTCCATGACAAACCATTTACTCTAGCGCTGAGCAATTACAAATTGCGCCGTTGGATGTGCCTTCGATGCGAAACAGTTTAGGCCTAGCCCCGACTAGGGAGTAGCGCTAGAGGAGAGTCCCGTAATCCGCCGCGCCAGCGGGCGGCGCCGCTTTTGTAAGCGCTGCTGTATGTGCTGCGAATTTGTCTTGGTTCATGGTGCAGCTGAGAGCGCACGTTTTTCGGAGTTTTGCTCTACAATACGTCGTGCAAACGATGCTGCTACGACGTACGGGACGGGGGTATACGATGTTGAGTCGCAGGACGAACACCAAGGCTGCATAAAAGCATCGACGAATGGTACTTTAGGCACTACTTCTTTTATGTTCTGGTCTTGAACCGTGGTTCAACTTGAAAGTATACATTGTTGAAGCAGGACAGCGCGATCGTGTATCGAAATGGGTCGCACTTCATGTTGAATCAATGCGGCGATAACTGGAATGCATCTTTCGTAGTATCTGCATTCCGCGTTCGGTATCTGCCCGTACTGTTAATTCGTTGTTTGTGTTTACAGTTACCATTGCGATTATAAAATATAATTGAAAATACATGTATCGTGAAAGATCCAACAGATGCATCCTCACTGCGGAAGTGGAGCGCAGTCCTTCGTAGTCATCCCGGCCGCTAGTGCTGTTTCCAACAGCTGCCGCCATGCCAAACGGATGGTATACGGTTTGCTGGCGCGCTCAAACAAAGCACAAATAGCACCAAGGTATCGGTTAGCTTTCACGAGCACCGCGAAACAGCACTTTTACACTGCCGCACCGCAGCATCAACACGCATAGCACAGCCCAAGATGGCGCCAAGAGGAGCCGCAGCGGACTTTCCCAGTTTGACTCATACGGAGCGCCTCCATCAAACTAAGATGGCTGCGCCCAGACTCTGGGTTTGATGACCATGTGAAAGTCCAGACAATGAGCCATGTTATCGCGATTAGGGATTCTTGTGCCTTGTTTCGGCTGCCGTGCGCAGCATGTCTGCGGTTGTTGTTGCAACGTTTTATATATATATATATATATATATATATATATATATATATATATATATATATATATATATATATATATATATATATATATATATGTGTGTGTGTGTAAGTAGACTGGCGTATAACATGTGGTGTCTTCTGCAATAAGCTCAGTTGGCAGTGGGCGCTCTTTCTATTCAGTTCAGTTCAGGCGTTCAGTCGTGTCCGACTCTTCGTGACCCTATGGACCATGTCACGCCACGCTTTCCGGTCTCTCTCTATCTTCTTAACATCACATAGCTTCATCTGCAATGCCTCGAGAATGCCATCTAACCATCGCGTTCGCTGCCTACCCCTTCTCCGGCGACCCTCAACCTTTCCCAACATCAAATCTTTCTCCAGCGACTCCTCTCTTCTCATCAGATGACCAAAGTAGCTGAGCTTTAACTTTAGAATTTGACCCTCCAATGAGCAGTCAGGGTTTATGGTCGACAATATCGACTGATTTGATCTTCTGGCAGTCCAAGGAACTCTTAAGAGTCTTCGCCAGCACCACAATTCAAACGCGTCAATTCTTCGGTGGTCAGCCTTTTTCACAGTCCAACTCTCGCATCCATACATCACAACTGGAAAGACCATAGCACGGGTTATACGGATCTTGGTTGGCAGACTAATGTCTCTGCTCTTTACTAGGCGGTCAAGGCTAACCATTGCTCTCTTTCCCAGAAGCAGGCGTCTCCTAATTTCATGGCTGCAGTCTCCTTCCGAGGTAATCTTGGCGCCCAAGAACAGAAAATCTGTCACAGCTTCCACTTCTTGTCCATTGATGCTCCAGGACTTGATAGGGCAAGACGCCATGATCTTCGTCTTTTTAATGTTCAGTTTAAGCCCAAACTTCTCACTCTCTTCTTGTACGCGCATCAGAAGTCTCTTGAGTTCCACTTCACTTTCTGCCATTAAAGTGGTATCATCCGCATATCTAAGGTTGTTGATACGTTTTCCAGCAATCTTCACTCCAGCTGAAGACTCGTCCAGACCGGCCTTCCTCAAGATGCACTCTGCATATAGGTTAAATAGGCAGGGCGACAGTATGCAGCCTTGCCTCACCCCTTTCTCAATCGGAAACCAATCAGTAAGACCATGCCCAGTTCTGACTGTGGCCTCTTGCCCTTCAAAAAGGTTCCTGAGGAGACAGATGAGGTGAATTGGAACTCCCATCTCTTGGAAAGCTTGCCACAATCTGCTGTGATCTACACAGTCAAACGCTTTCGCATAATCAATAAAGCAGGAGTAAATGGGTTTCTGGAACTCTCTTGCTTTTTCCATGATCCAGCGAAGCTCTTTCTACTACTCTTCTTTTTCCTGTGTTCGTCCCCATTGCGCCATTCCATCTGTAAGTATGAGCCAACTAGCCCTGTAGCAAGTACCTCTTTACCCCTAAAGTTTGACCTCGGTCTATTCGGAAAGAATTCAATGTCCGATCTAATTTTACCGTGGCGAACACAATGGGAACGTATAATTTTCGCCATTGCAATTTTCGAAATTTGTTCCGAACCATTGTCAAAAAAGTTCGACCTTTGTACAATAATCTGCTTAACAGAGATAACTGCTGCCAATTTTTTATATTGGCTTCTACACTTTAACTCCAAAAACATTGATGTTCTCTTTTATTTCCCAGTTTTCTTGCACCAGTAAGCCGCATGTTTTCCAAGTGTTGTTTCTCATCTATAACGTGTAGCTAGCGCAGTATTCTGTTCCGTCAGTCTAGATGAGTGCGTGTATCATTACTGCGTTCAGTTGGTCTCTTGTCCTCCGCTTACCGCTGATTCTCTTGCCCTCAGCACGCTTTAACATAGAGGGACACTTTTTCTGTAGAAGCTCGACTGTATTTTCTGAAGAAATCGAACTGCTGTCAGCCTGCTAAAGCTGTTTTTGTCCTAGTTTATCAACTGTGAAGCACCTACTCTGTTCGAGACATGACTTTTCGCTCCCTGGTAAATACAAAGAACCGAGAGATGCTATTATCGGCGTTCAAATCCTTGTGCGTAAAAAAAAGAAATAATGTCCGACGGTATTCTCGGCCGTTAATTCTTCAGCCTGAAGAAGTATCGAGCATGCTACTGGCAGGTAGCACTTGACTAATGTGGGGCCTGATTGGTGAGCTGGTCGTTGATGTCACGGCATGAAATGCCCATTTAACATGCACTGCCAACTCCAGTTCTTTCTTTTATTGGGGCGTTCACATTCCTGTGTGTAAAAAAAAAATAATGTCCGACGGTATTCTCGGCCGTTAATTCTTCCTAGCCTCAAGAAGTGTCGAGCATACGACTGGCAGGTTGCACTTGACTAATATGGGGCCTGATTGGTCAGCTGGTCGTTTGACGTCACGGCATCAAATGCCCATTTGACGTGCACTGCCAACTCAGCTCTTTCTTTTATATGGAGAGTCTACATCTCTGTATAAAGAAAAAAGAATTAATGTCCGACGGTATTCTCGGCCGTTAATTCTTCCTAGCCTCAAGAAGTATCGAGCATACTACTGGCAGGTTGCACTTGACTAATATGGGGCCTGATTGCTCAGCTGGTCTTTTGGCGTCACGGTATCAAATGCCCATTTGACGTACACTGCCAACTCCTGTTCTTTCTTTTATATGGGGCGTTCACATCCCGGTGCTTAACAAAAAGATGTCCGACAGTATTCCCGGCCGTTAATTCTTCCCAGCCTCAAGAACTATCGAGCATACCTCTATAGCTGGTGGCACTTGACTAAGGTGGGCACTGATTGGTGAACTGGTCGTTTGACTTCACGACTAAGTGCCCATTTAACGCGCCCTGCCAACTCCAGTACCTTCTTTTAGATCGGAGGAAGGCCCAGCTGAGAATCAAACCCACGGTACCCTTGTGCCTCATTCAGACAAGTTTCTCTTAGGCCACACAGGCGTATCCATACGGCTCCGTTAAAAGTGGTTTAAAAAATTTTGTTCTTTCTTTTCACATAATTAGGTGGCTTAGAAATATATGCGAATGAGTATTTCAGAGATAATAGAGCCACAAATTGAGTGATTGGTGATTAGGCGAGAAGTGTATACGCGAACAAGGATGCGAAAAGAGACCCTCAGGCAGGAGCCATTAATTCTGAAAGGCTATACCTTTAAAGATGGCTTATTAACTGCCACGAATGCCTGTAAAATCTGTAACAATCTTCTTCAACGCAAGGAAATAATGCATAGATCTCGCCTTCTACAAGAAAGGAGCAATCAAAATGTTAGATGTATGTACTGTGAAAGTTGTGTTGGTAAATTTTTACATCGACGATAAAGTGATCACGCAGAATGTGTATGAAATTAGCTTTGACGCATGTACGCTGCGTTAATCTGTGACCGTTTAACTTCTTGGACTATGCCAATAATTTCTATATTCTGTCGAAAAATGTTCAGTTTGTTTTCTTAGAATCAATTCAGAATAGAAAATGTCTCTAGCTTAAATTAGGACTATTGGTATACTTGATATTAGTTATTGAAATAATTTCTACTTTGAAATTGCCCGATGGTATATGTCAGAACGATGAAGTATTAAGGACAAAACCACATAAATAGGCTCCATATTTATTTCTTTGACGTTTATCGTGTCAGGGATCTCTGATACAGGTATCTGTGTTTTTGCTAATACTGTAAAAATAATCTCGAAAAGAAAATCATCAGGATCTATACTAATGACCAGTTCACGTGCGGACCAAAGCTAGAATAGGTTATGCACAACAATACCGAGATCGTTAAATCAATAACATATCATCTTTTAGTTATTTTCGGCCTACTCGTCAGAACATAAAATAAAGAAATTACTGAAGCATATTGGCGTATGGAAGAATGAAGGGAATGTAGAAGAAGGACGTCGAGGTGGGCGTCAAGGTCGGCCATGTCGTGACGCTGGGGCTACGTCGACCCGGCCTTCACTTGGTAGCGTGCAGAGACTCGGGGTTGAAGTAGGATTGAATCTTCGAAGTTGGTGAAATATGTACAAGCAGGTTTAATGGCACTTTGAGAAATCTTATTTACAATATTTACACGAAAAAGAAGGGTACATCAGCAAAATGGCAAGCGTTAAGAGTTCATAGCGAGAAGCGACTGGATGAGCCGTTTACCCAGGGCCCAGAGCGACATTTTGTGCTCTGCAGCGTCCTTAAAAACCCCCTATGTCCAGCCCCTCTCTGAAGATGCTGACCAACCAAATCCAGGGCACGCCCCTCAGGTATCGGCATCCAATCGAACACATCACTGCACTGATGGTCTGAAGCACTGACTGGTCCGGCATTCATTCGTTGGGCGTGATCACTTGTTGGCGGGAAAAGCTTGGGAACGGCGAGGAGAGGAGGTACATTTCTATTCTTCAGCAAAGAAACCACAGGCTGGTTCTGGGGGTTTTACTTCTCAGAAACCCGAGTGCACGTGGCGCCGCATAGGGCTCCCAACATGGTCCCTTTTCGACAATTGCAAATCTTTCCTGCATTCCCGGGAAATCACTTAATGGCCGTATGAGTCATGCTCTTCTCTTGTCCTGCACGTCAGCGGACATGTCACTCTGTCGTCTCCTTTGGATAGGAGGCATTCATCACTGGAGGATAGCACTTCTCGACTGGAAGGGTGAACAAAAGAAAGCACTTCCTGCTATTTCCCGCAGGGGGACGTTTCTTTGTGTTTTTCCAGACGTTCTCTTGACAGGGCCAATTTGGCATTTGCAGGTTGTCCACAAAGCAAAACATGCTTACAAAACAGGATTCCTGGAAACAGGCTCACTTAGAGCCAATGGACCATCACCACATATTCACAAAACTTTTCCATGCCCACAGGCGAACAATAGAGCGCGCAAATGCGGATGCTTGGTCGTAACAGCCTCCTCCCCCGCCAGAAGAGACTCGGAGGGCAGCAGCCGCAGCTGCTGCATGAAGAGACGACTTAATGGCCTGCACGTGAACGCTTGAAGCTCGCTGTTGCATGTCGCGTTGTCTTGATTGTTGTAGGCCAAATTGCTTGAGCTATCTGAAACTCAACCACATGTCGAAGCAAGCACTCGGCTCCCGTCTGAAGAGACCAGGTCAAAAGAAAACTGCCATTGTTGTTCGAGAAAAGCCCACTCTCAAGACGTTCAGGACCCACGTATGCCTCCAAAAACCAAACGTGCTGCTTTACATAGTCATCTATATTCAAGCGCACGAAAAAAAAAAAAAAACCTGATTATCAATTTGGATACATGGTGAGGAACATCTCGGACCGCTTAGAAAGAGCGGCTAAGCGCGTCCGCATTCCCATTTAACTTCCCCTTTTTGTATCTTATTTCAAAATTGTACTGCTGTAAAATCAAGCTCCACCTAAGAAGGCGACTGTTCTTCGATGTCGCAGTTTGCAGCCAAGCCAGGGGACAATGGTCCGTCTCTACGGTGAATTTGGCCCCTCCAAGATAGCACTGCAATTTTTGAATGGCCCATACAATGCAAGCGCATTCCTTCTCTGACGCGCAATAAGCCCTCTCTCTAGAACTCAGTTTTCTGCTCAAGTAGAGCACGGGGTGCTCATTACCGTCGTCATCTCTCTGGCAGAGAACAGCACCTAACCCTCGATCACTGGCATCACACTGGACCGTGAATTCTCGGCCATAGTCTGGAGCTCGCAATACCGGACGGCTAATCAGCACAGCCTTCAGGTTTACGAAGGAGGCTTCCTTTTGTTCGTCCCAGACTACATTTGTCGGTTCTGTCTTGCGGAGAGCGTCGGTCAGAGGGCTAGCCAAAGCTGAATAGTTAGGGATGTAGTGATTGTAGTACCCAGTCAGACCCAGGAATGCTCGAATTTCCGTCTTCGTGCTCGGCCGCGGGTAGTCTGCTACCGCAGAAATCTTAATCTCGCTGGGTTTCCTGAAACCTTGACCTACATTGTGACCCAAGTAGTCCACGGTCGCCCTTGCCAGGCAACATTTCTCGGCCTTTACGGTTAGTCCAGCTTGACGCAAAAGGCTCAGTACAGCTCTTAGATGTACCATATGGTCCGCCCATGAGTCGGAAAAAACCGCAATGTCGTCTAAATAAGGCACCGCGAATGTTTCACACCCCTTTAAAACCCTATCCATGAGTCGGGAAAAACAAAATGGAGCATTTTTGAGCCCGAAACTCATCATTGTTGGCTGGTAGCTGCCCGTCGGAGTGACGAAAGCCGCGTATCTGCTGGCGCGTTCAGTGAGCGGTACTTGCCAGTATCCTCGAGTAAGGTCCAGCGTAGTCACATATGCCGCTCTACTGACCTGTTCTACTCTCTCCTCAATATTCGGAATAGGATACACTTGATCCCTGGTGAGAGAATTTAGCTTTCGGTAGTCTACCACAGGCCTAGGGTCTTTACCTGGAGCTTCTACTAAGATCATAGGCGAAGCATAATCGCTTTCCGAGGGTTTTATTACTCCCAATTCCAGCATGCGAGTTACTTCCCTATCCAGAATTTCTCTTTGCCTTGGAGAAAATCGGTAGCACCTTGATCGCACTGGCACGTCTGAAGTCAGCTCAATATCGTGCTCAGTCAAATCAGTTCTGCCTGGCCTGTCCACGAAGCAGGCCTCAAACTCTGTTATTATCTCGCCCAGATCGGACAGCTGGGATTTCTTTAGTTCTCCTCTCTGCTCCGTCTTTTTGAGAAGCTCCTGAGCGTTGCTTCCTTTTCCGCTGAGGCAAATCAAGTTGTCCCCCATCTCCTCGGGAAGGTTTAACGTTAGATTTACCACGGCTTCCCTCTGCACATAAGGCTTCATAAGATTGCAATGATAAATGCGCACTTCTTTACGCCTACCGGGAATTTTCACTGCGTAGTTAGTGTTAGAAAGCTTTGCAACGACTTCAGCCGGTCCTTCCCACTGTACTTCGAGCTTATTCTGCCTTGAACTTCTCAGCAACATCACCTGGTCCCCGATACAAAACGTCCTTTGACGGGCTGACTTATCATAGTACACCTTGGAACGAGCCTGGGCTGACTTCATGCTGGCCTCAACGAGTTCCTTAGTGTTATGTAAGCGATTCAAGAGGTTCAGAATGAATTCTACTACTGTTGGGTCTTCTCCGCGCCCCTCCCAGGCTTCGCGCACCATTCGCAAAGGTGAGCGCAGTGACCTTCCGTACACCAACTCGGCTGGGCTAAATCCAGTGGATTCGTGCGGCACTGACCGCAAAGCGAAAAGCGCTGCAGGCAGGCAGGCATCCCATTCGCGCTTGTTTTCATAGCACAGTCCCCTCAGGACTCGTTTGAGAACAGAGTGCCATCTTTCTACGCTGTTGCTCTGCGGATGATGGATCGAGCTATGCACTACCTTAATGCCGCATCGCTCGAGAAATGAGGTGGTGAGGACACTCGTGAAAACGCTACCCTGATCACTTTGGACCTCGGAAGGGAATCCAACTCGTGCAAACACTGACAGCAGCGAATCCACTACACTCTCGGACGTCACCTCGCGCAGCGGAACAGCCTCTGGAAACTTTGTGGCTGGGCATAACATAGTGAGGATATAACGGTACCCTGACTCTGTCACAGGAAGTGGCCCAACTACATCTATTACTAACCGGTGAAACGGCTCGGTAATGATTGGTACTAACACCATCGGCGCTTTCCACTTATCTTGCGCCTTTCCAACCCGCTGGCACGTGTCGCATGACCGTACAAAATTTTCCGTGTCCTTAAAACATCCAGGCCAATAGTATTCTTGCAACAGCCTCTGCTTTGTTTTCTTTATTCCAAGGTGACATGACCACGAGCTGCCATGGGAAAGTCGCAGTAAGTCTCCGCGGTACTTTTGGGGAACAACTAATTGGTCCCGCTCTACTCCGCGCTTATCCTTGAATAAGCGATACAGCACTCCCTTTCTCATCTCGAAAGAAATATTGTTTGCTGTCTTAGTGGCGCGGTGGCGCTCCCTTATCTCCTGTATCTTGGGATCATTGGCTTGCTCTATAGCTAAGTCCTCTCGGGTTCCACTTAAAAGTCTCGTGAGATTACTAGACACTGGCGGCAAGAGGTTACTCTCAAGAACGTCCTCATTCCGCGTCTCATCAAGCTCACTTTCAAGTTGACTTATCTGAGATGCCTCGCTCTCAAAGTTTTCTGACCTGCTATCTTCCGCATTTACCATTGTTTTAACTGCCGTTTCCTCCGCTGTGGATTTTTCTGGAATGAGCAGTGTAGCTAGTTCTCGCGCCTTTGAACGTGTTAAGGCTTGCACAACTCTGTCTCCGAAAAGGATGCCCCTCTTTCGCAGCAGCATGTCCGATTTGTTGGAGAACAGATACGGATAGCACTTAGGAAGCTTTCCTGAAACGGCAGCCTCGGTTGTTAATTCGCCGAAAGGGCCCTCGATGACCACGTTCGCGATCGGCAAGCACACACTCTGTTCCTCAACTACCTGTCGGATCCATGCACACTGTCCTGTATAGTCGGAAGGCGATACATACGCCGGATGGACAACATCCATCGTTGCGGCCGAATCGCGCAGTACCTTGCAAGGCTTCCCGTTGACTACTAGGTCATGCAGGTAGGGTTCTAAAAGCTGCATATTTTCATCGCAGTCCCTGACATACGAGAAAGCAATCTTTTCTTTCCGGCAGTTGACGGCAATGTGACCCTGCTCATTACACCTAAAGCATGTGAGCGGCTTCCTAGCCCCAAGCTTGTTCTTTGTGTTCTGCGCGTTGGTCACTTCCCCACTTTTCTCACTGCCGTCCTTTCTAGGGCGTTTGCCTGAAGAAGCCTTCCTTTCTTCGTTTGCAAATCTAGCAAAGTGCCTTTTCTGACGGTTATTCACACTGAACGTGGGATTGCGGAGCCTATCTACTGCTGGGTTGCTGAATTGTCGGCGCGAAGCGTACTCCTCAATGACTTCGGCAGCTTCAGTTGCCGACTTAATGTCGCCTCGGTCCTGTAACCAATTTCTTTCTTTTTCTGGGAGGCAGCTATAAAACTGCTCCAAAAGAATTCGCTCGATTACAGCGTCCCTATCACTGTAGGAATCAGTGCTCTTTAGCCACTCGCCCAAATTAACTCTTAAATTGTACAGGAATTCAGGGTAACTCTCGTCCCTGGACTTAGTAGCTTTCCGAAAACGTTGTCTGAACGCCTCGGCGCTAAGCCTATACTTTCTCAGAAGGCAAGCTTTGACCTTCTCGTAGTTGTCCGCGTCCTCCTTGCTTAGCCGCGCGACAACCTCCGCTGCCTCGCAGGGCAGAACCGTCAATAATCTCTGAGACCAAGTGTCTCGCTGGAAGGACAGTTTTTCGCAGGTTCGCTCAAAGTTAGCCAGATACAGACCGATATCCCCTGATATCACATATGGCTGCATGTACTTTGACATCTTGAAATCTGCCTCCTTGTTGAGAAGAGGTACCGCTAGCTGGGGACAATTGCCCGACCTCTTGCTCAACTCTAGTTCTAATTTCCGGAGCTCAATTTCTTGGTCCAGCTTTTTTGCTTCTCTTTCACGCTTCTTTTCCTCTTTTTCCCACTCACGTTCGCGCTCCCTTTCCTCTTTTTCCCTCTCAAGTTCACGCTCACGCCTCTTTTCCTCTTTTTCCCGCTCTTTCTGCTCTTTTTCCCGCTCCTTCTGCTGTCTGAGCTGTTCCTTTTTTTGACCGATGAGGTTCCATGCTTCACTGAGCTCCTCATCATCGGCTCCCAAATCTGTGATTGCCTTTATAATCAAAGGTTTTCGTGCCAAACCACTTGTATCAATTCCCAATTCTTCACACAATTGCAACAGTTCCGGTTTCTGCAGCTTTTGTAGGTCCATGATCGCTCCGAGTGTCGGCTACTTCCAAAACAACAGTGCAAACTACCAAACCTAAAGGCGTTTCCACACTCTCTTTACCAGTTCTAAAATCTAACCCTGTTCTAGAACCTGGTCCACATCAGAAGAAAAGCCAAGCACTCACCCACACATGCGATCGATGTTCCGAGCTGCCCTCTTGTTGGCCGATTGTTGCTCCTGCTTGTTGCTTGAGATGCCACCTCCGATCACAAGGTGTTGTGGCTTGTAGCTTCAGATCCACCTCCAATCACCAGATGTTGTGGCTTGTAGATTCAGATCCCACCGCTGCCACCAGTTGTCGTGACGCTGGGGCTACGTCGACCCGGCCTTCACTTGGTAGCGTGCAGAGACTCGGGGTTGAAGTAGGATTGAATCTTCGAAGTTGGTGAAATATGTACAAGCAGGTTTAATGGCACTTTGAGAAATCTTATTTACAATATTTACACGAAAAAGAAGGGTACATCAGCAAAATGGCAAGCGTTAAGAGTTCATAGCGAGAAGCGACTGGATGAGCCGTTTACCCAGGGCCCAGAGCGACATTTCGTGCTCTGCAGCGTCCTTAAAAACCCCCTATGTCCAGCCCCTCTCTGAAGATGCTGACCAACCAAATCCAGGGCACGCCCCTCAGGTATCGGCATCCAATCGAACACATCACTGCACTGATGGTCTGAAGCACTGACTGGTCCGGCATTCATTCGTTGGGCGTGATCACTTGTTGGCGGGAAAAGCTTGGGAACGGCGAGGAGAGGAGGTACATTTCTATTCTTCAGCAAAGAAACCACAGGCTGGTTCTGGGGGTTTTACTTCTCAGAAACCCGAGTGCACGTGGCGCCGCATAGGGCTCCCAACATGGTCCCTTTTCGACAATTGCAAATCTTTCCTGCATTCCCGGGAAATCACTTAATGGCCGTATGAGTCATGCTCTTCTCTTGTCCTGCACGTCAGCGGACATGTCACTCTGTCGTCTCCTTTGGATAGGAGGCATTCATCACTGGAGGATAGCACTTCTCGACTGGAAGGGTGAACAAAAGAAAGCACTTCCTGCTATTTCCCGCAGGGGGACGTTTCTTTGTGTTTTTCCAGACGTTCTCTTGACAGGGCCAATTTGGCATTTGCAGGTTGTCCACAAAGCAAAACATGCTTACAAAACAGGATTCCTGGAAACAGGCTCACTTAGAGCCAATGGACCATCACCACATATTCACAAAACTTTTCCATGCCCACAGGCGAACAATAGAGCGCGCAAATGCGGATGCTTGGTCGTAACAGCCAGTAAGCGGGCGATCAAGAACAACACGATCTGAGCGATGGCAATTCCACAACTGCTTCTTCGTCAGGGTCCAGCGAAGGGGTCCATCTTCTTCACAATGCCCCCAGACAAAAATGAGCCATCCTGGTGACTTAAGGGGACGAAGTCGGTATGGGGTAGAACGGCTTAAGGCGCTGCACATGTACAGTTTCACGGCCGCGGCGCCGAAGATCAGAAGATGGCGTAAGAGGCTCAACAATGTAATTGACTGGTGAAGTGCGCTCGACGCCACCGTAGGGACCATTGTACTTGGAGGCCAGTTTTGTTGAGAGGCCGGGGCTGCCGGATGAAATAAATAGCCACATGAGTGATCCGGGCTGGAAGTGCGGTGCATTCTTCTGATTGGTGTCATGCTGTTTTTGGCGCCATTGCGAGTTGGTCGTGAAGGGCCGGGCAATCTGACGGCATTCTTCGGCGTGCTGTGCAGCTTCGGCAAAAGGGGAACATTCAGATTCATTAGGGTTGTAGGGGAGCACAGTGTCAAGGGAAGCAGATGGATGCCGACCATAAAGCAAAAAGAACGGAGAGAAACCCATGCTTGATTGCGTAGCAGTGTTGTATGCAGGTGATATGAGGAAGGACAACGTCCCAGTTGGTGTTTTTGGATCCGACGTACTTCGCGAGCATTTGACCGAGGTGGCGATTAAATCGTTCTGTAAAACCGTTTGTTTTTCACTGAGCGAGCAGGGCTTGAACGACGTCAGATAAGAAAGCGCGGCCTCTGTCGCTGAGCCATTCGCGAGGAAAGCCGTTACGGAGAATGAAGTTCGTCAATAAGAAACCAGCCACATCTCGGGCTGTTGCAGCTGGGAGCGAGGCGGTTTCGGCATATCTCGTAAGGTGGTCGCCCGCGACAATGGCCCAGTGATTGCCGCCAGCTATGTACGGAAGAGGGCCGTTAGAGGTCAATGCCAATGCAGTCGAAGGGTCTAAGCGGACATATGAGAGGCAGTAACTCACCAGCCGAACGGTGAGAGGCAGGTTCACGGCGTTGACAAGGCAGGCACGATCAAACGTACCTGAGAACTGAGTGGTATATACCGCGCCAATAGTAGCGAAGACGGATTCTAGTGAATGTCTTGAAAACTCCAGCGTGACGGCGTCCTGCAGAGCGGCGTGGAAAGCTGTACATATTTCGGTGCGTAGATGGCGCGAAATCATGAGGAGCCATTTCAGTCCACTTGAATTGTAGTTGCGCCGGTAAAGGAGGTTATCCCGAATCTCATAGTGAGAAGCTTGGCGGCGAAGGGCGCGTGAAGGGGTAATCTCCGAATGGAGAGGTAGTCACTGACGTCGAGCGTAAACGCCCCGGGGTCCAAGACGGAGAGGCTGGCAAGGTCGGCTGGAAACGGCGAGCGAGACAAAGCATCGGCGCCTTTATGCTTGCAACCAGATCGGTAAACGACACGGATATCATATTCTTTTAGACGAAGACCTCATCGTGCCAACCGGCCGGAGGGGTCTTTGAGCGATGAAAGCCAGCAGAGGGCATGATGGTGAGTGGCATCAAACGGATGGCCGTAAAAGTAAGGGCGAAACTTTGTGAGTACCCAGATAATGGCCAAACACTCCTTTTCCGTTTGTGAGTAGTTCGTTTCGGCTTTCTTCAGAGTACGGCTGGCGTAAGCGACTACGTATTCGCCGAAGCCAGAGGGGTGCTGAGCAAGCACGGCGTCGAGGCCGACACCACTGGCGCCTGCGTGCACTTCGGTGGGCGCCTGGGGGTCATAATGGCGCAGGATGAGCGGGGCTGTGAGGAGGCGGCGCAAGGTATTGTAGGCGGCGTCGCATGCTGGTGATCACAGCGAAACGTCTGAGTTATCGCCAAGTAGCTGAGTCAGCGGGGCTATAATGGAAGCAAAGTTCCGTATAAAACGCCGAAAGTATGAGCACAGGCCCAAGAAGCTCCTGAGTTGCTTAATGGCAGTAGGTTCCGGGAAGGCAGTCACAGCTTGACGTTTGGCGGGATCAGGGCGGATACCCTCCTTGGACACAACATGGCCTAAAGCAATCAGCTCACGAGCAGCGAAAGGACATTTTTTCAAGTTGAGCTGCAGACCGGCGTTCGTAAAAGAAGAGTTTTAAAGCATGTTAAAAGGCGATTGTTGCTGAGAACGGTCTCTGAACGCAACCTAAAGGTAACATACTCTCACTGAAGACAGGAATTGATTGCTGTGAAGGTAATGTTAAAGTGTAACAATTATCATACTGTCACATCCTGGCTGCGTTCGCGGGAGGTTTTGCGGCTATTAAGAACAAAAACATGGTATTATGCAACCTAAAGGGGAACATAGCCTAGGAAAATGGTCGAAATTTATTTGAATGTTCTGAATATCAAAAATAAAAACATTTTGCCTACAGGAATCAAACACAGGTCTCACAATCAGGTGCGTGGCGTTAACCCATTGTACCACAGAAGCGACGGAAGTGCAGTCTTTAAATGAGCTCTTATTCGTTTCCATTCAACATACTAAAGATGGTGCGAGAGACGCAGCTGGCCTGATCAGAGGATTACTGCAAGGAATTTTGATCGAGCAAACTATTTTATTGTGTACGAATTTTAGTTTATGCCAAAAAACACATATTGATTGACTTCCTTTTTGTTGTGCTGTATATTTTAGTGACGTCACCCGGCACGTCCGTTGCTGCAGTTTTCAGGGAATGGCAATGTGCCGCAGCTTGCGCACTATTGCTGTAAACAAAAAAGACATTGTCGATAGTCCTGTGGTAATGCGCATATATATTATCGGAATAAAATGCATTTTTACTGCATTCTTAAGCTGTTTTCACTTGCGGCGCTTTACGCCTTGGTTAGTTTATTTATGGCCTTCTGGCATTGTTGATGTGTACTGATAAATGTAAGTTTTTATTTATGCACATTCTTGCTTGGAGCCGAGTGACTATTCAGCGTTTTGCAATGTAATAAATGTATAAACAGCAAAACAAATATACGCCTATACTGTAGGTATAAGGATTAGTGCGCTCGAGAAAGCTATCTATTGATTCTAAATATCGGTGAAAATCTAGCTTGGCATTTAGGATTCGCATATCATTTGCCAAAACTCTTAAACGATCGTTTAAGAGAGTTAACGTCTACAAGCAGTAACAGCATTAGTCATGCAATTTCAAGGTGCTGTTCCACAGCAAGTAAGATAACCTCCTGTGGGGATGGCAAACAGAAGTACACCGACACTTTCGTGACAAAGCTACACTCGATGAACACGGGCATTATTGACACTAAGTTAAATAACAATAAATCAGGTAAGTTGAATAACATGTAAATAAGGTGCACTCCCTCAGATTTGATGTCAAATTACCCGGATGAGGTAGAATGCCGAAGGAAAAGAGCTTCAGTGTTCGTCTTTCTTCCCTCCGTGTCGTCTGGTTCGCGCACTGTGTTTTTTGAAATCATGCACCAACTAGCCCCCCAAAGTATATTATTAAGTTTCAGCACACTTATATCAGAGGCCTTAATTTAATGCACCCACATAACATTAAAAAGGGCATAGCAACATGAAGGTTTTTATTGATTTACAGCTCATGGGTGACCCAAAACGCCAGCTCTACAAGCCAGTAGATGTATCAACAACCGACGAAGGTCTCGAGAAGGTGTGTATGGCAAATAGCTTTATTTTATTTGCTGAGAGTAAAGGCTGGGAGTACGGTGTGGGTGTCATCGTGCTCTGACAGAAAATTTTGTCGGCAAATATATTTATTTCCGTTTGCTGTTAAGAGCTTTCTGTTTTGCTTGTGGATCACACACATTCGCCAGTGAAACATCGTCGCCCCGTGGCCTGAATCGGGTGAAGACTGAAATAAAGCCTTGAATTTGAACACAGGCTTCGGACATTCCATGCTCCGTGAATGCTGTTGCTAATTTACGCACTGTAGTCTAGTATTTTCTCTCCCCCCTCCCCCATTTAATTTAAGACGGTTATCACCTATGCCGAAAAGAAAAGCTTGCTATGTTCATGAACGAGTTGGGAGTTTTCCTGTATATTACTTTTATCTTGAAAATGTGGGGCTACGTGCCTTTTTTCACATTAGCCCACATCGCAGCTCTGCCTGGCCGTTCGCGAGGCAAACTTGGAGATGCAGCGCCATGCGTGACGTCATTTCCTTCTCGATTCCTTTTTGCTGCACAAAATTTGCCTTAATATTTTGTTGTCGTGACGCCTGCTATTTCACGTGGATATTCTCTGCAACTAGTTATCAGGCAGCGCTTAGTTGAGGACAGAGAAAACAAAACAAGTTTATTGTCATTATTATGTTAGGCCAGGTATGCTAGCGATACAAAGTAGATTTATATCAGGAAGCATAATCACGATGGCATTTTGTGTGCCTTCATCAGTGCAACTGGTGCATGCGGAGAGGAAAACGGAGTTTGCGCCGGTGACAGTGGCACAAGGGTGCATAAGCGGCATGAATGTGTGACGCCCTTTTTGCTCAGGATTGAAATCCAGCTTAAGCGCCGTTTTTTGAGAAAACTTGTGATATTATCGGCCCTTAGTATATGCTATATCGTATGACCCCTACTGAAACAGAATGCATATTTTCACAAAATTATTGACAAAGGTGTTGGAAAGTAACATGGATTCTTAGCCACTTTGGCGAGTGATCGATCCATTACAAATAGTGTTGATAATAAAACCATCAATTCAAGAGCAACGCTATTAGTATATGATCAACAACATGTACTATTCTGCCACTTCAAAGTCTTTGCTGAGGCAGTATCTTTTTAGTGAGGACACAGCGTCTGAGGAATGTTAAAAGTTATTCTGAGCCGTATCATATATTTTGGCGGCATGCTAGCTGACTTCCCCTATTCCTCCCATTTATTGTGAATAAAGTTCTATCAGCCTTAGCAGCACTAATGAAAGACATTGAGTGCCACCCGTGCATGTTATGAGCTCTCAGTAAGTGACAGTTGTTATTCTCTGCCTGCCTAGCTTCACATATCGGAGTGATGAATGTGGAAGGATGCGGAATGTTAGTGTTAATTATTGAGACAACTAAAATGACTGTTTATAATCATAGACAATGTTGAAGGGCATCGTATTTAATTAGGGAAATAACGGTTTAAAAGGTGCTTCTTTGGGAGTAGGTACGTATTACGGTGGCATCCCTTCTCTGAAAGAAGTTTTTATTCTGGTCATTATGTCGAGTGCTTTGATGATCTACATGCCTAGTGGTAACCTAGGAGGAGTGCCGGAAGGCCTTCTACGATCGGTCACGTGGCAGCCCTTCACTTAGCAAGCGGGCACCTGATGCCATCAGGCGGCCTGAAGGCCAGCGGCCGTGCTTCGGAACCAATCAGCAAATGCGCATTGACGGCGAGCGCGCTGACGATATATCGGTACGGCTCTATTCCCAAGCAAATCGGGCCTCGGAAAATGGGGGGAGAGAGGGGGGGAAGTCAGGGGCATGACTCTGACATCTTAAGCGAAAATCACCGCTTAGAAGGCTAGGCAAGCAAATAGACACACGACCGGTGACTAACAACTGCTTATTATTAAAACCTCAGCATATAAATACACGGCACGTGCGCACAAAACAGAACGGCGAGCCATAATGCCGAAACAAAATACTGCTAACAATTACCAGGTTCGTCAATCAAGAGTCAAGATTGGCTAACGTGTCTCGCAACAAAAATTTGAAGGTTTGCTTCTACATGAAGCCACTTTACGTGCGCTTATAAGGGCTTCAGTTTCCTTCGTGCATTCTTCGCAGTAACAAGTTAGAATTCAGCACTTCTCAAGAAAACGAACGCAATCTTTGCACATTTAGAATTTAGCGCAATTGCCTTTAGAGACAATACACCAAGGGACGATGCATGTTCTCCGCAGCGGTCATTGACGCATCGCCCCCGTCCGACCTACGTATATCATCACTAAATACGATCAGCTGGTAGTCAGCCCTAGTGTGTCTACTCCTTCGTTGTCTTGTCCTTTTGTGCTGTTTTTATTTTACAATGTTAACTCACTAACTCACCCAGCCACACACACTGATGACTGTGACAGTTGGAATTGGTCAGGTGACATATGGCCAGGCTTTGGTCGACAGGCGCTGTCTGTGACGTCACGAGGACGAATAGGCCTTGAGTTCTAAAATTGAGTACCTGCTTCCGAGGCAGCCCGAACCATCGCCCAATATTGCACTGGCCAGGATTGCCCAGTTTACAATTATTGGCTCTTTGATTTGTGCTCCCAAGTTTGTGACACAAGCATTAATTTGGAATCAAATCCAATGTGACAATATGATCCCGTGTCAGATCCGCTACCCCTAGGTCACGCAGGTAAATTTGCACGGCTTGGTTAAAGCGCAGCTTTATATTCGCACAGAAGCCAGTATAACTAAGTAAGTCGGATTACTGAGCACTAACACACAAGCACCGGCGAACGAAGGCACAGCTGGTGAACCGACTCGTGAGTGAGCTCCCCGAGCGAAGAAGACGAGCGCGTGCCAGTCACCCGAGCTCTACCACGGGCGGCGCCAGTAAGTGATTAACATTGCGGCAGGAGTTTTCTCCGTGACAACAGCGCTCGGTTTCTGGCTGAGCGGGGAGGAACTACAAAAAGCTCGCCCGCGCGGGAGCGCGTGCACTTGGAGCAGGAGCGAGCCCAGTCGAAAAAAACTACAGAAAATTTTCTGATGTTAGGACAAGATTTCTTGCGGTTTTTGTCGGGAAACCTGTTGTGACAACAGAATATTTTGTAGTAACATCAGAAATTTCTGTAGTTACAACAGAAAAGTGCTACAGAACTACAGACAACAGATATATACTACAGAAAAACTACAGAACTACAGGAAAGCACTACAGAACTACAGAAAAATCTGATGGTTACGACAGAACTACAGGATATTTTGTCTTATTTTTGACACAGTTCTGTAGTTTTTTTTGACTGGGAGATAATGAGGAGGTGGGGCAACAGATGCGCAAAGTCGGCGCTATTTGCCAGTGGGGTTTCTCATTTTTGCTTTTATTGCGAAAGCAATACTACTCTAGGTTTCGAGCCTTCAGCATAGCGTGGAGGAAGCCACGTCTTACCCACGTGACGCTGTGACGTCACACCCCACGTGACACTAGGGTGAGAGCTTGGCTACCAACTCAAGTGGTCGGCGCAGCGCTGCGGTAGCCACGTCTTACCAACGTGACACAAAAGCGAGATGGGCTCCCAACTCAAGCGGTCGGCGTGGTGCGGTCGGAGCCGCGGCTCAGTTGGCAGGAGCTGCCAACTTGGGTCTCTGGTTTCACACGGGCGGTTATGACAGAATCAGCCTGCTGGGACCCTGGCATTCACGTTACCCCTATATAGGCCACTAAGGCACGTTCATACGGTTTGGTTAAAGCGGGTCCTTATATGTGGGCTCAGGAAGAAGAGAATAACGCTCGGCCACCCGCAGCTAATGCTTTCGCTCAATATTTGGTTCAGCAGCGTTGAACTCTTGTAATTTTTTTCGGTTCCCCGGCTGACAAAGAGGCTGGTTGGAAACATGTTTTTTATCGGTGGCCTTCGAAAGCGAGAAATTGTTAACTGATACACTGTAATCAATGCGCGCCACTTCAGGTCCTGAAAACGATTGCCGCGGACATTGTTTTTAAAAAAAAAAAAGCGATCGCGGATTCACCAATCGAGGGCGAGAGACAACCAACGGGCATTTTGGGAGACCCGAGGCGGCACCTCTTGTGTTGTTAAGGAGTGGAAGAGTAGAGAATAATGCACAAGCCCCGTTGTTTCTGCCCATGCTGCTCAGAGAATGAAGGGTCCAGCCGTCTCGCGGAAAATCATTGAGACGCGTGTACCAGCGACGAGTGCTCCGGGCGCCGGTTGGGGAGCTTCCTTTTTTTTGGTAACAGCTCACTTGAAAGGGTCGCATTCAACTCTTTTGGGACAGACGTTTTAGTCAACCCCACGACAAAGTCAACGAAACTAAACGTTGCCATCTACGATGGCCCGTTCACTTCAGCTGGGTGACGACTACACATAATGCTACCGGCGCTGCGGTGCATGTCTTCGGCGCAGTTTTGACGTTTTCCTTACAATGGCACAAAACACAAAAACAGCCCTTTGGTTTTGCCGACAGTGGCCAGAGGAAGTTCGCTGCTGCGGCGCGTCTGTCCAAAATCAGTGACCTATGTACCGTCTTTGCCAAAAGTAACACGTTTTGCTTCTAAATTGTATTATAAAGACAGTAAGGATTTCCACCTTATCAGAATTAGTTAAGAAGGGAGGACGGGTGCTCACCTTTACATTGTACAGATTTAGATACCAGAAGTGGCATGAATCTGCTACCACATGGCTGAGAAGCAGATCCTGCAGCCTGGTTACTTTTGGCAAAGACGGTACAGAGAAGCAATCCCTACTTCAGTTATCTCCTCTAGCGAGTGCGCAGTTTTAAGCTCCCGAAGCAGGATTGCGTATGAGGATAGAAGGATTGACATATCTGTTGTTTGAGGCCGATTTGGTTCCGCGATGGTCGCTGCGGCACCACCAGGGAAAAGCAGCGGTGCGAGATACGAGCAGTCCGATATACTTAGAAAAAAAAATTGGAGGCTTATCAAGGTTAAGCCCAGTGGATGCGAAGCATGTTAGGCAGCTGCCTCAGTGTGGATGGGGCTAAGTAACGGAGGCGTGGTTTTAGGTTAATCGTCGTAGGCATCTTGACCGCATACGCGCCCGGTGCAAAGACGCTGGCGCGGTTGCGGGCACAGAGACTGACGCGACGGCGGGCGCGCGCCGCTTCATCCCTGGCGTGACGTCACATATCACGTGATGCGGCGATGGTGGCGCCGCCGCCGCGTCGCGTGCGACGGCGCGAACCGAAGCGTGGAGGCCTCCGCCGGGCGACGTCCGACGGCGCGAATGAGGCCCCATCTGCAGCCGGTGTGACGTCATCACGTGACGTCACATCATGTGATCTCACTTCAAGGTCAATGGTGGCCACCGCCGGGAGGCGACCGACGGCGCGATATGAGGCCCCATCTGCAGCCGGTGTAACGTCATCAAGTGACGTCATTTCACGTGACCCCACTTCAGGGTCAATGGTGGCCACCGCCGGGCGTCGCGCGAAGGCCCGAAACCTACGTTAATATGCTTCGCATAAAAATGGGCCGACGGCCACACCGTTACCGTTTACCACTCAAGTTATGTGAAAAATCACACTGTCATTTTTCCCTCATTTTTTTGCCTTTTTGTTAGAACGTGACGGCGCCCAGGCCATGGTCGGATGGTGAGAGCAACAACCGCGCTTCGCGCGTAAACACGCGCTGGAATGCAGCGCAAAGCAGGCGACGAGGCCGCCGCGCTGCGCGGAGGTTTTGCCGGGATCTCCATGGAGGGCGGTGACGCACAGAGCGGCGCAGCGCCGCCTAGTCCAGGTTGTCTCCCCTATATAACGTAATATAGCTGTAAAGGCTAGCTTCAGTCGACCATTAGAAAGAACTAGTAACCCGCCACTTTCCGTCAAGCCAGAAAGCGGGGGAACGGAAGGCGCGGCCCTCACCGCAGCGGAAGACTACCTACAGTTGGGGTATATCACCCCGCATCCCTGAATGGGAAGAGGTTGTCCCCTCTCGGTCGCTTTCCAAAAAGGCGCCAGTGATGTAGCACGCAGGAAGGTGCCGCGAAGCAACGATATACCCCCCTAATCACTCCCGTGTCGGGACTTGGGACCGCGTTCGGGCAGCGAAAGAGGAACCACCGCGATCATCATCATCATCAGCCTGATTATACCCACTGCAGGGCGAAAGCCTCTCCCATTTTTCTCCACTTAACCCGCTTCTGTGCTAGCTGCATCCACTTGACCCCTGCGAACTTCTTAATCTCATCCGCCCACCTAACTTTCTGCCGCCCCCTGCTACGCTTTCCTTTCCTTGGAATCCAGTTTGTTACCCTCAGCGACCATCGGTTATCCTCTCTTCGCACTACATGTCCTGCCCATGTCCAGTTCTTCTTCTTAATTTCTACTAGAATGTCGGTAACCTGAGTTATTTCTCTGACCCACTCTGCACGCTTTCTATCTCTTAATGTTACCCCTGCCATTTTTCGTTCCATAGCCCTCTGGGTTGTCCTCAACTGAAGTAGAACTCTCTTGGTTAGCCGCCACGTTTCAGCCCCAGACCACCGCGATACTTAGTGGCTAAGTCAGGTGCATTTGGCGGACGACTGTAGCGGATGCCCACGCTGACCAGGGCCGAAAATGCGTAGAAGTGAGCCTCTTCACGAGTTCCCATGGGATGCTTGACCATGAACCCGGAAAAGGAAAAGCCACGGGTCACTTGTTTGTGTTGTTTTTAGTGCGGAAACAGCGTTGTGGACAGGTGTGACCAGAGTACGGGGCGAGGGTAAATCTTCTTGGTCCGATCATGTCGCCTGTGGCCAGTGATTTGAAAGTTCAGGCCAAGCTTGGGAGGGAAACCGGGGAGTGAATGGAAGGCGCGAAAGGAGTAGGTTGGTGACCTGCACCATCGGCTTTGCTGAAGTGGGAGTCTCAGCCAGGAAGACGATCCACCCATTGCCAATGTTTATGATGACTTATGCAACCTTGTGTAAATATTCTGTGTAAATAAGATTGCACGTAAAAGTCATAAGTTCAGTTCAGGAAGATACTTCTGTCTCGCCCAAGAGAACTGTCCCTGACGGAGGAGCCTGGCCAAAATACTGACATCTCGCTGCCCCTGGTTGGCGGAATGCGGGTAGACATTTTGCTGCAACTTAAGACTGTTTATTAATATGAACGTGTGAGGCAATTGAGGCACAAATTAAAACAGTGTGGTGGAATGAGTAGAAACCTGTAGTGAAGCTCGTGTAAGCGAAAGAGGATCCTCAAGAGGACCGAAGGAAGACTTTCGTCATATATAGTAGTATCGTCATCGAGGTCAAGGCGTGAGTGCGTTCCTGCGTTTAGAGTGTGGCTCCTTCCCGCGATTTTCCTAGTGGGAGGTTAGCATGTTTTCATGTCTTCGTTTATGATAATTAGTCCTTGGATGCCCTCTCAGCGAACCCGGACATGGGGCTTCGGGAATGAGAGAGGGGTCCACCAAGCTGGAGAGAATGCTGCACACGTTGCTCCGCAGCTGCTAAAGACATCATCCGGTGACGCCCCGTTAAAGAGGGGCTCCAAAGATGGTGTTCGTAAAATATGCCCAGAACGATGTATGTATAGTTCAGACTGCTTCACATCTGGAGCCTTCAGCTAATTCAGCAAGTAGTGCAGCGCGGCTACGAAATTCTCCATTTGCTGGAGCTTCATCCATCGATGCACGCTCGGTGCCATGTCAAAGAGAGTGTAGATAACAGTGGCACGCATCTGTACGAGCACTGTCCCGGGGTAGCCCCTTGCTGAGCACATGTGTTAAACAAGAGTTTACCCGACCTAATCGTTCCGTTCTCTCTCAGCTTGTTCCGAGAGCAGTGGGCAAAGATCTCGGCTGCAACAGACTAACCTGGGTGCACTCATACTACTACGAAGGCCTACAGACCCTCATCAACGGGACATCGTAAGCGACAGTTTCTGCACTATCTGTTTTTAAGCCCGGTAAAGATGATGACCCCTATGTGCGCAGTGTCCATTTGTGGTATTTGTGGTATTTCGCGGAGCTGCATATGGTCAAAGATCTTAAGGCGCATGCCTCACTTGAATGACAAACAAAAAATTAGCCATAATGTTTCAGTCCTCCCTTTGGATGTTTTTATTTGGCGAAGCGAGACGCCTTCGGCCCTTGTTCCCGCCTTGTTCCCGCTTAACGCCGTGAGGCAAACCGAAACATTTTTTAGCAGAAGAGTTCTTTAAGGTACCGCACGATTTCAGCCCGTTGGTACAAAGCGGGCTGAAATCGTGCGGTACCTTAAAGAACTCTTCTGTTAAAAAATGGTCCTGTTTGCCTCACGGCGTTAAGCGGGAACAAGAACTAGAAAAGCGCGCGAGACGTAAAGCTGGAAAACATTTCGAAAACACGAGAAAAACATTACAAATGTGGCAGACTACTAGCTACTACCTGTCTTAAGTTTGTCTGCATTTAATTTTTCTAGGCGGTTTAAAGCTTATGCAGAATCTGCACTGGATTAATCACGGCGAAACTGATTCGCGTCGTGTAACCGGAAGGTGGTGCACACCGGAGGGTGTCGGTCCTCTTTTGTGGTGTGCAGCCTAGTGACGCTGACCAACATGATTCGTTTCCGGACAATCCTGCGGATCGCTCTATTCGGCAAGCGGGCCACGTCGCTGGCGAACCTCTACTACCGCTACACTCGCTTCATGAACCAGCCGCCGGATGTGGAGCTGCGCTGCCTCGATGCCATGGAGAGCACGTGGCGGCCTTATTACGTCGACTTCCTGCGGCGGTTGCATGTGCAAGAGTACGGCGACATCTCGTCCGCAGTTGGCAGGGAGGTGAGCGCCGAAGCTGCTTTTGCCCTCGCCTCTTCATCTGTTCTTTAGTTGAGCTAACTGATCCAGCAGCCTGCTCTCTAGCTTTACGGCACCTCTGTGAAAAGTGCGCCAGCACAAGATCCCCATGCACCATCGTCACCGATATCTGTGCGGTACTTGCTGGTCGTAGTTGGCAGGTAGTTAGAATCCCAATTCGCCGCATCTGCCAACATTTGCTGTTTTTTTTTAATATAGTAGGAGGTAGCTGGAAAGCAGTGGCGGATGATGAAATAGGCTGAAAAAAAAAAAACACGTTATGGACGTGAGTTGGTTTTGAACGCAGTGGCGTGAGCAGATGAGATTCGCTGGCAACTGAGTTAGACTACAACGCTCTGGTTGATTTCGACTACAATGTCGTTAACTCGAGTTTGTGCCGTGACCAACCTCTGCCCACTTCCTACCTCTTAAAAAATTGGGGTTAAGTTGGGTTGTGGGGTTTAACGTCCCAATGCGACTCAGGCTATGAGAGAAGCTGTAGTAAACGGCTCCGGAAATTTCGACCACCTGGGGTTCTTTAACGTGTACTGACATCGTACAGCCCACGGGCGCCTTGCTTTTCGCCTCCATCGCAAAGCGGCCGCCGAGGCCCGGATTCGATCCCGCGTCCTTGGGAACAGTAGTCGAGCGCCGTAACCACTGCGCCACCCCGGCTGGGCCTCTTAAGAAATTGTAGACACTAAATTTCGAAGCTTTTTTCTTCTTGTTAATGATGCATAAGACATTCCTGCATATGGTAATGATTTGAAAGCAAAGCGCAAAAGAAACACGAGGACGTAAACACGACGCAGAGAGGCGCTAACTCACAGCTGAAGGTTTTGCTGAAATACGTAAAACACGCGTCACTTAAAATTACGAAAATCATCTTTCCCTCCAAGCTTATGTCAAAGCACGAAAGAATTGTACGTAACACGTGCCATTCATCGCTAGGAATAAAAATAAAAACAGGGTTAAATTGTCGGTAAGTATATATCTATACAGAGTGGCAGGTAAAAAATCCATTTCACAGTCTGCCATGGTAACGGAGGGCTCACTGACAGATATTTTCACATTTCCTTATAGGATGCCAGCAATGAGGTTAGCTGTGTCGACCTACGCGCCGTAACACATATCCTAGCGAGAAGAGCAAATACTTTTCAGGAGCTTTCGTAGGGCGTTTTCACGCCCCCTGCATGAGCTTACAGGGATAAGATTGCGCGCTCTGTCGAAGCTTTTGCATGGCCTGTGTCGGATAACTGGACCACATAGAGAGCGCCTAGGCAAGGACGTTATTTGTCACATGCGTATCTGTAATGCTGCTGAATATGCTTGAGCCTTTATCGCGAACCAAGCGGCTAAAACAGCATTTTGGAGGCGCGCTGTGGATAGTGTTACAGCTTAAAACCCCCATACGTAGCTGTCTTTATACTTGTCAGTCGAGACGGTGGCTCGGCGATGTCAGCGTCCGCACCCGTAGCTTGGCTTGCTACGGACACTTCCACCTTGGCCTTAAAAGCATCACTCGCTCTGTGGGGCCGAGGTGCTGATGGGCAAGCTAGCGTTGGCTGCGAGAACTTCAAGGATGAATGCTAACCGAATCATTAATTATATATGTATTCTTTTTTTTTTGCCGGTCCTGTAAAGGCCAGCAATGCGCTCAGGAATCTCGTGGGTGAAGTCAGGAAGGCGTTAGAAGAATCTGTGCTCGCCGAGGAAGACGCGAACCTAGCGATGAAGTTGGTAAGTGTTATTGGGCAGCGTCATGCTGCTCATTTATCCTGCGGTCTTTCGCCTTTGTCTGCAATTAAATAAACACTAAACTTCTCTAAAGCCACAGATCAGTCAGCAATGGTAACGCCACAATAACGATGACAGACCATTGCTAAAAATGTTGTTAAAGCGGTTCGAGCGAACCCGTGTGCTGGCTACGACTGAAAGAAAACGGGGAAGCAAAAATCTAGCAAGCGGTTGATTTTGTTCGCCTCAAGAAATTATGCGCGAAAACTTTTCGAATGCATCTAGCGGCTAAAATTGTTACCATACGGGGTATAGACATAATCATGGTATATAAACTTTTACTGATCTAAACTGTAGGCTACTTATGAGAAAAATAGTGTAAAAAGACGAAAATTAGCTGTTGTACAAGATTGCGGCAGACAAAACTTCACTCCAGATGTTAATAGTTACGTCATTGGATGAAACATTATTGCTTAAATTATGTGAAAAACAGAACAAATGAGGCTTAAAACAGGAGTAACGTTGATAGGCTTTGAAATATTGCTGCCGAGCTGAGTGAGGCTGGCCCCGATAAGATCCTTACAAGGGTGCTGCCACCTATGCTGTGGCATGGTTACGTGACGAAGCTAGAGGAGAAAGTTAGATGACGAAGCAGAATCCCCACAGTCGATCCCACTTGAGTCACCGAAACATGAACCACGGATGCAGTTGTATCACGGGAATTGCCGCGTTTCAGAGCGCGTGATATTGCGTTGAGCTGGCCATTTCCTCGCCTAGTTTTCAATAGTGGTTCAAGAATTCCCGCAGCAGACACACAAAAAAGGACGAAAATGAAGCTGAAGTGCAGATTTTAACCCTGCTCGTCGAAAGTGCCGAATTCCGGTAGGAAAAAGCGGCCAAGGGACGTTTTGTAGTGCCAACCTTGCGTGGTGCTAATTTATAAGCCATGTTCTAATATTTCGCGAACTAGAACTTGATCCTAGGTTTTCGCATAGAAACTGAGAAATCTGCGCTTATGACGAATCTGTAAATTCTTTCTCATGGCTATAACAAATGAAATCTATTTCTCCTCAAAAGGCCTGCTTGGCTGTAATTGGTCGCTCATTTTCTGACGTGAAGTATTGGGATCTGTGGGCGGTTTCAAAAAGGGAAGTGTCACTGATATACCCAAACTTTCCGCACGAAACTCGATTACTTTTTCTTCCGTTAAAGTTGAGCCTTTGCCCGAATCAGACTGTGCCAACGATGTGTAAATTTCTCACGTAACATAGTGTCAGTTTTGTCATCCCGTACGAAAGATATCGTGCGATGTGTAAACTGTAAATTAGTTCATAGGAAAAAAGAGGCGCAGTTTCTGTCACCCTTCGCGGGGGACACCTGAACCGCTGCTTAAGGAAGGGAGGAAGGTGAGAGTGAAATAAGATAGAAATGGTGCCGTAGTGTAGGGCTGCGCATTTTATCCGGCTACCTAGGAATCTTTAACGTGCACTGACATCTCAAAGCTTATAGACGCCTTGGCGTTTCGCTTTCATTGAAACGCGGCCACCGCCCTCGGAATCGGTACCGGGTATTCGGGTTCAGTAGCGGAGCGCCCTAAGTACTGACGTACCGCGGAGGATAGTGCAACGGAGCGTATAAATGATTAATTGAGCCCATTAGGAACCCCTGGAAATAGCGGGCATATTTGTCACAAGCTGCCTCACATATAGAGCGAAAGTTACGGGATTTGGCAGCTCCTACTGGCTTGCTAATCCCCCTCGCCCGAAAACTGTCAGACATCCCCCATCTGAAAAACACCCTCTGTGCCGCCGACATCACTCTGTGGAGCACTCACGGTCGTGATGCCTGTATAGAAGACACCTTACAGGAAGGACCCACCAAGACCGAAAATTACGCAAGAAGCGTCGGACTGTCCGGCTTATAAATTCGAACTGCTGCTCATCCGCCCCAAGAGCCGCCATTACCCCCGCTGCTCTATTACTACTGAATTGAATGGGAGCCTAGAACCGGAGGTTGAAACCCTCCGCGTATTGGGCCTACACATCCAGGGCAATGGTAAAAACACCACAACCCTAAATAAACTCAGACAGGTTGGAGGCGTGATATCGCACCTCATCCGCAGAGTTTCGGGCCACAATAGGGGCATGAAGGAGCGCGAACTTTGTCGCCTCATCCGTGCCTTTGCCCTCAGCCATGTGCTTTACACTACTCCGTACCTACAACTGTTCAAACATGACATAACGCTTTAGATGCCTTGATCCGCAAGGCATACAAGGTCGCACTCCACCTTCCTCTCAACACACACACAGATTGTTAGGCCTGGGTCTACACAACACGATTGGGGAGCTCGTGCAGGCACATCAACAGGCCCAATACATCAGACTCACGCAAATATCCGCTGGACGGTATATATACTAGACTCTCTTTGAATCAGGATACCGGCTAACGACGCAAACCTTCTATCCATCCCTCGATACATCCACCGAGAAATACGCATCAAGCCATGTTCGAAAAATATGCATCCATCCTACCATGATCAGCGCCGCAGAGCTCGTGCAAAGGCGTTTCACCGAACATACGGCGGTGAGTCGGACGCCGTATGGGTGGACGCTGCGTGCACGGGTGATGAAACGATTGCAGCCGTGGTGGATTCCTGCTCATCCCCTTTCATCACATTACCTTTCTCCCCAGACACCTCCCCAGAAGCTGCAGAGGAACCAGCCATTGCACTAGCCATAACTCGTACGGAAGCCCAGTACATTTTAACAGATTCAAAAACAGCGATTCAAAATTTTGCACAAGGCCGAGTCCATATCCTTGCTTTTAGAATCTAGGCTCGCCCGATGCACCCCCGCCCCACCATGTGGAGCTGATATGGGCGCCATGCGCACTCTGGAAATCCCAAAAACGAGGCAGCCAACCTTTCAGCTCAAGGTTCTTTAAACCGAGCTCAAGTGGCCTCTAATCCGGGATTTACGAAGGAGTGCACGCACTAGTTCAGTAAGCTGACGCAAGCCTACAGAGCCTCGCGCCAGCCTTAACCCCCGCCCCCCCCCCCCCCCTCTCTAGACAATAAACACGCAGCACTATGGCGCAGACTGCAAACATGCAGTAATCTTTCACACCTTACCCTTTCCCACTACCATCCCTCCTCCACGCGAGTCCCCCTCCCCGCGCGTGACCTAGAGCACTTGAGGAACTGGGAGGACTAGGGCGACCCTGCTGCGTTCGGAGGACCCGGCCGTGCAGACCATCGCCACCGGCCGGCCTGCCAGTGTTATGATCCTGAAGGACATAAACACATTGATTTCAGTGGGGTCGTGCGGGGACGCAGGGGCCTGCGCGCCCTGAATCCCTACGTCTAAAGTTTTTCTGTCTGTGTCGACATGTCTCTCCGGGGCAGCGACCGGACAGCACGCGACCTTGACGACGGGCAGCAGCGCAACCAGCCGAAAGTATAAAAAGGCAGACCGCAGCACACCCGAGGTAGTGCGCTCTGGGGACATGTCTGTTGGCCAACTGTTGCGGCCGCTCGCTCTGGGAAAGCGTCTTTTCTATCACTCAGCCCGCGATCAACTCCTCGTTTCTTCTCCTGTACGGTCGCCGCTACCGATCAACTCCGTGAATACAACGCCTTATCGAATAAGAAATCCATGAGAATTCCTTTTGCCACAGACTGTGGGTTAACTGAATATTATTTTCGGCTATGTTTAAACTGAAAGGGGCTTTACTGAGAGTTCAACAGGGAATATAACCCTCTGTAAGCTGCATGGCGAGCAGCACAAGAACACAGTCCGTCTAGGCACAAACCAGCGAGCTCGAGCAGCGCAGCGGCACTTCGTCGTTCTCTTCCTCGTCTGCGTGATGTCCGCTCTTCGTTCACTACAGTTTCCCCGGGAGCGAAGAGGAGCCACTTTGGCGACCTATGGCGACGGCAAGCGAGTTGGTCGTAGTACGTTTTGAGGCGGCTCACGCGCACCGTTTCGCGGCCGTGATGACGCATGTCCGAAGAGGGAGTGAGTGGCTCCACGATATAATTTACAGTGGAGGTTTGGTGAACGACGCAGTAGGGGCCGTGGTACTCAGTTCGAAATTTCGATGACCATCCTGGTTGGGTGCCAGGAACCTAGATCCAAACGAGGGATCCTGTAGGGAAAACGTGTGGCGTCTGATCTTTGTCGTGACGATGCTTTTGGCGGCCTTGAGATTCCGATGTTAAACGGCGAGTCAGCTGGAGACATTCCTCCGCATGCTTTGCAGCGTCGGAAAGGGGAATCCGCCCGGAGGAGTCGGGACGATATGGTAACATAGTATCCATCGTGGACGACGCCTCACGCCCATAAAGGAGAAAGAAAGGGCTAAATATGGTGCTTGACTGCGTGGCGGTGTTGTAAGCGTACGTCACGAAAGGAAAAACAGCGTCCCTGTTGGTCTGATCGGCGGCAACGTACATCGTGAGCATATTTCCGAGCGTACGATTCAAGCACTCAGTCAGCCCGTTAGTTTGAGGGTGCTAGGCTGTGGTGGTCCGATCTATGATGCGACATTTGCCAGTAGAGCTTCAACGACGTTGGAAAGAAAGACTCGGCCTCTGTCACTGAGGAGCTCACGTGGCGCGCCGTGGCGTAGAACTAAATGATGTATCAAAAACAGGGCATCTTCACGGGAGGTAGCGGCAGGTAGGGCAGCGGTCTCCGCATATCGGATGAGGTGATCGATGCCGACGATAATTCAGCGGTTCCCAGAGACCGTGCAAGGAGGTGGCCCGTAAAGATCAACGCCAACGCGACCAAAAGGACGGGCCGGACATAGAAGGGGTTGTAAGGGGCCAGAAGCACGAGGTGTGGATGACTTAATCGAGGCTACTTTATGGATACATTTTCCCAGCCTAGCTGAATAGCTGCCAATTTAGGCTGAAATGTCTTAACTGCCTTGAGTGTTCCTATTATGAGAAACAATACTTGTATACATTCGCCTCATGGATGTTTTGAGAAATATAAATGATTAGGTTTTAACATGTGCTTTACAGTTCATCATTTCAGGTAGTTAGGAGGAAAACTGCTAACTAGCCGAAGCTCAGTATCTATCTTCATTGTACTTACCTTGTGTTCTAGTTAACTGTATCATGTTTAGTGTATAAGGAGACACTTAACAAAACTGACATTTTAGGCAAAATAAGACTCATAACATCCTGCGTTGACACAAAGGTTCTCGCATTGCCTTTCTGAACATTGCAGCTGATATACTGTTTCATTTACCACATGAAGGCAATGATTCCAGAAAAATTTATTAAGCATTCTGTTTGGAAGCAAAATATGCTTTCATCATTTCCATCATAATGTTCTGCATTTTGTTAGTCTTTCTGCAGCTCGATGAGCTGTTTTTTCAACTCATGGCTGCCAGAGGCTGCCTTGGCCGCACGTTCCTCTGCTTGCTGGTGCAGTGTCAGCAGGCTGTTTAGCACTGAGGCAGCTGATCTTTTCCTGCTTGCTTTTGTGATGCTGCTTTTGCTGCTGCTGCTGCTCGTGTATGATGGTCCAGCCACTGCTGCAGGGGCTGCAGGGGTTTCAATACCTGAGCCACTGTTCGTAGCCTGCACGTCAGCATCACTCTGGTAGCAAGATACCACCTCACCATCTTCAGGTGTTTGGTCAATTATTGCAACCTGTGTGTGGCAAAAAGACAACGCTTGTAATATCAAAGCAAGCTGTACTTCATGCCATCTGCGACACCAACCTTTGGCAATATATATGTCAAACAAAATACTTGACATCAAAGTGCAACAAAATTCGACACGTGAAAGCTAGCAGGCAAGCAGCATCCCTCATTTCATTTCCTTTATTCATGTAGTCAACCCTGAGCATAGGCTGTTTAAATGGCACAACATTCAAACCTGGGACAAAAGGCAACAACATAAGAAAATAAGCATTGAAAACAACGCTGAAGTCTATCACTGTTTATGCAAAACAAAGCTCTGCCATATAAATAAAACAAAATAAAACACTGTGTAGCTTATCTAAACATGTACTAGGTGATTGCGATTTGACGGCGGAGTTTGGTAGCATGTTCCAATCATTATTGGTTCTCGATGAAAAAAATGTTTTCAAGAAATCATTCTTGACAGTTGGCATTGGCCTGTACAAGATGTGACTATGGCGTGATAGGTCGCCTATTTTATCTTGAAAGTCACTTGATTGGTTTTCACTTTGCGGGTAAAAATCTAGAAAAACTTTTCCTGTCACATATGGTTGTGAAATTAAGTATTTGCAAATTATGTTTACACAAGGAAAATGGTGGATCAGAATGACTACCTATTAAATATAAACTTTGTTGAAAGTCACTAAATTCATTCTAGCATAGAAAAATTGCAGGCAGTGAGCGAGCACGAGATAACTTTTTCATATTTCTAGACCAGGCTCTTTTCTTCAGGAGTGGCACTGTACATATTGCATCTTTGGCTTCGCAGTGGTCAGGAGGTCTTGGTACATACTTTATTTATGTGTAAATTTAGTGTAGCAAGTTGTTGGGCCTTCACCTTTCACATCATCCTTTCATAAACTATGGTTCTTTATTTAAAAGAAATATATAGCAGTCATGCTTAAGTATGAATTTAACCAGTTTCAGATTGCCCTGCCACCCTGCAGGATACATACAACAAATTCCAAAAGAAAAAACATGTTCACAGGCACAGTATACTGTTTCAATCATTTTCAGCATAGTACTGCGACATCACATGAAAAATGTTTAAAGGAGCTGACAGTCTACGAGTTCAAGGCAAATGTTGGGGATTTTTTTTTTTATGTTTGGTTGTTGGTATTTAACAAGAATTAGTCTTATGGTGATATCGGGATAAAGAATTTTAAATGAAAAGCGGAAGTTTGTTTTTCCTTCTGCTTTTTATTTAATATTTGTTATCCCGATAATCACCATAAGACAGTCTACGAGTCCAAGGCAAACGTTGGGGATGTTTTTTTTATGTTTGGTTGCTGGTATTTGACAAGAATTAGTCTTATGGTGATATCGGGATAAAGAATTTTAAATGAAAAGTGGAAGGTTGTTTTTCCTTCCACTTTTTATTTAATATTTGTTGTACCTCCAAACTTTCTTCAATGAGGTCCTTGTCATTGATTGGCAGTGAGCCAAGAAATGAAAGCAGGGTCCAGTAAAAGGGCCATTCGATGCCCTTGACACCTGTTGTGGTGCCGCAACGTCTCAGCTTTCTGCACAGAAAAGTTTCTTGAATGAATGAAATTTTGCAGCATGCAATTATGTACATCTGCAGTGTTGATACTTTTATGAGAAGCAAAACCGTGAAAACAAAGAGCCACGGACAGAAAGGGTTCAGGAAATGCAAAACAATAGTGTGGCGATGCAGGAAAAATTAGCACATGCAATGTCATTAACACATTAAGCACTCCGAAATAGATCAGGACCTCTATTTTGTTTATATGAATTTTCTTACCTGCCAAAGACTACGTAAATATTTACAAGAGGGAAACGGCAGAATCCGTAAAATGACACCTATACTGTACGTGAAATGGACAATTGTTTTATCGCACACTGATGGAGTGACCTGAAAATGTACCGCCCACGCAATTTGAAAAAGATCTCCATATATGCGAAAACTACGGCGACAAGCGCGGCGCCGTGTTCTCGTCGTCTGGCTGCGAGGGCACCGCGCTCGTAGCTTGCCGCTCGCGTACTAATATCGAGCTAACTGAAGCGGCTGCCGATAAAGCAATGAAGCATACACATGCCTATAAATGATCGCGCAGGGATAATGACGCTGTATATTCATGAAAACCTAGTCTAGAAAAAGCTGCGTGTCTTCCGCTGTTTTCAACGCGTCAGCGCGGTGTAGAGACAGCAGGCAAGGCCTAAATTGTACTAGTGACAACAGTGCGACGGTCCTCGCTCGCGCGCCTGTGCCTACACATTACACAAAGTGCGACAGAATTCATCATTTCTTCACTAGGAAGGGAGCATGCTACTCACCGGTACTGCTTGTTTAGATTTTCCAGTTTTTGCCGAACTTGCTTTGGCGTATACGGGCCTTCACCCGCCGGCAAGCCCAAGTTCAGCGCTTCCGCCATAACGCGGTATATTCGTGCGTTACGCATGTTTGAGCGCAGTCCGCTCAAATTGTCCTCCCAAATTCGTATTAACGCCTCTGGCAGCCACAGACCAGTTAATACGCTTTTGGGAGCACGTTTCGGAGCTAGCTGAGCTACTTGCGTCGAACATGGGGGCCGCCATTTTGTCAATTAGTGGTCATGACTGAGGTAGCCAACCTCAGTTTGCGGTAACCATGGTTAGCAAAATAACTACGGTTAGGTTTATCGTGTGAATGTCCGTAACTGCGGTTAGCCTTAACCGCGGTCAAGCTTAACCATGGTTAGACTGCACGTGTGACAAGGGCATAAGTGTACACGCTGAATTTATTCTCTGTTCTATGCAGTGCCATAGATCGATTAGCTTGCTATGCCGTCAAGGTTACAGCAACAAGTACTCACTGCAGTCGTCACTGCACATACTTATTCGTCTCAGAAACATTATAAAACAAGAAGCGAGCCAGGCACCTTAATTCGTTTGTCGTTAGTTTATTTATAGGTATTTATTGGCGAAGGAGCAGCTATCATCAGTAAAATATTAGGCAATGTTGGTAATGCACTGCTCCGATTTCGGCCGGGCATTGCCAGAAGAGGAGTCTCAATATTGGGCCGATGATTCGTGCTACTTGGGTTTTACGTATAGGTATTGTAGTACGTATTTTATATAAGGAAGAGTTTCCCTTACTTAAAAATGACTACTTAAGCAGAAGTTTGTTCCGACCTACCAAAGTAAAATAACATATCATTGATGATAACGGGATCACTCTTACAAAGGGAAGAGTTCGGGAGGAGCGCTTCATGCGCAAATCCGGCTTTTGTTATAAGCGTAGTTTTCTGCTTGCTAGGTAGATAGGATGAGATAACACAGTACGTCTGTTTTTTTTTGTTTTTTTTTTCGCAGCTCGACAATGTGACCTTCCAGCTATTCTACCCTTGGAAGCTCGGTGATCGCGGGGTTAGTGCAGAAGTAAAAGTTCTGGGCTCCAGTGATGTAAGTAACACTTCTTCACATGTAATCAACGGTCATCGCATTTAGGTTCCCGATAGCACGAGTTATCGGCCCAGAATTTGCCTTGTCGGCAGCGGCGAGGTCTACATAGACGTAGTACATTGCCAATATATTCCGATATTGGGCCGATGTGTTTCCTTTTGTGATGACAGGATTGGTAATTACAGGTCCCGACGCACGGAAGCATTGCTTGAAAGGAACAAATAAGAAACTTGGAATGCACCTCGGCTACGCTTTGATGCTACGCCGTGATAACTCGAAACCTGTCGTCATTGTAGCGACAAGGTCCGAATTTGTCGCCGGTCTAGTGTGCGAAAACACGCAGACACATTAAAGATTTTTTGTGGGTTTATAAACATTTGCAGCGAAATGACAACCGCACTCAGAGATCATTTCGCTTCATCTCACGTAAGCGGCCTTAAGTGTGTCTACGAATATATGTTTTTTTTCCTGGTAGCTCAGCGCGGTGCCAGAGCGCTTCGAGAATATTTGTTGTTTTTTTAGATCTATGAACTACAACTGGCTGAGGTTTAGCCCTCTTAAACCTAGTGAGGCAAAACGATCGAGAGCATCATTTTTATTTGTTTTGCTATGGTTAAGCTTACGTTTTTGCAGCGATCAGTTTGGCGACACTACATAGTTGAGGTTGTCGTCAACTACAAAGGCAACGCGTTATGCTCTATCTGCCGTCAAATGTCAAAGGTCAAAGTCAAAGCATAAGTGGTGGTACACCATAGGTGATAGCCACACTGTGATCTCTGGCTTGTTGAAGGTCATGTGAGCCCCTAGGTTTCACCTTGCCTGATACAAGGCGTAGTGAAGCTTTCGTTAAAAAAAAAAAAACCGCAGACGATATGCGAATTTGCGTGGCCCTGCATGCACCATATTCGCATCTTTATATTTTTGTTCAATTAGTACTAGTAGAATGAAGGGCTCGTTGTGCGTATCTCCTTTTATCGTTCGCGTCTTGGCACTTGTGCCTTATCATGCATCACTAACCCGTACAGTTTTGTGTTCAAATTCCCTTTTTATCTCTCACCAATTTACTTATGCAGCCAAAGCTGCCACGCAATGTGGTTGAAGCCTGGAGGGAAGCCGTGGGTTTAACAAAACTGACTTCGTACAAGCAGCGATCCAGGTGAGTTGGCCCGCGTATATGATGGTGCAAAAAGAAACATTGCGCCATCTCGTTTCCGTCGGGGCACACAATGCAGAAAGTATAGGCTATGCTGTCCTTCTCTATTTTTCTGGATGCTATGGCAAAGATCCGGCTCAAGGAAACCACGACGAGGAATTAGGCAGACAGAGGCTGGATTAAAATTGAGGTTCTTTTTAGCATGCAGCATAGAGAAAAATGCATGTGCACAACTATGACAAATTAAGAAAACCAAGATTCCCTTTTATTCACCCGGAAGCCCCATTGGCGTTACAGAAGGGGTTGTAAATTGAATCAATAAAATATGAAGCTGGAAACAGAACAAACATCAGCGTGGGTAGGTCTTAAATTAGTCATGACAAATTTCTAAATTAGGCTCAGCGTTGTAGGGCAACCGATATACGTTAGACTGTGACTGACCTGTCAACCAGACATGCGAGATCTCTCAACCACTGTGCATAGTTGAACATGATGCCTGGGTAGGAAGACAAATGCCCTACTCTCATTTTCTACCTTCACTCGGTACCCTTACCCGGTAATCGAAGGCAGCCGTTGCGGTGCTACTTTCATAACGTCTGGCATGGGACTTTTGTTACGACTCTTGTTAGCCTCAAAGTGAAGCTTCACTGGCATTGCAGTGCGACAATCAGTAAGAAGTAGTGGTTGCGCTATTTTACCTCCCCATCACTATAGAGCGATTGTGTCGCCTTGCTACTACTATCGTGCATGGTGGAGCTCGGTGATGCAGCATGGATAGATAGCTCACGTTTATTACACATATCCGGGTGGTCATATTTTGGTTGGAGGTGGTTATATAGCCCCGCTACATTGAACTAGAATACACAGTTGAGCCGACGGGAGGAATTTCCCATGGCCCAGCTGTCCTGCAAAATGAGGCAAAAAGCAGTGGAGCTGCTGTCGGCCACTCTTGAACTCGTTTACACGACACATTGCTATCACGTTTCTGAGTTCGTCTGCAAACAGAATCGGTAATTTGTATTGCGATGCTTACCCGCGGCGCATAAAATGAGATATTTGGTTTTGGCTGCGAATTAAGTACTCCGAGAGTTTTTTGAGAGCAAAACACTAACTACTCAAGTGTCTTCGCAATCCATAGGTTTCTGGCGATGCTGCGGTGGCACTGTCTTGAAACTGGCCCTAAACGGGCTTCGTTTTAGGGGGACACGCTGAAGCCCCGTCCGCTGCAATATATATTCGAGTTCACTATAGCCCCGCATCAGATTATTCTTGCTCCAATGCGCGGAGAAATGTAGTGCTGCATATATTCATTGTGTTAGGTTGCGGTTGTCAACTTCTCAGACACCGAAACCTACTGGTTAGATGTCCCCAATGTTCTTCTCCTTGCTCTCTAGACCTTACGTCGTGGTGTGGCGAATGTCCTTACTTCTCGCCCAGGGACTGGAGGCAGGGGAAACTCTTATGCATAATCGCTTATCAGTTTGGATGTAGACGTCCAATGCAGCAGTATACATGTATGCTGAGCGACGAAGTGAGCCTTGTTTGGGCGGCCCTAAACAAATCGATGCCAATTGTGTCGGATTCTCAGCAGGCTTGGTGGGCAGCATTATACGTTGCTACACCTTGAAGTTTGGTGAAGAAAGGCCAATCGCCTTCATATGGGAAGAATTCTGCCGTCGCTGGGAGAATCGGCACACATTTAAGACTCATGTTTTTGCCACTGAGGTATTTTACATCGGATAACAGCTGTCGCCCGCCGACAAGAAAAATTGGCGCTGGCTTAGCTTGGTTAAGCCTAGATATCTGAAGCGAAAAGGTTCGGCGATGCTAGGCTTAGCTTGCGGTTCCTTGGCGTAGTTGTGGCTTACCTTGTTGTTCACGGTTGCACCTTATAGCTATTCCATGGCTTATCATCACGGTGAAACATAGTTTACAGACGTACATTACATAAGAATAAGCTTTATTCGGGTTCCACATCTTCATCACCGTTATACTTCTGTATAGACATAAACACAGCCCGGTGAAGGCGCGCGGCACCAGCTAAAGGTCAACCGGCGGAATCGCGGTTGCGGCAGCAGCGCCGGCTCCGAGCACCTGCGCCTCTCCTGCGACGTCACGTGGTTTGCGCATGCGCAGGTGTGGTTTTTATTGTGAAAGCAATACTACGCCAGGTCTGACAGCTCGTCACTGTGTTTCGTGTCCGTGTCCGTGTCCATGACCGTGGTCCCCAGGCATAGCTGCCAGCTTGGGTCTCTCGTTTCACATGGGACGTTTATGTCAGACTCAGCCTGCCAGGACCCTTGCATTCACGTTACTCCTATAGGCCACTAAGGCACATTCATACGGCTTGGTTAAAACGGGGCTTTAATGTGTTTCTAACGACGTAGCACACGCGAGACTCGGAGTTGACTAGCCTAGTGATGCTTTTCGCTTCAAAAACTCCTCTCTCGTCGGCGACTGTAGAGAACTGGTGCGCCTTTTCTGGCTGGTAGTCTACGACTGAACCGACCTGGCGCACCTTTGCATGTCTTGGAAATCGGCAGACAATCAAACAACCCGCCAGCAGCTCATGCCTTGCTTCCGGGCGAACGTCAAGTTTGTCTCAGATGTCTCCAGGACTTAATTTCCTGCTGTAGGTCAGAGACCAGATCCGTTCGCTACCAGAATACACTCCCTTACGGAGCAGGATCCCCTACAATCAAAGACAACCTCGGCGATATAGAGAGGCTGTTCGCAGTGGCCGCATTTCTCGCTGTGTCCGACCAATAAAACCTGGGCTAAGCTCCTGAGACAGGTAGACTGAATCAGAATGTTTAAGTTTTCAGAAATATCGGAGGGAGGGAATTAGAGTGGCAACTTTTTACAATGCAATACAATAGCACTTCACGTCACATTACACGATGCAGGGAACATGCAGAAAAAGCTGCCAAAAGCTAGCTTGACAGGCCGCAGGCCCCCTTCATTGGCAGAAGTCAGTGAACAATGACAAACAGAGTCTCTGCCGAGAGAAAACAAAGTCAAGGTGCAAGGAATAATAGGAGGAAGCATAAATGACAAAAAGAACATACGATATGAATACATTTCACCTGTGAATCGAGCAAAGGGAGCAAAAATTGTAACAATGAGTACACACAATAAAAAAAAAACAATAACGTTTGTTACATTTTGAAAAGATTGTGCAGTGTCTTTTTGATTCTGTATGTCTCGAGCATCTAAAGTATTCAGTATGCGTGGTAATTGGTTCTGTGACATTTGTAGGCTGTGCGTTGTTCCACCAACCTTCCATGGTCCCAAATGACGCGTATCGTAAGACTTGTTCTAGTGTAGCTATTTTATGAATAAAACCATTGTTATAGTGTCTTGTTAAAACAGTTTACAAGGCCAGTATTCATAACTGTTTGTGGCTGGTACAACTTTGTACTTTACAAATAACTGACGGGTATAAAAATGTATCGGCGTGCTTTCAACAGTTCTGAAATACGTTTTTGTTTCCAGAATGAGAAGTGTTTCAATTTTAGATTTAGTAACTGATGCCCATACCAGATGACGGTAGTTAGGTCTAGATAAGAAAAAGCTATTGAAAATTTACGTCAAAATGTGGGGAGAAAACAGGTGGCAAATTCGAGAAACTATACTGATTATTTGGAACAACCTTACTGCAGTGAAATCAATCTGGGAATCACACGACCTTGTGTTTTGAGAAATGAGCCCCAAAGCTGGGCACGTTAGAATGTAATATAATTTTCAGTAGAACAAGTTTTTGGGCAAGCTGGTAACATTCTTGATTCATACCGGCAGCGATTAAGCGCTAACACAAAGAGAAGGAACACACAAAACACGGACGAACGCTGCACTCACAACTGGTTTATTGGGAAAAATTTTCAGTATAAAAAGGCTCACGCGTCTATTTAAAAAGGCTCACGCGTCTGCGCACTAGAGAGAGGAAAAGAACCCACAACCACGTGTCAAGGTAAAACCAAAAAACATGTGGTTGGCATATGGTTGTGGGTTCTTTTCCTCTCTCTAGTGCGCAGACGCGTGAGCCCTTTTATACTGGAAAGTTCTCCCAATAAACCAGTTGTCAGTGCAGCGTTCGTCCATATTTCGTGTGTTTCCTCTCTTTGTGTTTGTATGAATTAGGTAGTATACTTTTATTTTGTGCATCGACCTTATTGTTTTCATCATGGAACCGAAACGGTTTTCTTTCTGAGTGTTTATCCTGAGGCTATTATTTTATGTCCATTCATCAAGCTTCATTAGTGCAGTATTGGCTGTAGCTATAAACTGATCGCTTGATGTTCTCGTCATCCGTATAATTCATGAATGTAGCAGATGGAGCTATGCTGCACACATAAATTGAAAAGAAAGGGCCCCAGGATGCTACCTTGAGGTACTCCATAGGAAACATTAAGTGGGTCTGACAATGAATCATCTATAGCTACAATTCGGGTTCGATGCTGTACGTAGGGATTTATAAGGGCACCGGCTTTCTCGAAGTAGTCATTCCATCTTATCTGCACTTCATAGTTGATAGTGTCGAAAGCTTTCGAGAAGTCGACGTATGAGCCCAATACTAATATCCCTTCTTCCAGCCTGCTTAAGATGATGTATTCCTTTTGTGTTAGTGGAAGTTCTGTACTAAATCTCTTGTGAAAAAACGAGCTGGGAGCTGGCTAGCGGTTTGTGTTTTTCTTTAAAAGTTGTCATGTGGTTTAAAATGACCTTTTCTAAAGTTTTGGAAAAAGTTCGAAATATTAATATGGAACGACAATTTGCCCTGTTACTTTTAGCACCTTTTTTGTGGAGCACACTTACGCGAGCAATCTGAATTCTAAAACGGAATATAGCCTATTCGAAAGATAGACTAAATATACGCGCTAGTCATGGAGCTAGAAGTGAAAAACGTGTTTGATTAGTTTTATTTGAATACCTTGAAGTTTTTTGGCAGCATTATTACATGAGGTGAAAGTTATATTTATAATATTGATTTCATTGACTGGAGTCAGAAACATCAAACTTGATTATCAGTAAAATTTTCGGTAGATTATTAAAAGGCGCGGTGCTGTTATCGTTTACGAAATATTCATTGAAAACATCCGCAAGAGTTTTTTTGTTAGCTCTATGTCATTTACTTTTATTTTACATGCTTATTCAGGTGCTACTTTGTCTTTTAGAATCGTGTCCAACCTACGACAATCTACCTCCATCCGTCCCGTTGCGAGGCAAAATACACTATCTAAATCTTCACGTCTCGATTTGTTTATATCCTTATCTAGTTGATTACGGTAGGCTTTACACTCTAGCAGTATTTTTTCATCTTTACTCCTGATAAACTAGTGGTATAAGGTATTTTTTTCATAAATTCGAGGGGAAAACTCCGCGCTAAACCAAGGGGTTTCGAACCTTTCTACCCTCTTTTTGCTGCGACAAGAGTAAAACTCTTCTCTTGAATTAGTTTTATTATTTTCAAAATGATGTCATATGCGGTGTATACATTTTTGCTGAGAAAGACTTTATCTCACGAAGTGCGTGAAATTATGTCACAGCTCCGTTACGTACGTTTCGCAAACAAAATATGTATGCGTTTTTTGCTATGGCTTAAGTAAACTGGCACATAAGAATATAGGTAAATGATCACTCAGATCTGACGTTAGTGCACCTGCTTTAATCCTGTTCGCATCAATAGTGGTGAGAAAAACGTTAATCAAATAGAATGAACTTGCTGTCATTCTCGTTGGAATATCAACTGTGTTCCGAACACCATAAATGTTCAACAAGAGAGTAAGGTTAGTTTTTAGAGAAACGTTTCTTATGTTAATAATGACACCACCGAATATAACATTACGATGGTTCTTAAATATGAACCTCAAGATTGTTTATAAATAATCAAAGAAAGATGCCATCCTTTTATTTGGTGGGCGATAATAGAGTACCAATATATTGTTTTGCACGCGGACAGATACAACTTCATAATCATCTGTAAGTGTAAAGAATCCTTCAAGCGGCTAACATTGAGATCTTTTTTTTACTAAACTTCACACGCCTCTACCCCATTGAGTGGAGCGATTTTAGTAGTAGGCTTTATATCCAGCAAGTTAGTAAACATCTCTGTCACTAGACAATGTCTCGGTTAACATTACAGAATCTTGTGACTCGTTCATGTCTTCAAAACATAGTTCTAGGACCAGTTTTTCTTAGTTTTTTTTTACGCTCAGATAAAAGTTGAAAAATTGTAAAAATGTTTATATATTTCTGGAAGTCATGTGGCAAAACGTAAGACGTCATTTTTTTAGTTTGTCCGCTCTTATAAGAGTTTTCTAGGTCGCCTGTACTAGCAACCGGTATCGCCTTCTGACCGACAGCCTTTCGCGCCAGAACTTTTCCACTGCTATGCCAAACTTATTTGTATTTATTTATTTTTGCCCAGTTCTTATTTTCGAACAGTAATTCATGGGTTCTTTTCGTCAGCTTTTCAAAGTATGAAGACATGTCGTCGTCTGTTTCTTGTAGTTTGTTTTGTTACCGAGATTCCCTTTCAGCCTGCCTTGCGAACCGACAAATGACACCTGGCATTTTATGTTTTTCTTTTTCTGGCAGGCGGTGAATTACCGTACCACCAATTTGCGAGAGGGCTAGAAATTTTGTTTTGGCTGTCTGTGCATTTATGTTATCAAAAAGGTTCTCATATTTAGCCTCTTCGATGCCATAAAATTCCAGGTTGAGGCAGTGGTTCCTCGATATAAGGTTATCGATTTCGTTCATTAGCAGGGCGACTTCACTGTTTCATGCTTCGACCTCTTCTGCCCTCTTTTTGTTTCAGCTCTTAGTTCGCATTCGTATTGATCAGTGCGGGAAAGCGTCATGATACTGGTAGCTTTAAGGCTGCAATGCACCTTCAGTGCCGTGAATCGTTTCTTTGGGAGGCAGCAGCTAATCCAGTTTATCCCTGATTGCTTTCATTCAGATTCTTCAAGCTGCGAATGTAATTTAGGCATCTGTACACCCCCCCCCCCCCTCCCCCTTCATGGCAGCATGTTGAGGTAGTACCCACCTCCAGGCCCGGGAAGTCTCCTAGCAAGTTATTTAGGCAACCGTCTCTGCAACAGCATTTAAGCCTACAGCTTGTTAGCTACTAAAAGGATGTTAGCTATGCAGCTGCCATAGGGGCTGGAAGTGTCTTTGGTACCACTCAGTCTCGACTGACTTTCGCCCTCATTACGGTTATGATGACGGGTTGGACCACCTTTAATGTACTGGGCTATTAGAACGCAGTTGTATAACCCACACGATCCTAACAATGAATGTTCAGAAGACCTTGACCAATGGCGACGGCGGTCAATGAGTTATCCTAGTTATCCTATGCAGCCTTCGACTCCCACCCAGACTATCCAAGTTTGCCTAGTTCTTTATGAAAGATCGCTCAATCTGAATACAGGCAAGGAAGGAACTTATTGGCCACTTCGCCGTAAATAGAGATACACCTCAATAATGCGTGCTAGCCCCAATATTATTTCACATGGCACTTCTGCCATTAGGGCGGCAACTGGCTGCCATTAGGGGCACCTAAAAAATGTGTCCGAAATGCAGCCAGTTGAGACAGTAATAGTAGAATAGTAATGATAGCAGATATGTCATGGTAACTACTACTGAGTCTAGCAGGCTCATTGAGGTGTACCCTACTATACAGTGAAGTGGCCAACACCTTTTTTGCTGATGTGTATTAATACTTTGTTATCTTCCAATTAAAAATTTACAAAGAGCAATATGCTCAGAATATGAATTGCTCTTTGTGAATTCTTAATTGCGAATTCTTTGTGAATTCTTCCAAGGGTTGGGAGAACAATTCAAAAGATGCGTTCTTTCTGGTGTTTTAAAATCAGAAACTGGTGCATTTGGTCCCGTTTACACAAACGTTACTTTCGTGTTCAACTTTTGCCTGCATATTGCTAATATCTGTGGTAGAGCGCAGGCGCTCATTGCACTCATCTGTTTCTTTGCAGTTGGCCTCTGCACACCTTCGCTCATGAGCCACTTTACGTCCACCACAAGAACACGCTCTGTAAGTTGTAATACTCGCCGAATCTTTCGTTCTGTTTCCAATTATTCATCGTAACCGATGCATTGCTGTTATTTCTGTGTACCCAGTGGGCTCAAACCTTTACTGCGAAAACGATGTGCGCTAGAGTGGACGATGAGTGCGCTGCAGAAGGAAGGTTATGCTTACTTAATTGCCAAAAATACTTGGATAATGCAAGCTAGGGTCGCTAACCGTGGCGACTCACGGCGTTTTAATGCGAGATGACACATTTTTGCTCTACAAGAGTGGAACTTCGTACAGGATTCAAGGGGATCTCTACAATATTGAATGCAGCGGCGCATAGAGGCCTTCCTGGCACGACGCTCGGAAATAAAAGTGTGTCACATCAGAAATGTTTAAAACGCTATTCCAAATTTTGGGTCGAATTCGGGCCCGTTTTCAAGAGCGACTAAATGCTCAAAACAAGGTTGTGTTGAAGATATTGCTTTTTTACGGGGTCCCGTGACGTAGGGAATTGATGTTCTGAAGCAGAGACCCAGGGCACGTGACCATGTCTCATGTTGTGTGCTAGATGTGCGACGATTCGAGACAAAAACACCCATATGATTATGTCTAGCGCAGAGTATGCTTGCTTGGTCGCAGGTGATTTGTGCTCGTTACGTTGGCAGTGCGTGGGAAGAGTAATCCGTTTGCATACGCACGTCGTTTTTGAGTTCTCACAATCTCTCAGTCAATTGAGTTATTTTGGTGACGTAGGAGGAATATCATATGACGCAAGAGATCTTTTAGATACGAACTTAGTTTCCCTTCAAGGACGTGGTTTGCGATCTGCGCTAGCGGACAGATTGTGCATAAAAAAAAAAGTGGATATTTCTCTTGCACATTAAGTTCTGTTCAGTTGCTCAGTCTTGTCCGACTCTTCGTGGCCTTATGGACCATATCACGCCACGCTTTCCGGTCTCTCACTTTCTTCCTAATATACATAACGTCATCTGCAGCGCCTCGAGGATGCCATCTAACCATCGCGTTCGCTGCCTACCCCTTCTCCGGTGACCCTCAACCTTTCCCAACATCAAATCTTTCTCCAGCAACTCCTCTCTTCTCATCAGATGACCAAAGTAGCACATTACAGCTGGTTAAAAAACCAGTGATGGAAATCGCAGTCTAACAAGAACATCACAACACTTTATTCTTTGTTTGCGTGCTGGCAAAAGACTTTAGGAAGAACAAAGGCATTTTGTAGCCACTGTAGTTTTCACCGCCTCAACACTTGAAGATTGAAGATGATTCGTTATGCAAAAAACGAGCGAAGAAAGCAATAAGCAACCTTGTTCGCTAATCTGCAGAAGAATGCCTACTCTCGTACTCTAAACAGTGTGTGCCCGAGCACAGACAAAAATCAACCGGCGACGCCGAAGAGACTCACTGATGTGCTATCCCATGGGGTGGTGTTAGCAAAGGTCTAAAATGTGTTTTTTGATAGCAACATCAGCCTGGTGCCCCTGCCGCTTCCCAAAAAGAACCTCCCCAAGAAAAAACAGCAAGATATTTCTACAATGTGCCTTGCGCCGTATGACCCTCCTCGTGTGTCACCGAGTAAAAAACTGGGCTTAGGGGAGTAAAAAAAAAAAAATTGTTGAAGGTGCAAACAGCAAGGATTACACTCGAAAAAAAAAAACAACCACTGTGAGAATTTAGAACACAGTATTGCCTGTGACCGAACGAGCGTGTTATGCGTTTGGTATGGCCTGTTTAAGCGCTTTAACCTGCAGTAGTGTCATGTAGCATGCAACGTGGCTCATGATCAGACATTCGGGGCCTTTGACCTGCGTGAAGCCCCTACGCCACGTGAGCTCGTAGCAGAAGTGGAATCTGCCTGCTGCCCTTTCTCGTGATCACCATTTAGTCGTTCTTATGGATGAGCCCAGATTAGTTGCTAAACATTACAATTTTATTTTCGACTTAGAGTGTGTTTCAGCCTTTGACAGATTGACGCGTTTAGTTTGTCAGCCGTTCCCAGTGCTGACTGATAATTTTTAGTGATAATTTCAGCCCAATATCTCCAATGTAAATGATCAAATAGCCTCCGTTAATGCCTCGAAACTTGCTAGGCGGCCGGCCAAGCGGTTTTAGTCTTGCATCAGGCGTTCAATTTATCTATTTTTGTGGGCTGCGCGCGCTGTATAAGTGCACAGTGTGTTAATTTCGTTACTAGGCGCTTTAGTACAGACAGGCGCAGGCGGGTGTACCGTCAGCCTCTGAAGCGTGATTTGAGTGCGTGCTATTCCCTGTTTCCGTGTTCTGGGCGCAGTAGAAAGGCGAATATGCTTTGAGGTATTAAGAAAATTACCTGGGAAGTACCATACTCACGTAGCATCATCTATCGTTTCAGTCATTAAAGAAAGAAGTTTCTGAGCGTGTATAATTGCGCATACAGTATTACCGAGAACCAGGCACGCAAAAAATTAATTCAGTACCTTTTATTCCGACATAGTTTATGGCGACGCTGTAAGATACAGATGTGATATTGTCGCGTAAACGAGGCCCCTCACAGTTGCGCCGGGGCAGGCTCAGAGTTCAGAAACCGCGTTAGAGCTCAGTCTTGGAACTAGCACACTTCTTCGTTCTCTCACACCTCTGTGCGTCTTCGTCGTCAGCGCATGATACATTAGCCCCCCCCCCCCCCCCTCTCGTTAGAGAAGCATCGGCCCGATGCTACATTGAGGTGGGAGCAGAATAGTACGGTCACTGTTGTCTGGCATGAAAAGGCTTTAGCCAGACCACGTGGACCACTTCAGAACGCTTGGGACGTCGGGGTTCTGGTTCCTCATGAGGGACGACTTCATAGTCCAGATCACCAACGCGTCGAAGAACGCGGTAGGGACTAAAATAAGGGCGCAAGAGTTTTTCACTGAGTCCGCGTCGTCGAATAGGGTACCAAACAGACAAGGTCACCTGGAAGATAATCTTCAGTGCGCCGCCGCAGGTTGTAGCGTTCTGCATCTCGGCCTTGCTGCTGCTGAATTCGCACTCGGGCAAGTTGGCGGGCCTCTTCGGCACGCTGTAGAAAAGAAGCGACATCGTCATTTGGAATTTCGTCTTTATGAGGCAGCATGGCATCGAGCGTGGTCGTCACTTCTCGTCCGTAAATTAGGCTGACTGGAGTCATGTTGCTCGTTTCTTGAACGGCGGTATTATATGCAAATGATACGTAAGGTAATACTTCGTCCCACGTCTTGTGATGGACGTCCACATACATCGACAACATGTCGGCAATGGTCATGTTCAGACGTTCCGTCAGGCCGTTTGTTTGGGGATGGTATGCAGTTGTTCGGCGATGGTTGGTTCACTAAGAATAAGGATATGCTGGATGAGCTGTGCAGAAAATGCTGCTCCTCTGTCTGTAATAAGGACCTCTGGTGCTTCATGTCTGAGGAGAATTTGAAGAACGAAGAATTTCGCAACTTCAAAGGTGATAGCACAAGGAATAGCAGCGGTTTTCGTGTAGTGGTGAGGTAGCCAATAGCTACTATAATGCACCTGTTCTCACTGGTGGATGTAGGGAACGGTCCAAGCAAGTCCATCGCTATTCGCTGGAATGGTCTGAACGGTGTGTAAAGGGCTTTAAAACGCTGGCTGGCTTCAGAGGAGGAACCTTTCGTCGCTGGCAGTCACGGCAAGTTTGAACACAATGCGTGACATCGCTTGACAAACGAGGCCAATAATATCGTGATTTAATTCTGGATAGCGTCCGAGTGACTCCAAGGTGGCCGCTTGTGGGTTCATCGTGACAGGCTTGAGAAATATCGTCCCGTAAGCTTGATGTTACAACAAGTAGGTATTGGCGAGTGTTGGCGGTAAAAGTTTTCTTGACCAGAACGCCGTCACGTAAACACAGAGAGGACATAGTGCAACGAAACGATTTAGGGATCATGCTACTGCCACCTTGAAGAAAGTCGATTACCTGGCGAAGCTCAGGATCGTTGCGCTGACTATTAGCAAAGTTGGCTGTACTGATTGCATTCAGAAATGCTTCGTCATCACCACTTGCGTCCGAACCTGGTTGCACAGGAGCACGAGGCAGACAATTCGCGTCTAAATGCTTACGATCTGACTTGTAGGTTACAGTGATAACATACTCTTAAAGTTGTAGGGTCCATCTTGCGAGACGTGTCTTTGAGGGTTGTCAGCCAACAAAGCGCGCGATGGTTGGTCCCCATTTTAAAGGGTCTGCCGTATCGGTATGGTCAGAACTTCGAAATGAACCACACGAAGGCGAGACATTCCTTCTCAGTGGCAGAATAGTTTGCCTCGGCCTTAGACAATGCGCGACTAGCGTAGGCGATCACACGCTGTTTCGACCGTGCTGTATCTGTACTAGGACAGCGCCCAAGCCGACCTTGCTTGCATCGGTGTGCAGTTCGGTGTCTGCCGTTTCATCGAAATGTGCTAGAACTGGAGGTGACTGCAGACGACGTTGAAGCTCTTGAAATGCTTGCATTTGCTGTTATCCCCACGTGAACGGTATATCAGCCTTGGTAAGAAGTGTGAGGGGGGCGGCTATTTTTCACGAAACGCCGGTAATATGTACATAATCGAAGAAAGCGTCGAACTTCTTTGCCGCGGTGACGCAAAATTGGCTATCGCAACAGTTTTTTTCAGGAGCCGGCAGAACTCCCGCCTGGTTCACGACGTGGCCTTAGAACTTCAGCTCTTCGTAACCGAAATGAGATTTTCGGCTTTCAGAGTGAGGCCAGACGATTGCATGGCGTCTAGTACTGCATCTAGGCGACGAAGACGTTCCTCGAAATTCGGTGCAAATACAATTACGTCGTCTAAGTATACAAGACAAGTCGTCTATTTCAAATCTGCAAGAACGCTGTCCATGAGTCGCTGAAAGGTTGCGGGCGCGAAGCAAAGGCCGAAGGGCATAACTTGGAATTAGTAAGACAGTCAGGCGTAATGAAAGCCGTCTTTTCGCGGTCTCTCTCACCAACCTCTGTCTGCCAGTATGCAGACTTGAGATCCATGGAGGAGAAGTACCTTGTGTTGCACAGACGATCTAAAATGTCATCTATTCTGGGCAAGGGATAAATACCGTTTTTTTTGTAACGTTGTTCAATCCACGATAGTCTACGCAGAAACGGAGTGCGCCGTCTTTTGTTTTTACAAGTACCACAGGTGCAGCCCAAGGGCTGGGGGAAGGTTAAATGACATCATGATCGAGCATTTTTTTTTACTTAGACTGTGATGGCAGTACGTTCTTTTGTGGAACCCGATAAGGCGACTGACGGAGTGGTCGAACTGCTTCGCCTGTAATGACGCGATGCTTTGCAAGGTGCGTTCGGCCAACACGTCCCGATCTGGCAAATGCATCAGAGTAGCGAGTGAGCAGGTTGCGTAGTTTTTCTTGATACTTCGGAGGTAATGCCGAGTTTACGTCGTACCGCGGCTCAGTGTCATAGGATTCTGTTGCTCAAGCGCTGGTTAAACTACGTGCAGAACTGGTGTCAGTTATGGCATCGAGATATGCTACAGGTGTCCCTTTGTTCAGATGTAGATGCTCATTGCTGAAGTTCGTGAAGAGGACATCAGCTTTGCCATTTCAAAAAAAAAACTGCCCTGGCAACTGCAATGCCTCTTTCTATAAGCAGTTTCTGTTTGGTCTCGACGATACCTTCTGTATTTTGCATTGGGAGAGAACCCACGGACACCATAATCCTAGAACGTGGGGCACACTCACATGGTCATCAATAATGTGAAGAGCAGTAGGGAGCATGATACTGGTTTCGATGGCATTCTCAATTGAAAATATTACCGACTGATTCTGCAAATCGATAATTGCCCCGTTTTCCGTTAGAAATTCCATGCCGAGGATGACATCACGAGAACACTGGGCCAACCCGATGAACGTCGCCAGAAAGGTTTGCCTTGTACAGTGATCCTCGACGTGCACACTCCCGTGGGCATAATTAAATGTCCTCCAGCAGTGCGTATTAGTGGGCCATCCTATGCTGCTGCGAACTGTCCACTCAGAAATGAATAATCCGCACCAGTGTCGACGAGAGCGGTGACGTCTGTGCCATCGACTGAGATCTGTAGCTTGGCAGTCTGTGGTGTCGTGCGGCGGCAGTTTCGAGGCCTCCGGTCTCTGCTTCAGCGCTCTGAAGGAGTGGTGATTCGGTGGTCGGCGTCGTGGTTACGTTGGGGATTTTCGGGTTGTTTAGGCATCAGTTCTGCTGGTGTCCGTGTGCAATGAACTTTGGTGTGCGGCGAATAACTGTAGTGCGTTTGTGCAGGATCTTGGAATTTTCGTACTTTAGCAGCCGCACCTTCAGAGGCTGCTGCATCTAGTTTCTCCTACGGGGACTTTACGATTGCCCCTGGCGCCCAGGAGAGCTGTACCTGCGAGGCGACGGCGATCGGAAGCGGCTTGGGCCGGGGTCGGCATGCGAAAGGTATTTTGCAATTTCGCGTGGCCGCTGTCGAGGCAACGGACGACGGGCATAAAGAGGAAACCCACGGAGGCCGAGTTCCCTTTAGGGACAGCGGCGAAACATGTGTCCAGCTTTCCCGCAATGATAGCACAACGGTTGGTTGTCGGGTGTTAGCCAGACATTGGTCCTTCGAAAGCCGCGACGGGTTGCCGGTGCGGGTTGCTCGTAGGACGGCGTCGAAGGCGGCAGGTAGCGGCTGGTGACCACGGCGTAACTCAAAGTCTGGGGTGGCGGTGTAGCGACGGGTGTGGACACAACGGGAGCGAGCACGGCCAGCGATTGTTGTACTTCTTCCCGAATAATGTCAGAAACTTTTGCGACCTGTGGCTGTGGTGGAATCGGCAGGTATTTAGCCACCTCTTCCCGGACTATCGTCCGGATTGTATCACGCAACGGTTTCGTCGAAAACTGTATGGCTTTACTTGCATTGGCGGCGATAATAGACAAACGTTGATACGTTGGTACGTTGATATTGCCGGGCACGCATGTCAAGTGTCTTTTCGATGGTGGTCGCTTCCTTGATGAATTCGTCTACTGTTGTTGGTGGACTTCGCACTAGGCCGGCAAATAACTGTTCTTTAACACCGTGCATCAAAAGGTGCACTTTCTTATCTTCCGACATGGTCGGGTCTGGACGTCGAAAGAGTCGCTTCATCTCTACGGTGTATAGCGTCACACTTTCATTCGTATGTTGTATTCGGCTATTTAAAAGAAGTTCCGCTTTTTTCCATGCGAAGTGTGCTGGTGAACGTGCGCAAGAATTCCACCTTGAATGTGTCTCATGTGCGGAGTCCGGCGTCGTGATTTTCAAACCATGTTCTCGCAGAATCTTCCAGCGCGAAGTAGACATGGCGCATCTTGGAGTCGGCGTTCCAGGCGTTGAAGACAGCCACTTGGTCAAACTGCTCCAGCCAGTCTTCAGCGTCCTCATGGGGCAGGCCGTGGAAACGTGGTGGATCTAGCTGCTGGTTTAGCAAGACCGGAGTTTTCGATACTGGCGGATTCATTGCGCTCACACCAACGTTCCTTGTTAGTTTGTGGCCATAGAGAGGACCGCACTCAGGAGGATGACCTTGCAGTCGGCGACTGCTCTGATGTACTGGGGTCTCTACCTGAGGCGTGCGTCCTGGGCTTGGTTCCCGGCTTGTAGGGGGTGTCCGGTGCATGAAAGTCGTACGCAGAAGCTCCACCAAATGTCGCGTAAACGAGGCCCCTCACAGTTGTGCCGGGGCAGACTCAGAGTTCAGAAACAGCGTTAGAGCTCAGACTTGGAACTAGCACACTTCTTCGTTCTCTCACACTTCTGCGCGTTTTATCGTCAGCGCATGTTACAATATGCATCTAAATAGGTGTTATTGTCAAATGTACATCCGCGGCAAAAATAAACAAAAAAGTCATTATTTGGATGGGATGTGTAGTATGACCTTGCCCTTGGGACCGGTGTCTCACTTATGCTCAGGGGAAGGCGTTCCAGTTCCGGTTTCTAAACGCGTTCTCTGTTTTTGTAAATGGCGCTTTCAATTGCTCACTTCATAGCGAATGGGTCGCAGATATGACGCCACGCCGGTTCACGGTTTTGAAGACTGTGAATTTGGAAGGGGTCGGGACATTGCTCCGCGATTTTCACAACAAGAATGCACTTGGATGCACTATATCTCGAACATGCCCCACACCACATAAAACGGTCCAGCGAGAGAACTAATTCAAACTCTCGACTATATGCATTATCTGAGTAAAAATAGCTACTGGTCGTATTTTCGACGGGTAATGATGACTAGGCTACCGCAAACTTTTCCAGCTTTTTCTTCGTATATCTGAACAGACGATAATCGTCTATTCCTGGCAGCTTGTCGCATTGCATGAATACCCAAAACGCGGTCTATTTTGACTGAATGTTCAAGTTAGGTCTCCGTGTCTTTGTTTCATACACCTCTATCAACCGTTATTTTCAACAGTTCGCTAATGCAAGCACGAATCCCAATAATCACACAAGCGGGCGTGACCTCAGGGCTTGACGACTGCGTATTTCTTCACTTCTTCACTTCTGATTTCCTGGCGTACTGCTAGGAAATCAGAAGTGTCAGAGGACAGGGCCAGGAAACATAATTAAGTATCTCGGATACCGATACAAGACGCAGAACCTAAATCGATTGTCCATACAGATACTCGATAATGTACCGTCGGTAGTCTGATAAATTACTGAAATATCGAATATAATAAAAATAGTATCGTGATTAGCGAAGTTTACATCACCGGAAATCTTAATATAATACAGCTGGTAGTATCGTTAGTGATTATAGATAGATTCCTAAAGCGCACTTTTAAAGTGAAAACCTCAAATCGTTAAGTTTTAAGATAGCATCCGGAGGTACAGAAAATAAGTGCATTGTGTCCACGCCAGGACTCGGAACTACCACTCTCCTGTGGCCAACCTAGTGAGCGAACCACTAATCTACACCGATGTCCTGATAATGAGTCCATAACTCTCCTTATCTGGCGTAAGAACGCCGAATGACTTTGAGGGTGGGACAACATTGACGTTGCGAAGAAGGGAAATGTCAGTTCTGGCACGAAAGAAGCCCACCGCTGGAGGAATTGTCATCGACGGCAACACGACCGCAGCGACTCGGCCGCCTAGTGTTCGTAGTCAGGCGGGCTCAGAGCTTCCTCCCCCACCGATGTGGCGGACGACGCACCGCGGTTCCTAGTCACGGGCGAAGAATCCTGCTTGTCGTGACCTCCGCTTGCAAATGGATTTGAAGTATGTGTACTGTGGTTATTGAATTGTTTACTGGGAGAGTTCGATTGTATAGAGGGAATGAAAGATACACAAATGTTTAACCCTACGTCCAACTAGGCTCTTTACTTCACATGCTTAGAAATTTCTAAACAGTCCGTAATTTTTTTCTGAAACGTCTTAAACGAATCCGACCACACGGATTTCATGAAGCTCCGCTGCCTGCGCAGTTGGCCTAGTTAGAAAGTTGTTGTTAAGCAACCTAGCAAAAATTATTTAACCTGAGGGTCGTCGTACGAACTGATCTGAGAGCACTTGGTACATAAGAATAACCCTGAAACTTTTTCGATTGCTTTTCTTTTGTAACATTACGTTGGTTGGTTTGTGGGGTTAAACGTCCCAAAGCGACTCACGTTATGAGACGGAGGACTCCGGAAATTTCGACCACCTGGGGTTCTTTAACGTGCACTGACATCGCACAGCACACGGGCGCCTTGCTTTTCGCCGCCATGGAAAAGCGGCCCCCGAGGACGGGATTCGATCCCGCGTCCTTGGGAACAGTAGTCGAGCGCCGTAACCACTGCGCCACCCCGGTGAGGCTGCAACATTACGTACAGCTAGAAGCAATATGACGGAGAACACGGGAGCGCGTGACCTTCACGCTTTCAAATGCGCTGTCCCCGACAGGCGATAAGAATCAGTGGTAAAGACACATCCAAAGTGAGCTTGGTCGGCTGCTCTTTCGGAACATACCTTTGGTGCCATCCATTCTCGTCTTGTGTTGGTGGCAGTGCTTTGCAAAGAGCGGAAGCCACGCGCTCTCATGTTCCCTTTAATATTGCTTCTAGCTTCACGTACTTACCGGTTGCCTCTGCCTTTGATCAGTGCTAAACGGTGCAAGCTGCGCGCACTTGGGGAACCAGACAGCTATTATGCCACTACTGCGATAAACGACTTTTGAAGTGAGCATTCTTTGTTAAAAGGTACAACCCAAGTGAAAAAACCCTACGAGTCACAATAACCTCATACAGATTTCTTATACCAAACTTATACTAAACTCATACAAATCTCATTCAATATATCATCATTCAGATTGTATGATATCTCTATGAGCTTAGTATAAGGAATCTGTATGAGGTTATTGTGACTCATACGGTCTCTTCGCTAGGCAAGGAAAACAACAAACAGAAAAATGGCTGAATGTTTTATTAGGGTAAATGTATCTGTCACAGTTGCTTGCAGCTATTAAGTAATGGCATTCGCTCATAGTGGCCTCGCGATAAGGGCTTGCTATAAGCGAGACAAATGAGAAATATCTGTCTACAGTAGCAGACGAGCCCATCGCAATACTTCATTTCATGAAGGCGCCTTTTATCAAACCTAGCCGCGTCAATTCGAGAATCCTGAAAGTAGTTAAGCAAGTTAACTTTATTTATAGCGCCGCTTCAGAACTACGGTTGGTTGCAGCACTTTTTTCTCCAAATTAAACGGACACGTCAGCGGATGCAATTGATGATCCCGGCACTGATGAGCCCACTGAGCCGCGGTGAAAGAATGCGTAGCCTTTGTCATGATGAGAGAGTCAAAGGCTTTTGCTCTAAGCTTACGGCACAGTACAAGCTTAGCTGCTGCCAAGATTTTGCAATCGCATGAGCGAACGCCGCCAGTCAAAATTATAGCTTAAAGCAGCCAAAAAATTTGTAGATTCTTTAGTACAGGGTATTTTTAAAATACACGATACACTAAAAATGTGCCCCGCCGGGGTGGCGCAGTGGTTAAGGCGCTCGACTAGTGTTCACAAGGATGCGAGATCACATCCCGGCCTCGGCGGCCGCTTTTCTGTGGAGGCGAAAAGCAAGGCGGCCGTGTTCTGTGCGATATCAGTGCACGTTAAAAAACCCTAGGTGGTGGAAATTTCCGGAGTACTCCACTACGGCGTCTCTCATAGCCTTAGTTGCTTTGGGACGTTAAACTCCACAAACCAAGTCAAACCTAACTAAAAATGTATTTTCGATTCCGGTACTCCAATGCTTCGATTTTCAGTCAGAGATACCTAATGCTGATACAAAAAATTACCGACGATTACGTTACTTCCTAATGCGAAATTTGAGCGCAGCAAATAAGCTGTTTCACCTTTTCGATAGATTGAGGCAAAGAAATCGAGCAACACATGTATGCGTTATCACAGAATTTTTTTTTTATTTTTCACACGTATTCCTTTAACAAAGACTCCACTAACAGTTCTTGACAGTCATGAAGGAAGCTTTGTGGGCGGAGAAATAGACTGATATATCTTCGACTTGGTACACCAATGCTTGATTCTCAAAGACGAGATCTATACAAGTGCCTCGCGAGGTTGTCACAGCCGTGGGACGCGTTACGAGCGAGAGGAACGGTATGTTCTCCCGCATAAGTGTGAAGAAATTCCTGTTTGTCTTTATGTCAACATTCGTCTCGCTCATGGCTCAGAAAGAACTGGCAGATAATTTCGCAGTGGCGAACGGCAGCGGCAATTTCGGCTCGGGTGGTGCACATATACAGATCCGCCGCCACCGATCTGGCTCTCTGATTGCCACCGAACAGGGGTTGCATTGGAGGAGGAGCGAAGAAAGGAATTAAGTTCGAGCCGGCGCTTTGACAACCGGAGACTCGCAGGAAGAGGGGGAGGGGGGCGGCGTGTACACCCAGCGGCAAACGATGGGGGCAGAAGCGCGCGCAGCAAGCGGACAACGCGATAAAGGGAGGAGGGAAGAGATAGCAGCGACTGACTGATGCTGCTGACGCCGATAGTGAGTCAACCCCAGCTGCGGAGTTGGTTTCAGGGACAACGCCGCCGATGCCGACGCAAACAATATGATACCCTCGCTTCCGCAGCGCCAAGAACCAGGTCTAGCCGTGGGAAGGTGGTCACGTATTCGTCGACGTGCCGGGGCCTACGTGAAATAACCGGCGCGTCGGCAACTGAAGAGCACCCTATCCGCCACACAGGAACAGGGGGGGGGGGACCCTCCCCTCCTCTTTCTGCATGGCGGCGACGGTGTTCTATGCAGTCACGTTATCTTGACTCTCTAGCAGCGTCAGCGGCATCCAGCGGTATCAGTCGGTCGCTGCTAGCGCTGGGGGGATGAAAGGGGGCCGGAGCTGGTTACGAGGCCGACGCCGACGCGAAACTTAAGAACGGACGTCAAAGAACTGCGCTCTAAAAATAATATAGGAAGATAGTAGCTTCGATATGGCCCATGACTGGTGGAGTATGAGACCAAAAACATTCTCGCCACTACTTGGTCAAACTGCCCATTATGCCCCGTTGCTGTTTTCCACAGATGCCACACTGATATGTTTAAAGGTTTGCTCTTTGACTCCTTTCTTTTCAGATGTGCCTTACTCGGTTTTCGTCTGGGCCTACATGGACACAAAAAGCAAGCTGTGAGTTTGGATGCATTTTCCCCTTAGTGTTATATAACGCACAGAAATAAAGCTTTCTGTGCGCTGCAAAGGGACGCTGCAAAGGCCAAACCATCATGATATACTGACTAGTGGCAAAGTTCAAATCTTAAGATTAATAGATGCGTTGGGTTTACCGCCCCTTAAAGTTAATACTCTAGTTTTTGATTGCTGGTATACTTGGCAGCGAAAACAGCGGAAGCACCATTTGTATTATTCTGCACTGCGCAAATAAATCCTTTGAAATTGCAGCGGGCGTTCAATCTACTACATTGTACCCCAACATGCGGTTTCTTGAAAACGGGAGTTCTTTCAGGGCTATTATAGATAGGGTCTGAAGAAGGGTTTGCAGTGTTCCAGCTTGTTTACTGTGTAGGTTAAAATGCAGGCTCATTCATCGGAGTAGGGTAACAATTTAAAATATCAACATGTTTTATGGAGACTGCACTGGCACTCAGCTTGAGCAGTGCCGCTTATCTAAATGGCATTTTATCTGATAGAGATAAAATGAGAAAGTAATCACAGCGTATTATAATTGTAAGCCCGGAATTTTCTGTGAAAAGGATGTGGAGCATGATGAAAAAGTACCTTTGACGTTTTATGGGAAATTCAAACTTTTGTGGGTCGGCTCTGTTTCTTTAACGGAGAATAAAGGCCCGCGAGGTTATAAAGCTATTATTCTCGCCCGTCAAACCGCATTTGCCATTATATGTGTATTCGGCATCGTACCTTGCGAAATGTACTTGCGCTCTATAAGTGCAGCGCTTCTAGCCTGGAGGGGATATGAGGGAGCTTCCCTGGCCGTCGCTGGGCGAAGACGGTCGCGTGTAATCAGTAGCTTTCGGCCCCCATGCCGATTGTTCTGTTTTGTACTGTTATGACCGTGCATGGTCCGCCCTTGCGCGTACTATTGTTCGCCTGTGGGCATGGATATGTGCTGTGGATATGTGCTGTTGGTGCAAGGGCTCTAAGTGAGCCTGTTTCCATGAATCTTTTTGTGTGAGCCTGCTTTGCTTTGTCGAGACCCTGCAAATGCCAAATTGGCCCTGTCAAGGGAACCTCAAGAAAAGTACAAAGAAATGTCGCCCTGTGGGAAATAGCCGGAAGTGCTTTGTTCAACTGTTCAACCTTCCCGTCGAGAGGCGCTTTTGTGAAGTGAGGAATGCCTATTGTCCAAAGGAGACGACAGAGTGACACGTCCGCTGACGTACAGGACAAGAAAGGAGCATGACGAATAAGGCCATTAGAGGAATTCCCGGGAATGCAGGAAAGATTTGCAATTGCCGGATAGGGACAATGCTGGGAGCAGTATGTGGCGCGCACGTGCACTTGGGTTTCTGAGAAGGAAATCCACTTGCCGGAACCACCATATCGGATCTTTGCTGAAGAATAGAAATGTACCTCCTTGCCGTTCCCAAGCTCTACCCGCCAACAAGTGACCACGCCCAACGAAACAATACCGGACCAGTCAGTGCATCAGACCATCAGTGCAGTGATGTGTTCGATTGGATGCCGATATCTGAGGGGCGTGCCCTGGAACTGGTTGGTCAGCATCTTCAGTGAGGGGCTGGACATATGGGGTTTTAAGGACGTTGCAGAGCACGAAATGACGCTCTGAGCCCTGGGTAAACGGCTCATCCAGACGCTTCTCGCTATGAACTCTTAACTCTTGCCATTTTGCTGATATACCCTTTTTTTCATGTAAATAAGTTTTCTCAAAGTGCCATTAAACCTGCTTGTATATATTTTACCAACTTCCTTGTATATATTTTACCTTGTATGTATTTTACCAACGCTACTAAGCCCAGGGACGAGAGTTACCCTGAATTCCTGTACAATTTAAGAGTCAATTTGGGCGAGTGGCTAAAGAGCACTGATTCTTACAGTGATAGGGACGCTGTAGTTGAGCGAATTCTTTTGGAGCAGTTTTATAACTGCCTCCCAGAAAAAGAATGAAATTGGTTACAGGACCGAGGCGAGATTAAGTTGGCAACTGAAGCTGCCGAACTCATTGAGGAGTACGCTTCGCGCCGACAATTCAGCAACCCAGCAGTGGATAGGCCCCGCAATCCCACGTTGAGTGTGAATAACTGTCAGGAAAGGCACTTTGCTAGAGTTGCAAACGTAGAAAGGAAGGTTTCTTCAGGCAAACTCCCTAAAAAGGACGGCAGTGAGAAAAGTGGGAGAGTGACCAACGCGCAGAACACAAAGAATAAGCTTGAGGCTAGGAAGCCGCTCACATGCTTTAGGTGTAATGAGCAGGGTCACATTGCCGTCAACTGCCGGAAAGAAAAGATAGCTTTCTCGTATGTCAGTGACTGCGATGAAAATATGCAGCTTTTGGAACCCTACCTGCATGACCTTGTAGTCAACGGGAAGCCTTGCAAGGTACTGCGCGATTCGGCCGACACGATGGATGTTGTCCATCCGGCGTATGTGTCGCCTTCCGACTATACAGGACAGTGTGCATGGATCCGCCAGGTAGTGGAAAAACAGAGTGTGTGCTTGCCAATCGCGAACGTGGTCATCGAGGGCCCTTTCGGCGAGTTAACAACCGTGGCTGCCGTTTCAGGAAAGCTTCCTAAGTGCTATCCGTATTTGTTTTCCAACAAATCGGACATGCTGCTGCGAAAGAGGGGCATCCTTTTCGGAGACAGAGTTGTGCAAGCCTTAACACGTTCAAAGGCGCGACAACTAGCTACACTGCTCATTCCAGAAGAATCCACAGCGGAGGAAACGGCAGTTAAAACAGTGGTCGATGCGGAAGATAGCGGGTCAGAAAACTTTGAGAGCGAGGCATCTCAGATAAGTCAACTTGAACGTGAGCTTGATGAGACGCGAAACGAGGACGTTTTTGAGAGTAACCTCTTGCCGCCAGTGTCTATTAATCTCACGAGACTTCTAAGTGGAACCCGAGAGGACTTAGCTATGGAGCAAGCCAATGATCCCAAGATACAGGAGATAAGGTAGCGCCACCGCGCCACTAAGACAGCAAAGAATATTTCTTTCGAGATGAGAAAGGGAGTGCTGTATCGCTTATTCAAGGATAAGCGCGGAGTAGAGCGGGACCAATTAGTCGTTCCCCAAAAGTACCGCGAAGACTTACTGCGACTTTCCCATGGCAGCTCGTGGTCATGTCACCTTGGAATAAGGAAAACAAAGCATAGGCTGTTGCAAGAATACTATTGACCTGGATGTTTTAAGGACACGGAAAATTTTGTGCGGTCATGCGACACGTGCCAGCGAGTAGGAAAGGCGCAAGATAAGTGGAAAGCTCTGATGGTGTTAGTACCAATCATTACCGAGCCGTTTCACGGGTTAGTAATAGATGAAGTTGGGCCACTTCCTGTGACAGAGTCAGGGTACCGTTATATACTCACTATGTTATGCCCAGCCACAAAGTTTCCAGAGGCTGTTTCGCTGCGCGAGGTGACGTCCGAGAGTGTAGTGAATTCGCTGCTGTCAGTGTTTGCACGAGTTGGATTCCCTTCCGAGGTCCAAAGTGATCAGGGTAGTGTTTTCCCAGGTGTCCTCACCGCCTCATTTCTCGAGCGATGCGGCATTAAGGTAGTGCACAGCTCTATCCACCATCCGCAGAGCAACAGCGTAGAAAGATGGCATTCTGTTCTCAAAGGCGTCCTGAGGGGACTGTGCTATGAAAACAAGCGCGAATGGGATACCTGCCTGGCAAGGGCGACCGTGGACTACTTGGGTCACAATGTAGGTCAAGGTTTCAGGAAACCCAGCGAGATTAAGATTTCTGCGGTAGCAGACTACCCGCGGCCGAGCACAAAGACGGAAATTCTAGCATTCCTGGGGCTGACGGGATACTACAATCACTACATCCCTAACTATTCAGCTTTGGCTAGCCCTCTGACCGACGCTCTCCGCAAGACAGAACCGACAAATGTAGTCTGGGACGAACAAAAGGAAGCCTCCTTCGTAAACCTGAAGGCTGTGCTGATTAGCCGCATGGTATTGCGAGCTCCAGACTATGACAGAGAATTCACGGTCCAGTGGGATACAAGTGATCGAGGGCTAAGTGCTGTTCTCTGCCAGAGAGATGACGACGGTAATGAGCAGCCGGTGCTCTACCTGAGCAGAAAACTGAGTTCTAGAGAGAGGGCTTATTGCGCGTCAGAGAAAGAGTGCGCTTGCATTGTATGGGCCATTCAAAAATTGCAGTGCTATCTTGGAGGGGTAAAATTCACCGTAGAGACGGACCATTGTCCCCTGGCTTGGCTGCAAACTGCGACATCGAAGAACAGTCGCCTTCTGAGGTGGAGCTTGATTTTACAGCAGTACAATGTTGAAATAACCTACAAAAAGGGGAAGTTAAGTGGGAATGCGGACGCGCTTAGCCGCTGTTTCTAAGCGGTCCGAGGTGCTCCTCATCATGTATCCAAATTGATACTCAGGTTCTTTTTTTTTTCGTGCGCTTGTATATGTGTGACTATGTAAAGCAGCACGTTTGGTTTTCTAGGCATACGTGAGTCCTGAACGTCTTGAGTGTGGGCTTTTCTCGGACAACGATGGCAGTTTTCTTTTCACCTGGTCTCTTCAGACGGGAGCCGTGTGCTTGTTTAGACATGTGGTTGAGTTTCAGAGACAGCTCAAGCAATTTGGCCTACGACAATCAAGACAACGCGACAAGCAACAGCGAGCTTCAAGCGTTCATGTGCAGGCCATAGGGAACCAAAGCTGGAGTTTGCTCCGCGATGCCAGCGCTCGGTTTCCAGCGGAGCGGAGAGGAACTACAAAACCTACGCGCATCCGCGCCCGCGCTGTGCGCGGCTGTCTGCGGAGTCTGCGCAGCCCGCTCGCTCGGGAGCGCCTGCTACAGGCAGCCGCACGTGCGCGCGGAGCGGGAGAAGGAGAGTGAGGACGAGGGGGGATGGTCGTGCGTCTGTGCGCGCAAAGCCGGCGCTCTTTGCCAGTGGTGTTTCTTATTCTTGCTTTTTTCTGTGCCCCGGCTGGCATAGAGGCTGGCTGGAGGCACGCTTTTTATCGGTGCTTTCGAAAGTGAGAAATTATGACTAATTGATCATCGCGGACATTGTTTTCTAAGAGCGCTTGCTGGCAGGCTCAGACAAAAAAAAGACGAACGTTAATTCGGTACTCGAAGGCAGAGGCAAGCGCAGGTATTTTAAAGGACTTGAGGCGGCACCTCTTGATGTCTCTTCCATGTTGTTCAGAGAATGAAGGGTACAGCCTTCTCGTTGAGAATTGATACGCGTGTACACAGCGACGAGTGCTCCGGGCGCTGGTTGGGGAGCTTCCTTTCCATTTGTGACTGCTCACTTGAAAGAGGCCTATTCAACTCTTTGGGGACAGACGTTTTAGGCGATGCTGCCGGCGCCGTGGTGCCTTCTTTCGGCGCGTTTAGGACGCGTTCCCTACAAAGGCACAAAGCATGCCGCCTTACCCTTTGGTTCCTGCTGATAGCGGTCAGGGGGAGTTCGCTGCTGTGGCGCTGCCATCCGAAATCAATGACTTATCTACCTTTAACGATGAGAGGTTCCTTAACGACCTGGATCACTGACGAGAAGCCGAGGCATGCCGTTTTTTCGGCAGTTTCCTCTCTGCGCGAGACGAAGAGCGAGGAAATGCCCGACGACTTTTCATGCAGGCGGTGACATCTCCCCAAGTAAACCTTTGTATTTTTAATTCCACAGCTACGCTGTGCAATCCCTAGTTCAGTTATCTCCTCTAGCGAATGCGAAGTTTTGAGCTTCCGAAGCAAGATCGCGTATGAGGATAGAACGATTAACGTGTGTTTTCCCTTTATAAGCGCTGAATGATGGCATCAATGACATATATCTGTTTCTTGAGGTCCACTTGGTTCCGCGATGGCTGCTGCGGCACCGCCAGTTACAGAGGTGCGAGATACAAGCGGTACGAGATACCTAAAAAAAAAGCGACAACCATCGTTTCAACACGAAAGAGAGAAAGGAGAAAAACACTTTCACGAGTTTTCCGAAAAAGCGCGCCGTCACTTTTTCATTCCAGTTTTTTTTTCTTGCCCCCTTTGTTGGAGCGCGACGGCGGCCAGAATGCGGCCGGAGGAGGAGAGAAAAAACCGAGCGCGCCCGCGCAAACACGTGCTGGAAAGCAGCGCGGAGCAGACGACAGCATGCTTTGCTATGCGGCGGGGAGCAGACGACGCGGCCGCACTGCGCGGAGGTTTTGACGGGGTCTCCAAGGAGGGCGCTGACGCACAGAGCGGCGCAGCGCCCCCTGGCCCCCTATTCTCCCCTATTAAGTCGTCTCTTCATGCAGCAGCTGCGACTGCTGCCCTCCATGACTCTCCTGGCGGGGGAGGAGGCTGTTATGACCGTGCATGGTCCGCACTTGCGCGCACTATTGTTCGCCTGTGGGCATGGATATGTGCTGTTGGTGCAAGGGCTCTAAGTGAGCCTGTTTCCATGAATCTTTTTGTGTGAGCCTGCTTTGCTTTGTCGAGACCCTGCAAATGCCAAATTGGCCCTGTCAAGGGAACCTCAAGTAAAGTACAAAGAAATGTCGCCCTGTGGGAAATAGCCGGAAGTGCTTTGTTCAACTGTTCAACCTTCCTGTCGAGAGGCGCGTTTGTGAAGTGAGGAATGCCTATTGTCCAAAGGAGACGACAGAGTGACACGTCCGCTGACGTACAGGACAAGAAAGGAGCATGACGAATACGGCCATTAGAGGAATTCCCGGGAATGCAGGAAAGATTTGCAATTGCCGGAAAGGGACAATGCTGGGAGCAGTATGTGGCGCGCACGTGCACTTGGGTTTCTGAGAAGGAAATCCACTTGCCGGAACCACCATATCGGATCTTTGCTGAAGAATAGAAATGTACCTCCTCTCTGTTCCCAAGCTCTACCCGCCAATAAGTGACCACGCCCAACGAAACAATACCGGACCAGTCAGTGCATCAGACCTCAGTGCAGTGATGTGTTCGATTGGATGCCGATATCTGAGGGGCGTGCCCTAGAACTGGTTTGTCAGCATCTTCAGAGAGGGGCTGGACATAGGGGGTTTTGAGGACGTTGCAGAGCACGAAATGACGCTCTGAGCCCTGGGTAAACGCCTCATCCAGAAGCTTCTCGCTATGAACTCTTAACGCTTGCCATTTTGCTGATATACCCTTTTTTTCATGTAAATAAGTTTTCTCAAAGTACCATTAAACCTGCTTGTATATATTTTACCAACTTCGAAGATTCAATCCTTCATCAACCCGAAGTCTCTGCACGCTACCATTGGAAGGCCAGGTCGACTTAGTCCCAGCGTCACGACAGTACCATGACTGTTAACGATGTATAAAGTGGCCTTTTGCTCACTTCATATCGTGGACTCGGAGCAATGATATCCGGATCCGAATAGCGGCAGATCATTCTCGTTCTTTATAAGGAGCTCAGAAGTAGAGAGGTTATTGGAATGAGCAGGAATTCAAGTGCCTCTTGGTTCTCTTCGTTTTTAGTGTCCTAGAGAATGTCTTTTGTTCAACGCCTCAAGAATCAATGATAATAAAAGAACCATATATCATTGAATAACACTGAATATTTCTTTAAAGCTGTATGCGTTCTCATTTGTCATATAATCACAGTTATATACCATTATTTGAAGTACTTTCCGAGAGTGTAACACTGCTTTTAAAAACTGTGAAAAATGTTTGTAATGATTGACCGTTTGAAGGCAAAAGTTTTTTCTGCAGGTAATTTAATCTTTAATTTTACACCATTGGCATTCGTTTTCAACGTCATTTTAAATGGGTTATTTGTTGCCATCGAACTTTCAATTCAAAATATTTACATAAGCGAAAATGTGATATTCGCATAACGTTGTAATATAAGTGTAGGCAACAATCTTCTCAGAGAAGTTTTCTGGCGAAATTCATTCTAAAGAAGAAGAGAAACGGGATTTCTCTTCTAAGTGTTTATTATTATTTACAATTTGTTTTCTCCAGACCCTTCAATATCCCCATATATGGATTCAGGATAATGCGCGAGCTTTTCAAGGCCTTCGACTTTCGCAGTAAGTTTCAGCAGCCTTCCTACCAGCGATGCTAGCACGGTACACGCATTCTGTGTTCATAAAATGATTAGTTATGTAATTGTTACGCTCATGAGATGTATTACTGCTGGAGAAACATGAAAGCCCTTTGCACTCTCTTGATTATAAAGACTGACTGAATGACGGTTAATTGTTGCTTAATACTGAAGGCCCCGCCTTCTAGAGGACGGGTACGCGAGCCATGGTTTCTATAGAAGAGTGCTCTACGCTGTCTGAAAACGACGGTTTATTCCGGATAAACAAAAAAAATCTCCTTTCCAAGGCACAATATCGGTCACTGCAGCGCAGCGAAGCATACGATTGACAGTCGCAGTCAGGTTTACAGGCCGTGGGGCTGGGTGGGCATGTACACCTGCACACCCGAAAGGGTTTAGGTCGGCGTCTTTAGAGCGTGTTTTTTTTTTTAACGGCTCCTCGAGTCGGCCCCACCTCAATTGTTCGGCCGTCGCAAAACTTTGGGGCAAATGCTGCTTGCAGAGGGCCGCCGGGCACGGAAGTGAAACCAAGCCGGCAGGAAAGACCTTGGCAGGAGGCGCGCGCTCGGCGACGTGGTCTGCGTGTCGCGCTCCCCGTGCATTGTCCGCACGCTGTGGTTTTGGTCCTTCTGGAGAAGCCGCCAGGGATGGTCGGAGAGAGTAGCATGGGGAATGCTACGGGCCTAAAGGCGCATGATTCGGCGCGCCTAAAGGGGACGCTTAATTGCTTCTTTCCTTTTCTTTTTCCTTCGGTCACCTTCCGCCGATGGCTCTTAGCTTTTAGTGAGCACCGTTGGTGGCCGCTGCGTTTGAACGTATTTGTTTGTTCATTTTCATTTTTTTCTTTTTTTTTTTGCTGTTGGGACAGTGAAATGCATGCTGTGCTCATGAGGGGTGTGGCAGCGTGCCATTGGTCATTTTGAACTTGAAATAATCCATTGATTGGCCTTTGTAAAACGCGCTCCTTATTGGGCACTGAAATGCTGTGCGAGTTGATTTAGGGATGTGTTCTTGGCGTCAAAGGGCAGGGGAGACTTGGAACTCAGACTTAGAGCAGAGCAAAACGCAATGCGACGCGGACAGCGCAATGCGACGCGCCCAAAGGGTTCCGAGTGGTAAAGCGAACATTGCCTGTCGCGTGGCAGCAACCCACGAAAAAAAAAAAAAAAAAGCCTAACCCGTCTCCGGAGGCACCGCTTCAGTCTTCGTCTGTCCGTGTATGTACAGCCACCGTGATTTTTAACATAGGTCGAGCGTTAACAAAACTGCTGGCCAGCGCTTTATAACAGCGATAAGCTTGCAACATGGCTAGAGTACGCGCAAGGGCACGGAGATAGAGAGCGCTGTTTGCTACACAGGCCCTGCCACAATATCTGTTCGCGAAAACCCGAGGGGCAGTAGAACAGATGCGCATGAATATGATATCACACTTATATATGATTTCCATATTTCTTTTTCCATTAGGGGTGGCCGCGCTGGCGAGGTAGAGTTAAGATGAAAATAGAAGAAAGCAAAAAGGAAATACTGCAGCAAGTGGAAAACATTGCCTGAAAACCTTCTGGTTGAGGGGTCCTCTGTGAGGTGGAACACGGTGAAAGAGGCGCAATGCAAAGCACGTGTGCCCTACCTCAGGTCGCCTTCAGATGCTTTTTATGACCATATACTGGGGCAGGGCATGCGTCCTCGTGATCCCAACAGCTAACTAGACGACGCTGTACAATGTTGCGCGTGCGCGAACTCTCGCCGTGTTTCACGCTCATCGCCGTTATAAGGCGCTGAGCAGCAGTTTACTCGACGATAGCGTTATATTATTAAAAATCAGGGTGGCTGTACGTCAGCCTGGCCCGTGGCACTCGCCGGCCACGCAACTGCCCCTCGCAGGGCTCAGGCCAGGAAAAATCCCCGAGCCTTGCTTCCGATGCACTTATCTATACGCTCGTTCCACGCCGATAACGTGCCGCCCCTGCGATTTGGCAGCTCGCGCACGCGCAGTAGCGCTGCCAGGGCAGCACGTTTCTTTTTGAAACTCTAAGAGGTCCGCAGGCCCAAACACTCGGACTATAACCGGCGATGGCGCTAAAGATTACGAACAGAATTTGTTTTGTGCTTAGAGTGGTTGGTAAAAGAACTTCTGGTACGCAGAGTACAGTGTAGGCGTAGATTTCCCTTATATTACTATGGTGGCGTCAAAGTACGCGCCAACATTTTTGACCGCAAAGTAAACCATAAGATTAGAAATGGCTGCGATAACAAGACAACAAACCCTTAAAAGTAACAGAACAAAAAGCTATAGTCAAGGAAAATGTCTCAGAAACCTTGCCTGTGCGTTTTCATAGGTTGTCGCCATGGAATGTTTGGTACAGTGTGTCGTCAATCACAGTTGATAAAGTGTACACTGTCTTGTTAACAGTACATCATGCTTTAATTTTATGCTTTGCTCACTACCTATGCATGTGCAAGCTGTAAAATAGATTTTATCTATTATGACACGCGTTGCCTGGTAGTTTTTATGAGGCTACGTTTTATGACCACAGTCATGCCGGTTACTCTTTTTTTTTTCAGCTCGCTGTTTCATGATTCTCCACGTGCTGAACGGCAGTAGCAGCTATCTCCTTATGAAGGATATCTCGCGTCTACTCCTTACTGCTCAAACTAAACGTTGACCACTATACTCCACCTCAATAGTTTCTTGCAGCACACTGCCATAGTTGGATGAATGGAGAAGCGACGGGCTGCGGCTGCTGTCATGCCAGTATGACATCTATATATGGCCCTTTAAGGTTATTTTCAGTGCGAACTCTCCAAGGGCTGTTTTAAATAGAACTTTCACGTTAAATAGAACTTTATTACGCGTTTTTTTAAGTTAAGTATACCAGAACCTTGCTTGAGTCAAGTCGTCGTTGTTACTGCAATTTGCAGTCCGTTTACTGCTCATAAACATCGCATCGGGTTTTGTTGTTCTCAAATGACCTACAGTGACATTCACGAGCAATAAATGACCGCTATACTTTATTTTGAGGGATGATGCGTCTGGTAATTCAGGATAAGTCACGCTGTAGGCTTGCGGCTCGCTGTGGGTGCTCACCTCCTGAATGAGAGACGTTTCCCTAAATACTCGAGTAAAAGTTAGCCTCATAGGCATGTTTATGAACTTCTTAGCATTTCAGTGAATGAAAATAGGCTACTTTGGTAAACTGTATTATTTGTTCTGTGCGTACTACTCATGTGCGCAGGCCAGTGGTGGGCTAACAAAGCTACGACATCAATCCTGCGCTACCGGAAGCTCATGGCATGCGTCGAGGCCCTCGAAAACAATCTCAAGGTGAGATGAACAGTGATGGAGATCTCCACCTAAGTACTGCCTGTACGAAATAGGTTAGCGGTGAAACACGAGACGTTTAGCTTGGTAATCATAAGAACAGGCATTTTGGCAAAACGTGCCATGCTTTTGGAAGGATTACAGGTGAATTTCTGATTGACGTAAAATGTAGTCAACTCTTCCAATACGGTACTCGCTTTACGAAGGTGCACCAAGACAACAGAATTTGACGGTCGCAAGTGACTAAACATTTATTTTCAATCATTGGAGTGGTAAAACAAAACCCATCGCAAATCACGTGTTGACTATGATAGAGGTAATTATGTGATTAGCCTAGTATTTCAAGCATTTTATGCTATGCGTAATTCTGCCTTGTCTTCTTTCATATGCCCTAACCCTGATGAGCTGTCAAGAAACACTGAAATAACTTTTTACTGCATGCATACTTCATCATAATTGTCGCAATGATTGATAAAAAGGTTCGAGGCTCAGATATATTATTAGCCAGCGCCAAACTGTCGCTCTTCAGCTAAGAAACTCCTCCTTATCACGCATTTCATGGAGGATATTCTTTTTACAAGGAATGCAAAGAACCCCGAGCAGGGCTCACTCCTTGCCGGGATAACGTGTGTGCGCAGACTAAATACATTGCAACCTGTAGGTATCTCCGCGAGGTATTGATACTACGGGGAGGCATCTAGAGATCGCGCGCTTACGCGCAAAGTCGTTCGTATACCATGTATGGTAGTGAATACCGCCATCAAATTTTAGAATATGCTTGTTGATGTAATACTGGTATTCGTGAGCATCAGAAAAAGGGGGATAAAGTTAATTAAGAAGAAGGTTAACAAAATTAGAAAACAACTTTTTAGGTATTACAAGGATTTGTGCCGGTAAAAAATAACGGGTATCTCTTAACGAGTTTTCAGAATTTTAAGAACGCAGTTACTCTTCGCGCTGTGGCTCAAACGATGTGGGCTGTTTAGGCGGAGTTCAAATATTCCGCGCCACCACACTGCGATGTTCGAATTTCTCATGATAGCCCATTAAAATGCGTAAGTATATATATGTGACAGATTTATCACATGACCTTCTGTGTCTAGCCCGCGCACCTCTCCTGCAGCGCTCACGGCTATGGGAGCCCCAACAAAGTGGTCGTAGCACCGGAATTCACATGGGACGTGTGCCATAGAGTGATGTGTTTTTAAAGACATAAATGAGTGCGCGAAAGATGCGCCAGAGATTGCTCAAGTTTGTCGAGTCACAGCGCGAAGGCGGACTGCGGTTTAGAAATTCTAATTACTGTTGGTTAGAAGGTTGCTGGTTGGTTCACAGTGTCTAACGTCCCGAAGCGACTCAGGCTATGAGAAAGGTGTAGCGGTGGGCTCCGCAAATTTCGTCCACCTGATTTCTTAACATGCACTGACACACATGAGACACGCAGCACACGCTCGCTTTGCTTTTCGCCTCCAACAAAAAGGGGCCTCCGTAGCCTTTATTCGATCCCGCATTCATGGGTTCATCAATCGTGCACCTTATCCACTGAGCCATCGCGGCCATTTTTGTAGCTGGCTATTATTTTAAGGGGACGCTGGAGCTTCGTTTCAAGACTACACGCGATTGCAACTGTAAGGCCGCCTTTTTATACAGCAATTTTTTTATATATTACACGATGGCCTAAAGCACCCGTGTGACAAATACCGGCGTCGCATTTTCGTAGTGGTTGTAAGGCGAAAACCAGCAGGAAGTAAAGTTTCTCACAGACCTGTAGAATCACACTCGGTCGTGCCTGTGATTTCGTATCGAAATTTATTATCGTATGGCTTGGTATTGAAATTCGAGATTCTTTCCGCCATTGGACAACCATAAGTACTCCTCGTGCGGCAGAAGCCCATATTTGGCCCTTGAGTTTTCGAATGTGGAGTCATTGCATGGTTGCCCACAAGTGGTGGGACATTCAGGCACAGGCTTTCCTTTCCCAACTGGTGCAGCCTAAAAAGGCGAGTGCTTGACCGGGGGTGCGCTTATTTCCATTGAATTGATCAGCTGGGTAGACCGGCAGCAGCAGGAATCGAGCCCGGAAATAGTGACGAAGTCGTTCTTTATGCAGCATTCGGGGTGATGTCATGTGATTTCGCATCCCATTCATTATCCTGCTCGTTGTTAGGTTGGAAGATAATATGCGATATAAATATGACGCGGCTACGCATGTACAGCCGATTTCATGCTGTTGTTGGTAAGCGTAAGCGTTGTCAAAGGAGAAGCGAGACAGGAATACTGTGCCTCTCTTTCCTTGTAAAACAACAAACAAAAATATAAAAACTTCGCAGGACAAAAAGTTGTGTTAAAGGCACCGACGAGTGTACTCTTATAAGCGAAGCTTGAGTGCGCACCAATTTTCAAGGTTGCTTTTTGGAAAAAAAAAAGCGCAGTATCTGAGTTCAAGGTGGCACCTAAGTTTACAATTAATGGCCTATCATGGGAGGCATACATGGCGTCGGCTTAAAAACCTGTCTGAGAGTAACCTCCAACTTGACTCTAGCAGATACAGTATTCTGCAACTTTATCGTACCTGATTTGAAAAATTCTCTCGCCTCAACCGGATACTGATTTGCGCTGCAATTTCACAGAAAGCTTGCGCCTTGTTGTTCCCTTCTTTACGAGGTAAGGTTGACTATGGTGCTTACTTCATTTGGGCACGCATGCGGAGAAACCAGAACCGTCAGCGACGAGACTGAGGAGCAAAAGACGCAAACGCCAATTATCCGCCAAAGGGCAGCGGTGGCGCTATGTAGCATTATTAGAGAAGCGTGCCATTATTGCCTCGGCGCTTTTGAACCGTGGCGCTTTCTTCCAGCGACGCTAGATGACACCACAGCTGCCTTTTGCTGGACATTCAGTGCTGGAATTTTTAGCTCCTTAGTGTCGTCGTAGACGGTCCTGGCTTCTCATCATGCGCGGCCAAACCCAGTAAGCACAATGATCAAACTTACCTTCTAAAGAAGGGAACGACTACGCGCAAGCTATGCGCGCGGTTTCAAAGCAAATGAGGCACCGGTTGAGAAGGGAGAAGTTTTGAAAACGGGTAGGATAAAGTTACTAAGCAGTGCAGATGCTAAACGAGTAGAGAAGTGGTATAACATCGCCCTGAACGCTGCGGAAAGAGCGGCTGCCTCACAATTTTGATGCCGAATCATGTGTACGTGTTTTTTCCCGATACGTATTTTAAAGACGGCACAGTTCTTGGTTACGGCGGCGGCTTTTCGTGCGAACGAGCCCAATACGCTATCACCTAACTGCACTATATAGGCGCGTATTTTGGGTGATGAAGATTTATATATTGAAATGCAGGTATCTATTCGACTAGACAAGGTAACTCTCTGGCTAGACAACGCGGTTCACCTGCTTGTTTTATTCCCCAGCACTAGAATCCGTCTGGCGCGAACGATGTACCGCGCCCAACTGCAGCTATTTACAAGAAAATACTACTAAGTATTTAACAATGAATTCGCTAGAGAAAAATACCTTGCCGCCTCCGCACGTAAACATTTCGCAAAATAGCTTTGGCTCTACGGCAAGATTAGAAAACAACGTCTTAACACTCATTTCTAGGCGGTGGTTGGAAAATTGGTACATTTAGAATAAAATCCGAATTGAAAACGGCTTGATCGTATTATTCACTACCACTGTTGCGCTCTCATAATGTCCAGCTGGCATCGGATGGAGTTATTCAACTTGAATTTCATATAACGGGGATAATTTTTATTGTTTACAGACTTGTATTTTAAAGCAACTTGGATGTACTATTTCTGTGCGGTATCTCTGCAGGGTAGCATGTTCGGAGACTCACACTGAAAAACTTAAAACATGTTTATTTCGACGTTTCGACGCAGTATAGCGAGTGACGTTACAGGGCGAAATGAAAGCTCTTCAAAATCTATTGTTTCAATTTCCTGTAAAATTTGCGGCGTGTTTTTTGATGTGAGATGCCAAAAGTATTGTTTTGAAAGCTTGTTAAGATTACGCTTCTGCATAGTATGTGAATCAAATCCCATCGGCCGCGTTTTCAACGCACCAAGTACAAAGAAGCGCTTGTGTATTTGACAGTATAGAAGCAACTGTTGTGGTCATATTACGTGCAGCGGCACCTGTCTGCAAATATGCAATGTCAGGAAGCCAACTAAACACTTTGAAATTCTAATTTAAGGAATGGGTACTTTAAATTTCATTATGATTGGGAAAATTGGCAAACTGCCTTGAACTTCTATGTTGCCGACCTATATTTAAGGAGTCTATTCGGAGCGCTGCAATGGTGTTAAAATGGGTTTTAACTGAAGACGAAGGAACCTATTGAAACCATGTCCCTCGTTAAGACTGAATGATTTACTGGGTTTCCGGATGCTGCATCCGTGTCTGCCTTGACTACTGGGATAAAACAAAGTGTTTTGAAATACAAACGATATGAGATAGGGCGGCTTCGTGTTTGCTCTTAGTGTCTGTTTTGCACTCGGCGGTTAAAACGCTCATTTCGCTGTGATCCCCGTTTCATGTAGGGACTAATCGTTCGGAGTTGTTATGTCTCCCTCAAGGGTGTCAAATTCAATATTTATTATTTATGTCGCAGATCACAGACTCTGTGGAGGCATACGAAACCATCGCCGAGATCGCTGCGGCCAACCTACTGCTTGATGTAAGTGGGAATCTCCAATCTATCGTCTTGAAATCAGGACTCTGGTGAAAGCAGGAGCAGAGGGGGAGCGCGCAAGTTGTTGCGAATAGAGCTTCTGAAATATGGGGGATGAGCATACACACACTGAAACACCAACCCCAGGACAAAATGAGGACTATGAACAAAATTTGTTCGTGAACACGCATTGCTTTCATAATTGACAGACATACCACAGCTGAAGAAAAAGTGCGGTGCATTTGTCTTCGGCTGTTTCATACGAACCTGACCTCTATCGACGAGCCACTGACGCATCTGCGCAGGCGACGATTTCAAATAACTCGTTTCAGCACACCGCTTGCTACACGCGTTCAGATTCGTGAGAACGCTGGTCTAGCGCACATTGTCACAATGTCCTCGTAGTTCTAGAGCGAGTGCTCTCTAGGTCAATTTTTTAGTTCCTGCGGTGCCGTCAGTGTAGCATCGCAGCTTAGCCTGCCAATGTGTTAGATGACAACTTATTTTTGTCGCGATGTATTTAATGACAATAAAGCAGGCTGATTTGTACTGACACAGTGGCTTTACTTAAGACGTCTCAGGTTATCAATACGCGTTCGGCATTTGCCCAATAAGCCGACAATAGCGCTTCAGTTTGTGTGCGTTACGAATAACCGCAGCCTGTATGGATATGGTCTCTATCAAAAAATGTATTCGCGTCTAGCACTCGGGTTAACTGAAAATACTGTCGTTAATGGAGAGCCGTAGAATAAGTGCTTGGCTGGAAAAAACACTCCTTCGGCAATTTGGTAAAACATTAGGCGCAGTTCAGTTCAGTTCAGTCGTTCAGTCGTGTCCGACCCTTCGTGACCCTATGGACCATGTCACGCCACGCTTTCCGGTCTCTCACTATCTTCCTAACATCACATAACTTCATCTGAGTGCCTCGAGGATGCCATCTAACCATCGCGTTCGCTGCCTACTCCTTCTCCAGCGACCCCTCAACCTTTCTAAGCATCAAATCTTTCTCCAGCGACCCCTCTCTTCTCATCAGATGACCAAAGTAGCTGAGCTTTAACTTTAGAATTTGACCCTCCAATGAGGAGTCAGGGTTTATGGTCGACAATATCGACTGATTTGATCTTCTGGCAGTCCAAGGAACTCTCAACAGTCTTCTCCAGCACCACAATTCAAACGCGTCAATTCTTCGGCGGTCAGCCTTTTTCACAGTCCAACTCTCGCATCCATACATCACAACTGGAAAGACCATAGCACGAGTTATACGGATCTTGGTTGGCAGAGCAATGTTTCTGCTCTTTACTAGGCGGTCAAGACTAACCAGTGCTCTCTTTCCCAGAAGCAGGCGTCTCCTAATTTCATGGCTGCAGTCTCCTTCCAAGGTAATCTTGGAGCCCAAGAAGAGAAAATCTGTCACAGCTTCCACTTCTTGTCCCTTGATGCTCTAGGACTTGATAGGGCAAGACGCCATGACCTTTGTCTTTTTAATGTTCAGTTTAAGCCCAAACATCTCACTCTCTTTTTGTACGCGCATCAGAAGTCTCTTGAGTTCCACTTCACTTTCTGCCATTAATGTGGTATCATCCGCATATCTAAGGTTGTTGATACGTTTTCCAGCAATCTTCACTCCAGCTGAATACTCGTCCAGACCGGCCTTCCTCATGATGCACTCTGCATATAGGTGAAATAAGCAGGCCGACAGTATGCAGCCTTGCCTCACTGCTTTCTCAATCGGAAACCAATCAGTAAGACCATGCCCAGCTCTGACTGTGGCCTCTTGCCCTTCATACAAGTTCCTGAGGAGACAGATGAGGTGAATTGGAACTCCCATCTCTTGGAGAGCTTGCCACAATCTGCTGTGATCTACGCAGTCAAACGCTTTCGCATAATCAATAAAGCAGGAGTAGATGGGTTTCTGGAACTCTCTTGCATTTCCCATGATCCAGCGAAGGTTGGCAATTTGGTCTCTAGTTCCTCTGCCCTTGCGAAACCCAGTTTGCACGTCCGGAAGCTCCCGATCCACATACTGCTGCAGCCTACCTTGGAGGATTTTCAACATCACCTTGCTAGCATGCGAAATAAGCGCGATCGTGCTGTAGTTGGAACAATCTTTGGCACTGCCTTTCTTTGGAATGGGGATGTAAACTGACCTCCTCCAATCCTGTGGCTACTGCAGGGTTGTCCAAATCTTCTGACATAATATATGCAGAATGTTAACAGCGTCATGGTTGAGGTTTTGAAGCAACTCAGCTGGAATGCCATCAATTCCGTTAGCTTTGTTCTTAGCAAGGCTGGCTAAGGCCCATTCAACTTCACTTTTCAGGATGCCCGGCTCGAGATCAGTAATCACAACCGTCTTATGTTGGGTTTGCACATTCGGGTCCTTCTTGTACAGTTCTGTGTATTCCTGCCACCTCGTCTTTATCTCTGAGGTTTCAGTGAGGTCCTCGCCTCGTTTGTCCTTTATCCCGCCCAGCTTAGCACTGAAGCCTCCTTTGATATCTTTGATTGTCTTATACAGAGCTCTTGTGTTCCCTAATTGGCTGTTGTCCTCAACTGCTTGACAGTGTATGTTAAGGAAGGCATTCCTATCTCTCCTTGCTATTTTCTGAAAATCCTCATTGAGAACCTTGTATCTTTCTCTTTCCCCCATAACTTTTGCCATCCTCCTTTCCTCAGCTATTTGTAAAGCCTCTTCAGATAACCAGTTTGCTTTCTTGCATTTCTTTTGCTTTGGAACTACCTTATTAGCAATTTCTTGTATTATACCACGAACATTAGTCCACATCTCTTCGGGCTCTCTGTCTTCTAGATCTAATTCTTGAAATCGATTCCTAACTTCCACAGCATATTCTAACGGAATTAGATCCAGATCATACCTGAAAGGCCTTGTAGTTTTCTGCGTTTTCCTGAATCGAAGCTTAATTTTGGCAACAAGAAGCTGATGATCGGTGCCACAATCGGCCCCAGGCCTTGTTTTTAGTGCTTGTATAGCGCTTCTCCATCTCTGCTGGCAAAGAATATAATCGATCTGATTTCTGTACAGACCGTCCGGTGAAGTCCATGTGTACAGGCGCCTCTTGTGCTGTTGAAAATGAGTATTCGCTGTGGTATTCGCTTTGGCACAGTTATATCACCATTAACACTAGCTGGATTATGCTGGCTTTCATGGCCGGGAAGGCGGGAGCTTCATAATCATCATCACTATCAGCCTGACTATACCCACTGCAGGCCGAAGGCCTCTCCCATATTTCTCCAATTAACCCGGTTCTGTGCTAGCTGCATCCACTTGACCCCAGCGAACTTCTTAACCTCATCGGCCCACCTAACGTTCGGCCGCCTCCTGCTACGCTTTCCTTCCCTTGGAATCCAGTTTGTTACCCTAAGCGACCATCGGTTGCCCTCTCTTCGCACTACATATGCCCCGCCCATGCCCATTTCTTCTTCTTAATTTCCACTAGAATATCGGTAACATGAGTTTTCTTTGACCCACTCTGCACGCTTTCTGTCTCTTAATGTTACCCCTACCATTTCTCGTTCCATAGCCCTCTGGGTTGTCCTGAACTTAAGTAGAACTCTCTTGGTTAGCCTCCACGTTTCAGCCCCATAGGTGAGTACAGGCAAGATGCAACTGTTGTATACTTTCCTTTTGAGCGATACCGGTAAGCTGCTAGTCATAATCTGCGAGTGCTTGCCAAATGCGCTCCATCCCAATCGTATTCTTCTTGTTATTTCCTTTTCGTGGTCCGGATCTGCGGTTACTACATGTCCTAAGTAGACATATTCGCCTACTACTTCCAGTATTTCGCTACCTAATGTAAATTGATGTTCCTTCCCGAGGCTGTTGAACATTACCTTAGTCTTCTGCATATTGATTTTTAAGTCTACCTTTCTATTTTTCCTGTCTAGGTCATCAATCATAATTTGCAGTTCATCCCCCGAGTTACTTAGCAAGGCAATGTCATCAGCAAATCGCAAAATACTGAGGTGTTCTCCATCTACCCTTATTCCTAACTGCTCCCATTCAAAGTCTCAGAATACATCCTCTAAGCAAGCTGTGAATAGTACTTGGAAGATCGTGTTTCCTTGCCTAACACCTTTCTTTATGGGAATTTTGTTACTTTCTTTATGCAGAACTATGGTTGCTGTGCAGCCACTATATATATCTTCCAGCACTTTCACGTACAGCTCGTCTACCCCCTGATTTCGCAATGCCTGCATCACCGCCGAGGTTTCAACTGAGTCAAATTCTTTTTCGTAAACAATGAATGCTATTTATAAGGGCTGGTTAAATTCCGAGCATTTGTCTATCACCTGGTTGATAGTATGGATATGATCGATAGAGTACCGTTTCCGAAAACCTGCTTTATCCTTTGCTTGATTGCAGTCTAAAGTTGTCCTAATTCTACTAGCAATTACCTTAGTAAATTCCCTATGCGTCCAGCCCACATATATAAAGCACCACTTCCACCAAGCCGTGTAAATGTGTCGGCGTGGCCTAGGTGTGACGTGAATGAAATAGCCCTGGCAGGCTGGTTCTGATATCCTCCCATATGAAAGAGGCCTCCATGAGTGCTTTTGAATTACACCGTATGGTTCGTGATGCTTTCCCACAAGGCTTCAAATGTTCCAAAGGTGAGATTTTTCGCCGTCCAAGGAGAAGGGCTTCCATGAATGCAGAAGTACTGTGCTCAGAAGCAGGCCCCCATGGGCTCAAAGTACTGACAGACTGTACACCTGCTTTCGTCGAAAGCAAATCAATCCTATGTCCACTCGCTAGCTGCCAGGCTAATTGTGTTGCCGAGTCTAAAACCGGTTACTAGGATTGTATACGTAACAAACAGTAAGCTGATTGGTCTGTAATTTTTAAGGTCCTTAGAGTCCCTTTTCTTATGAATGAGGATAATGTTTGCATTCTTACATGGTTCGGGTACCGTCGATGACACCATGGCACTGCGTATACAGGGAGGCCAGTATTTCTAGCACGATATCCCCCCCGTCCTTTAACAAATCGGTAGTTATCTGATCCTCTCCAGCTGATTTCCCCATTTTCATAGTTTCTAATGCTTTCTTGACCTCGTCCTTCGTCACTGGTGGAATGTCTGACTGTTTGTCCCTACCCCTTATATCATGACGGTCCTGACTAGTTTGGCTACTCTAGAGATCTGTATAATACTCCTCGGCTACTTTGACTATCTTGTCCATATTCGTGATGACGTTGCCCGCCTTGTCCCTTATCGCATACATCTGGCTTTTGCCTATGCCCAATTTCCTTTTTACCGCTTTAAGGCTTCCCCCGTTCTTTACAGCATGCTCAATTTTCTCCATGTTATACTTCCTTATATCGGCCACCTTGAGCTTATTGATCTGCTTTGATATCTCTGCCAATTTTATGTGGTCTGTTGGATTGGAAGCTTTCATACTCTGGCGTTTCTTAAGAAAATCTTTCGTCTCCTTAGACAACTTACCGGTATCCTCTCTAACTATGCTACCGCCTACTTCCACAGCGCTTTCAGTAATGATATCTCTGAAATTATTGTTCCTTGCCTCTAGGGTAATGTCGCCATCCTCGGTTAGAGCTGAATATCTATTCTGTAGCGAGAGCCTGAACTCTTCTGCCCTTCTCCTCACCGCTAATTCGTTGATGAGTTTCTTTCTTACTAATCTGTTGCGTTCCTTCTTCAGAATTAGGCTAATTCGGGACCTCACCCCCCCGAGGTCACTGCATCGCAATTTCCCGATTACCTCTACATCTTCAATAATGGCCGGGATTGAACGCAGTATGAAGTCAGTTTTATTGTTAGTCTCCCAGTTAGGACTTTTCCATGTCAATTTCCGGTTTTTCCGTTTGCTGAAGAAGGTATTCATGATTCTTAAGTTATTGCGCTCTGTAAACTCAACTAGCAATTCCCCCCTGCTATTCCTAGAGCCAATGCCATAGTCACCTACTGCTTTGTCTCCTGCCTGCTTTTTCAATACCTTGGCATTGAAGTCGCCCATTAGTACACTATACTGCGTCTTTACTTTTCGCATTGCAGATTCTACATCCTCATAGAAGCTTTCAACTGCCTGGTCATCATAACTACATGTGGGTGCATAGGCCTGTACAACCTTCAGTTTATACCGCTTATTAAGCCTAATTACGATGCCTGCCACTCTCTCAGTAATACTTCAATTCATCTATGTTACCTGCTATGTACTTATTGACAAGGAAACCTACTCCTTGTTCTCGCCTCTCCGGTAAACCTCGATAACACAGTACATGCCCACCCTTCAGTACAGTATATACCTCATTCGGCGTCCTAACCTCACTAAGCCCTATGACATCCCATTTCATACCCTGTAGTTCCTCTAACAGTACTGCTAAACTAGATTCACTAGCTAGGGTTCTAACGTTAAACGATGCCAGGGGTCAGTTTCCAATGGCCGCCTGTCCAGCGGAGCCAGAAATTCTTAGCACCCCGGCTGCGTCACAGGTCTGACCGCCGCCGTGGTCAGTTGTTCCGCAGCCGCTGGTGACTGAGGGAGGAAGTTTTAAAATATATTGCCTGTGCGATAGAAGCATTGAATCAGCCCTGAAATAGCTCTCAGCCTGCTTCAAAGTGGGGGAAATTACTTTTAATATACGTCTGAGCGCCAACAGATTGACACTGATCACTACGACGAGTGGAGGGAGGTCGAAGGCACTAAATGTTCAGCAGTTTCCTCTGTATACCTATGCTTGGCCTCCCTCCCCTCCAAAAATACCATACCCCGTCATCGCTCTGACCACAGCGCTCTGACACTGAAGCTATTTCACGGTCACCGGTGTCCTCCCCAGCACCGCCGTTCTCAAGGCTCAAGGCTGTGTTCCCAGCCCTCCCTTTCAAGTAAATGCCTTAGGAGCGATGACCTGTTCCTTGGAGTTTTGTCTGTACACGATATCCTCAACGCCTATTCGCGACTGAACATCTTCGGCCACTCTGCCGACAATATTTCCGTTTCTCCATCCATGAGGCACGGCATTATTGACAGGACTACAACTTCGATGGCACAAAATGGCCCCTTCACCTCGCACTTCGCCTTTTTACCGATATTTGTGCCGGTAAGCATGCTAACCTGCAAAGCGCTCAAGCATGCGTCCTGAAGACATACGGTCACCTTCATCAGAGATACTACTGGTGGGACATATACGATTTTCTACGCGTCAAACTTTTCTTTTGCCCTGCGTGTCATCGGCCCTGCGTGTCATCGGCCATCTTACTGCCCTGCTAGGCCGCTGCAGCCTTTTTCATGCTACATTCGTCCTTTTGATCATCTTGACGCTAGCATTTCCGATCCACTGTTATGCAATTCCGTTGGTATTCTATAGGCCATTGTGGCCTTTAGTAACCTTATCCGTTACGCGGAGACCGCCGCACTTCCTGCGGTGAGTGCCTTAGACAGGGTGCCACCCCGAACGGCTTCACAGACCGGTTCAACCGTGCCCTTGGGACATGCTCGCTAAGTATGTTACATCTGATTCTTCCAACTAGGACTGGCAGCTGCCATATGTAATTTTCGCGTGCGATACTGCAAATCAAGCAGCAACCGCTTTTTTCCTCTCCCATGTATACGGCTGGGCACTATGCCTGCCACAATTTTGGCATACGGTACAGATTGCTCTGGGCGTACTGCTCTATTGAGAATCGCCAAGACGGCTCAGGTATAGCACCATGTGGCTGGTACGGTAACTTCAGAGATGCAAGGCTATCGCAAAGATCAGCAAGTCAGGGACAAGCCTCTATGTTACCTTGTGGCTGCTTAGTTTCGGTGGGGGTTCCTGCCAGCAGAAAATTTCCTACCAAGTACAATGGTCATTACCGCGTCGTCATTACCGGTCATTACCGCCACCATGGTGGCGAGTTATAGTGTTAGCCGCCTGAAGCCTTACTGCAATCCTCATATCGTGCCTTCACCGTTAGTCGCTAGGACGGCGGCTCTTTCACGCTGAGGTCATCCCAAGGAAAACGCTCAGCGTTGTGGCATTTCGCCATCGTTGGCTTCCTGGGTACAAGTCTCGCGCTGAAGCTGTTTCATCCGGCTGGCTGTTCTGTTCTGGTATGCTCGAACAGCTGCCTGTATTGGCTGTGGCAGCCAGTTAATAAATCCCCTCTCAAGATGCGATTCAACAAATCTTGTATCTTGGTTAGATGGTAGATAGCTTTGAAAAGAAAAAACAAGCACACTAAAACACAGAAGAAGGAAACGACGGTAGAAAGCACTAACTTTAAAATATTTTATTTGCGACCACGCCAGCAAATATATAGGGACTCAAACCCATCGGCTTTTCAGAAAATTTAAGATAGTCGATTTCTGCCTTCAAATGATTTATTTATGTTTCGCTGACACACAGTTCCCCCCTCTTCCTAATGTGGAATGCTTCTAGAAGTTCTCGTGCCGTCTTGTCGCGACTCCTGTCCGGTATGTTATCAGCTCATGGGTCGTATGCTCAATTATTCACATGTGAAGCTGGTTCAACTTTGCGCTTGCGATATTCTTTGTCGACACTGGCTGACTATTTTTTCAACAGCCTATTCTACTGAACTTTCGATGTGAAAAAACAAGAGAACAAATATGCATTACCCAAATGTGTATTAACAGAGCCGCGAAATGTTGCACTTTATGGTGGCCTCTCGTTATTACTTTGCGTCCTTCAGATTACAGCCGTTTCATGTATCGAATCACCGGCGCCGACATTCATCATGTTAGGGCCAGTAATCATAACCTATACGTTAGCAGCGTGCTGTGCGATATGTACCGGTGCGATTGAATTGAATGTTCTTGAGTACATGCTATCCTTATTATCCTAACATACAGAGGCTTAATTTGAAAATTACCCAAATTATTCTAGATTGTTTTCCCACAATTTTTTTAGAGTGAATGAAGCTTGAACTGGCTAAAGAATGATGTACACCTTTGTCTCTTCTTAAATACAGACCAACTTTCATTCTATTCCCCAGGTCTATGTGCAGCAGGTAAATAGGAACAAAGGAAAACTACACAAGGATATCCGACTACCGTTTCTCAGAATGGAGCACTCCACGACTCAGTTTTTTGTGGCTCTGGCATCGGTAAGTGTAAGTTATTTGCGCGTAATCTTCATTGTGCCAATATACTGCCGACCCCACCGAGCGAGTCAGCGAAACACAGGATTGAAAGGCAGGCACCATATAATACAGTCTCAACAAATCGTATATATTCTGTAACTATGCAAGTGCATTCATTGCTGGTCAAAACCTGGTGTGCACTGGCTTACATGTAGCTGTATTCCTGGTAATGTCTTCCACAGGAAGGCGGATGGCCTGCGAAGTCAGACTAGTTCGGTGGTCTAGTTAAAGCTTATGTCCGTAGGCTGACGACGTTGTAGAACCGGCTGGCCAGCAGTGCCGTCTCAGCCCTAGGATTTGCCGCCAGTGACCCGTTTTCCAGGTTCCGCTGTTTTTTGGGGAGACTCGTTTTCCTAGCCTTGAGCGTCTCCATCGAACTCTTCTCAGTGCCTGCTCTTGTGACACTTTGGCTCTCCCAGACCTGTCGCTGTTCGGGCCTCTTTTCCTTTATGTCGGCGCCTTTATCCCCTTTTGGGGTGCGCAGTTCCCGTTGCACCACGGAATACTAACTGGACTAGGTATTCCTGTATGACGGAGGTGCTCGGGTCCATAGCGTAGTAGGAAAGGAGAAAACGGAAGGGGGTAAAAGCTTCTAATATTGCCCGGCTGGCTTCAAAGACTGTTGCCAGCTGCCCCAACCTATTGAAAGCATGTCGACTTGTGAATTAAAAAAAAGCCAGCTGTTCGGCATATCTGTTCCTTATTGAGCATGATACTGAATATGGTTTTCTCACCCTCTTGCGGGATGCCACACAATGTATAATGCCATCGAAAGTCGTGGGCCTCCTCAGACGCACGCCTTAGTTGCTTACCATGCAGAATAATGTTCTCTTAACGTTACAGTTAAATTTTGCAGCCATTTTATGTATTTATTAGGTACTGCAGACATTCCTAAGATAAAAGCAGGGTGATAAAGTTCAATAATATGAATAAACAATCCATCAATCAGTGGAATCAGGCAATAACGATTCATTTCAATCTGTTGGGGTGCGGGAAACTTGAATACATTCTTCCGTGCATAATAAGGCGTTATTGAATTCGAATGATGATGTCGAGTAAGCCTGGACGTTGAACGAGACAGATAGGATGAAGGGTTAATTACTAAATCTAAATCAATAAGTATGAAAAGAAACTGCATTCGCAAGTTTTCCCTTCGGTGCTCAAACCTTTCAATGCCATTGCCTTGAATTATTTGTGAAGGAGAGTCGTAGGAGGAGAATTTCGAATAGATAGTTCATGCAGCTTTCCTCTGCATTGCACTCTTTTAAGTCATTTATATTTTGTTTAGTGAAAGGTTCCTAAACAACTCAGGCATATTCGATTTTGGGCCTAATTATTGAGTAATAATCAAGCAGTTTTACATTAGGCGGAGAAGTGTATGTTCCAAAATATAATTTATGCAAGGACAAACAGAGATAATATCAATTTGTAAATTCCATGATAAATTGTTAGCGATTGCGACTCCCAAATAATTTTATTTGGTATCTTCTTGCAAAGGCGACGAGCCTAACGTATAACTAAAGGGAAGTGAAGCTTTCTGACGAGAGAAGCCAAGAAAGATCATCATTTCGGTATTGAGCCGCATTCCTCACAGAAGCATTTAAATCGATTTGATCAATTGCTGAAGTGATTTCGCGAAAAAGCACAAAATCGTCCGCAAAGAACTTATTTTGCACAGTGGAGGTATTTGGAGTAGTAATATCCTTTATGTAAATTAAAAGCATCAATGGTCCTAGGACACTACCTTAAGGAACTCCTAAGTCGACCGGTTGAAAACCAGATTGTTGCTCATTAATTGTTGCGAACTGGCGGCGATTTGTTAGAGGGTTTGTAATTCATGCGATCAAAATTTCGGGAAGCTCAAGATGTCAAAGTTGCAGTATTAGGTTGTCATGCGGAACGGTACCAAAAGCTTTGCTAAAATCGAGAAATATAGCATAAATTTCCCTCTCGAACTGGTGCAGTCTCAGTCTTTCTGCTGTCGCAGTCTCTCGAACACGTGCAAAGGAATTCGGCTTCATTCATCTGCAACTCTCATCGTACATCAAGTGTAACAAGCATGAAGTCCAGTATTTCATTTTAGTGCCCGTCTCTGCGTAGAATGTTTTTTTTTTATTTGACTACTTTCAAATTTACCGTCGTACGTCTTTAGGAACGCAGCTCATTTCAGAGCCCTGTTATCGCTCATCACGGGTAGACTACAGACACAAAGTAGTGTATACATTCGTTGTAATTCGTACAGATTCTCTTACTCATTTTTACCATATACATGCTACGACTGGAACCACCTCCCGGCTGATATCGCATACATCTGTGATTACATCCTTTACAGGAAGGCTTTATCAGCTCTTATGTTTATCGATGTCGCAGAATAATCGGTGAAGTGCGTTGTTCTGTGTGTGTACACTTATGGATCGAAGTTATGTTTAGGTGTCGCCAACCAGTTCTGCTATGCCATTAAACGATCTTCATATGTAGTTGGCTTTCTATTTTACAATTTTTTCATTGGCTATGTACCATTTTCTATTTTGTGCGTGTTAAATAGCCTGTTAGAGCTGTGGTTATTTAGTTATTTGTTTCTCATACTCAAATGTTTTTGCTATAATTACGTTTTCTTCAATGGCTTATTATTTTTGATTACAGTGTTGTAATTTCGTCAGTGATACTCATTTATCTAATGTGCTCTTTATCAAGTGTTCAATGCTCTAGCAGATGTCAGCGCGTGTTCATTTTGCTTTTATCATCACCGTATTCCACTCCCCTCTTCAATGCTTCGGTGATTGAGGGTATGTAAAATATATAAATGAATAAATTTTACCATTTTTATCAAGGCTTAAGGCTAATGAGTGTATTACCATGACTAGTTGTGTAACTGTTGAATAGCCTTCGCGTTGAAAATTAGTCAGTATTGAGCGTTTATGCAAAAAATCATTATTCTGATTGGCAACAATGCGTTCAATTAGCTAACATGATGAGGTAATGATATTGGACGGTCGCCGTTCTTGAATACTGGCACAACTCTAGCAATCTTTCAATCATCCGGTAATTTTCCAGGAAGTAATGAGGCACAAAATACAATAACAAGGAGTTTTGCATTCCATTCAGCGCATCATTAAAAAAAAAAAAGGTTCTCAGGAAGACACAGAGGTTTAGTTTTTAAGTTTAAGAGCCTCGGAACTATGCCAGGATATGAAATAAACTTCACTTCAGATGGGTGAAACATTTTGTGATCGGATGAACAAATGCTAGAAATAAAAAACAAACAAACTATGAAAATAACAACAAAAATGACTCGCATTATTTCGGCGATTAGTAATCATTGATCGATCAATGTAAATTTGTAATATTGGTTTCATTTTTCGCTCAAACCATTCCACGACTTTTCGGCTGTTCAATAAAAAGTATGGTAATATCATATTGAAGTAGCGTTCCTTCGATATATGTATTACACGCGCAAGGTTTTTCTTTCAGTTGTTTACCTTGGCCGATTTATAAGCGTTTTATCTTTAATCTTATCTTGTTGGTCATGTGGATAATTTCATGTGTCATACACGCATTTTGTTTGCGTTTATCTTTGAATTTATCAGGTACAATGTTATCAATACAGAAATGACACATGTCTTTAAAGCGACGTCAAAGCCTTATTACGCCATTTTCGTTAAAATCTATTAGGCATATTTCCATATGTTCTATAATGGCTGCATCATTTGCACGTGAGTAGTCATTGAAGGAACGATTGGCAAGTTTCTCAGATGGGGGGAATTGCCTATATGAACCCTGGCACTGGCAAGCTAGTAATCAGATATACCTTCGACAACTGCAACAGTATATTCAGTTAACAACTTTGGGCCAGAATACTAGATCAAGCACAGATTCGCGAGGTCCTTGCGCACAGTGTTAGCTCCTGAACTATTTGGATTCAGTCATGCGTTAGCATTATGTCAGCCACGCCGTTTAAATGTTTACTATTCCGTGAAAGTGCTTGAGAATGCTCCCAGTTTATGTCAGTTAAGTTCAGGTCGCCTAATAGTAACAATTTATTTCACTGGAATTGAACCATGTTTTCTTGTAGCTGGACTAACTACCGAGGAGGTGCTTCGGGATGTCCGTATATGACGTAAAACATAAATATGTAGCCCCAACGTTTGCTTTTATGAATAAGCATTCGAAGCTTGGATCGTCTTCGGAGAGAACAGCTTCTATATTAATAAGGGTTGCAACGCTGCCTCCCTTAGAATTCCGATCTTTGCGAAAAACTTGCCAGCACGATGGAAACTCGTCCTCGTCACATATTTCAGACCGCATCCACGTCTCTGTTATCACTGTGATGTGTGGGCTATGTTCCAAGAAACTAATTTAAATATATTCTCTTTTGTTTAACACGGTGCGAGCGTTTAGATCAATAATACGCAAGTGCTTGTCGCATTTCCGGGAAAAGCGTCACGTTAGCCGCTGCGGGGAGGTTGTACTCATTATCTTTGAGCGCGCACCCCAGAAAAAAAGTTATTTATCAATGTTCAGTTTGCCATGAACCTCGTATATCCTTTTGTTTCTCGGTTTTTGTTCTGTCCCACAGAAGCTTCCTTTTTTTTTTTCAGACTATATTTCGCGAATACTTATACTTATACTCGAACCTTTAAGCTTTCTGCAGTTATCAGATATCAGTTTTGTTTCAATGCAATCCAGTTATAGCTAGATCATGAAAGTACGGTCAGCGCCTCCTCGGCCGAGCCTGTGAACTCTCCCGATCGAATTGCACTCCACATTCAGCTCATCTTTCATTACCTCGGTGATTACCTTTTCTTTGGGCAGCTCTTCGGTTTCATCAGGAATATCAGCTATACCATAAATAACATCTTCGATTGCCTGTTTCGGTCCTCTGTAACTGTTCGCGTTTTTGTCCGGAAGCCAATGACAGGCTTCAGTCATTTAAGGGTAGTTTAACTTGATCATTACGAGCAGGGGAAGCTTCTAAATGTTTTTCTTCAATTGTAGTGAACATCTGTGGGAGACTTCTGATCGGTTTTTCAGCATTAGTTAGCTGAGCTTTCATTTCAGAAATTTCATTACAAAAAGCAGTTTGACCTTCAAGCAACTGTTCAAACAACTCTTTCTGCGTGGAACCTGGATTGACCTCAATGTCTCCACAAAAAAACAACTTGCAAACATGAACACATTGATATGCTAAGTCGAGACACTTCTGTGGGCACGTTAAGACAATAATGCTGCGACATACGCTTCGCAGTTAACTGGCGTGAGAACTGGCCTGCAGAATTCAGAGCAGAAATCTGGTTACCTACATGGCCAAACTGCGCCCGCCGTGGCCGCAAGAGGCGAACACATGAGGTGCTTCCTTTATAGCAGTGCGGCCAGGTGACGTCAGACCACGACTGCCATGCGGTGTCGCTAGCAGATCATGTTATCAGGAAATGCCCGGACTGAATTCTGGTCGGTGGAGTAATCACCACTAAGGCGGCAGATGTCGGTCATGCCATCAGCTTGCGGACACGTGTAGGCGCTTGTAGCTTTAGGACGCAGAGCACAGTTCTGGCTAGCGACATAGGCTGCGTCCGCCGTGCACACCTTAGTAGCTTCGGATCATATACGGTATAGACAAAAGTTGTTTTCAATCCACGTATCATTTCTACACCGCATCACGTGCTGGGATCATAAATGTGTGTCCGAGGTCGCCAGTAAACTTCTTGCGCAGATAAATGCATGAAACTCAATACCTACGCGTATCCTTTCAGTGTGAAGCGAACGACTAAATATTTACCATATTTAAAAAGAAGCTCACAATATAAACGCTATTATGGTGAAAAAAAAAAAGAGCGAAAGAAAGCAGAGTATGATATAAAAATGCACGTTCTCTCCCGAATGGCTGTATTTCATGAAATCAAGCTGTGGAAAATGGTAACTTCCGCATCTTAGCACCCTCGTTGTTGTGGACAGAAGGTTATCAGCAGAGGTGTCACGCTTTCGAGAGCGAGAGTTAAAAATAAATTAATAAACCTTGTTACCACCGCTAATCGAATCTCCATCCTTTGGATCCCCAGCCGAGTGCTTTACCACTGCGCCAGGTCCCGTTTTTTTTTTCTTTATTTCGGGTCAACAGCGTATATACAGGCATAAAAATCACTAGCCTACCTTTGGCTTAAGCGATATGGCTCATGTTTTTATAGATTGCTGGGATCCCGTTTTTCACTGGGATATATTACAAAGAACTTTAAAAATTAAAAACGAATTACGCATTAAACCTTACGGCATCGGGTTTCTACCCGTACAAAGTGACGAAGTCCCGTACGACATGAAGATGGGGCTGGGCCTCCAGAGCATTTGGAAAAGGCGGATGGCTATTAGGCACGCCGAAGAAACTGTACGATCGGTCAGGGACAACTTCATTGAAAGTGCCACATTTCTCAGAGATGTTCTTCGCAGTCAGCCTGAGCAGCCTCAGTGAATGGATGTGATTGACGGATTGATCAAACTGTGCCAGGCCCCGGACCGTGAAACGCTCTTCATAATCCCCTTTGTCTACCGTAAGGATAATAGCGGGATTCCGCGAGTGACAGATACTGCGTATTTCCTTTCATGTAAACGAATTATAAAACGTCCGTGAACTTTGATGCGTTCACTGAAATGCTGGTTGCGTTCGGCATGGGGCACGCGGTGTACCGTCACGACAGGCCAAGGTGTCACCAGGCGATTCATGCATACGAAGCTGACCCCACCGGACGTCCGATCCAGGCGTTCGTGCGGTGCCTTTCATTTGCCCCTTCCTCGTACGCCGCACCACACAGCAAACAGAAGGAGACCCAGATGTCCAGGTGGCGTTAGTGCAGCAGGCACCAGCGGTGTTAGAAACTGCTTTACAGGGTAGAAAAAGCGCAATATCTGTCGCAATTCTCCGGGGACACATGTACCACGCCATAAAGCATCTTCTCATCGCACTTTAGCTGCCCAAACTGACTTCTAGAATTTTTCGTTAGGTATATTTCTCAAAAGGCATCGGCCCGAATGTCATACTTTATTTCTGTGAGCCTTTATTTGCTTTAGGACGCACCGGTACTCATGAGAAAAGCTTGTCTGTGCCGTCCGTGACCTAATTGCCTTTGGTTCAATTGCGTAAATGCATGGAGTACATCCTGTCACACTCCATGCCGCAGATTCTAGAGCTTGAAAAAACAATGCTATAAATAAATTTTTCTCAAAATAGGCGCCAATTACAGTTTAGTTATAACGATATCCAAATCCGCGGTTTCATATGTCACATCTGGCGAATACTTAACTGCTGCCTGCTGAGAGTGATTTGAATCTACCGTGATCAAACGTCGGCTCACTGTGACCAAGCTGCAGTGATGAAGTTCACTGCAGGATCTTTCTGACAACTGCGAATGGTCCTCTCCTATTGCTAACCACATCAGTCATCATCAGTTTTAGATCTATTCGCATATTCCTCTGCTTAAAGCGGTGCGTCTCTTGCACCTTCATTATACGTCTCTTTCCTTCCCTATCACATCTTTAGCGTGCCGTGTACAGTGTTGAGGTTACCATTACCGCAGCGTCGGCAGCCTGCCCACCGACAGTAGCGCACTGGTTCTTTCCGAGTCCCGATAGGGCACGCGGCTTGGGGGCACGTCACCTTCAAGAGAAGTTGCCTGCTCACGGGGCGAATCAATCAGTGTTCAGTGGCTGCGTGAAGGCTCACGGTACTATGGTAATGGTAAAGCTAGCTCGATATTCGGTATTAAAAATGCATCTATAGCTTCAGTTGCATTGTCGTTTCTTCTGCAATTCCAGCACCTATTTGTAGCCATCCAGTTAGGTGTAGGAGATGTATGGGGACTCTCCATAATTGCACTGTGCTGCTCTTGTTATTGGCCGTATAGGAAGACGAAAGGCGTGTAGCGGATGCTTTAGCGTGCTGTGGTTTGTAAGTAAGCACTGCACAATAGAATCCGAAATCCAGTCACGTTTGTAGCGGGAAACAAAATGGGACAGAAACCCGGGCATGATCTAATTAGTCACCGCATTTCTCTGTTGCATGCATGAGGTGTTCTCTTCTTACTCAAATTAAGTAGTCACCTTCACATCTCATTAGCCATAAAGCGAAGTTGGCCCCCGGTCTGTTATGAATTGCCTCGGAAGTCCACACAAGACTATCAGCTCAAAATCGCTTGCGAAACCGTATCTGCCTGATGATCAACATGTCCTGGATGATGTGCCGCTCATAGGGCACCTCGAACGCGCGAAGGATGCGAACCCAGTTCATTAGAGATATCGTATATGTTTGATTGTAGCCTTGGCAGCCTTCTTTTCGAGAGTCTAAGTATAACGTGATTAAAGTCCAGCGTCGTGCAGCGTGGGATTTTTGTACTCGCACTCGTGCAATATGAAGCGTCCGCAGTCTGCGATTCTGAAAAGCTTTCGAAGATGCTGCGGCGAAGCTAATGCAGCGCACGGGGGCGCTGAACATGCCCAATTGACGTTGAGCGCAGTAAATGAGCGGAGTAGCAGCGAAGAAGGGGGACAATCGATTAGGAGCGCACTCATACAACACAATGGCAGGCCAGAAAGGAGACAAGGCAAGCAGCTTACATCCACCCAGCTCAGGACATAGTCATTTTATCTCTGACCGTGTGCAGCAGCTTCGCTTTTTCGCTGTCCTGGTGTTATAAAAAGCTACTGTTCTTTTTTCTATCACTTTGGGCGCATTTCTCGCCCGCCATGCACACACGCGGGGGTTTATTTTACAGCTTGTGGAGGTGCGCAAAGTAAGCGTTTGCCTAAATACTCAAGGCACCTATTGGATTGAGAGGCTTGGTGCAATGGTGTCACCAAACGCGGGCCAAACGCTCTGGTTTCTGCGTGCTAGCGGAATGTTCAAATTGTCTATACCTAAAGGGTACTTAGCGCTGCTTTTACGTTCGTTGTGACCCACTGTTGCAGCGACAGGTCGTCTTGTCTGTGAAGCAGGGCTATTTAATTTATATATAATCAGACACATATGAGGGAATGGGAGACCTGGCACCGAATTGCTAGCTGAAAGTGCACCAGACAACGGTCAAGCATCGAACCAGCAAGCTCAAGACAAGGCAGTTTCATTACAATGCATGGTATTTCGTTGTGCATAGGGGCACACAACGACCATACTGTTCTCATAAATGATGAGCAGTTAAATGCCAGCGAAATGTTCTCGCCCGATATGCAGAAAACGAAAGCTTGAAAGCTTTTTCTTTCGTCTCAGGGGACTCAGAGAGCTCGTGGGCGGGCGTGGTGTTCGTAACATCACACCTATAAATTGCCCGACGATATAGCGATTGCGGTGAAAGATAAGAAAGCAAGCATTGCTGTGAGTTTTAACAAAGACTATCAGAATACCCTGAAAATGCCTAAACACAAGGTGAAAGTTTTAGTAAAATACGGAGAGGTCAAACTCCGGTGCTGCCTGTTTAGCCAAGGATGAATTCCGTTCTAATGAATACAATCGGGAGAACAGACAAATAACATTTTCGCGCTTTCTCGGCTCTGTTGTGTGGGGGCCCACGCCACATATCTCTAGCGCCCGTGGCGCGCCGCGCTTTCAACGGCCGCGCCACCTTCCCAAGGCTCCTTGCGCGCTGCCGGTTTCCCTCTCCCCGCTCGTTCGGGGATAACCGGTCCCGCGCGAGGGGTCTATAAAGGAAGGCTCGTGCCGCCGTCTGGCCTTCTTGGTTCCTGGCTCGTCACTCCCGCTTCTCCCCTGGCTCTCTCCACGAGAACGACCCGCAGCCACCCGGACGACGACCCCGGACGGCCTCGACGACCCCCGCGCGTAACGTGAGATAAAGAATGTTTGTTACACGGCCCACTGTGTGTTTTGTCGTGCGCATGCCTCGGGCAGAGGAATCGCCCACAGTTGATACCGCGATCTACACAGAGCAATTATTGTCAAGCTAACAGTGCGAAGCGTGACAGGGTTTTCAGCGAGGCACCAAATATAATACGTCTGCGAGGGCGAAGGATTTTCAGATTCAGCTAGAGTTAGCCGTCAGGTGGCAAGGCCGTGTTCTAAGGCATGCGTTTGCTCATGTTTCGTGCGGCCTGTTTTTAAGCTTATAAAATCTAAATTTTATTTATTTACTGTTTCAGGAGCTCTGCGCCCGTACCAACGCAACGATTGCAACGCTGCTTAATACAGATTACGGTGTGAAGACGCCAGAACAAAGGTTAGGCGATAAATGTTTCACCTTTCCAGGGGGCCTGAATATCGCGCCTGAATATTATACGGAGTACGAACTGGGGGATCAATCTGCTGCAAGTACTCACTCAGGACTTCCGCCACCGGCCTTGACAAGCGTCAGAGCAAATATACCTATTGTGTGCATTTTCGGCATTCCCAGTGAAGCTAGCAGACGCGGAACTCCAAAGTATTATCTTTGCCAAGGCGCGGAGGTCTTCGTCCACCAAGTGATAGCACGCTGGCAAGGCAGGAGGAGAAAACATTTATCTACGATGATATGATTTGGGATGGGAGGTGCGCTTGGTCCCGTGGCCCGTGCATTTGCTTTTCCTTCTTCCTATAGCCACACCAACTGCAGAACATTTGTTTCTGAGCTTGCGTCTAAGCCAAGCGTCAAAGACGGCTTCGACGAGAGGTTCGCGAAGACCACGAGCTGCAATGGGCTGCTCGTGTAAACATGCAGGGATTAAAGCTTAGCAAGGCGCGTGTGGGAACAACCCAGAAGGCTTAGCCACGAAACTAAAAAGGATAGACTTTGTCTCCCACGTGATCTTTGTCTCCCACGTGAGAGCCTGCAGCAATGTCTTCCATCCCTGCGAGGCCGCAGACCGCCGTGTGGCGCGCAGGCGCGCGTATTAATACATATCCACTCCAATGCAATATACACTGACGTGGAAAGCGAAAAAAGAACGGGGGAGGTTCTGACTTCAAGAAAAACTGATTACGAGACGTCGCACTTTTGTTTATTTATCCTTGTAAACAAATGAATGTTGCCAGACCAACTAGGTGTTCCATTTAAGGTTTGTCAAGTATTGAAACAATACGCGGGAAACGGGAATCTTACGCACGTAGGCGAGAACCTCGAACCAAATATGCAGCTATAGATGCTTATGTTTGTTCTGTACTTATAAAATTTTTCGTTAATTAGACATAGGTCATTCACACTAGGCACGTATAAGTAGCTCCTCGTCGTTCTAAGTGCTTTCTTACTCAAAGAACGGCTAATGTGCTTAAATATTTAGATGGCGTCCTTAGACACTTCCTTTAGGTGAGGGAGCCAGGAGTTAAACAGCGGAGTAAAGAAAACCGCACAAGATAAGGAGCTCTCTGAAAATTTTACCCAGTGCCTTTAGGGTGTTCTCTAGGTGCAGTTTTGGGCGTGAGTAAATCGGTGCATTTATGATGTTGCCGCCATTTGTAACAGATAAGAGGTTACCACGACTGCGGAAAAGGTGGGCTGATGGCAGGACTGCGGCGCTGCTGTAGCCAGCTGTCTTTAGCTGCGAGGATGCACTGCGTAATATTAATATGCGGCATAGATATCTTTCTGAAGGTTTGTGAGAGCACGACGAGTAATATGTGCAGCCTTGATTAGGTTTGATGAATATAGTATCTGTACCCTGTTACATGAGCTGTTTGCAGCACTAGGAGAGATAATGAAGATCTAAGCCAATTATGATTACGTACATTACGTTACCTCGGGGTTCTTCTACTGTGCAGTAATCGGCTAGAAGAGTTATTTGAACAACTCTCTAATGCCTGTCATTCCGAATGTACTAAACCTACATTATCGTTTATAGCTCTGGATGAACCCTGTGAAGTTGAGTACATGTGTATAGGAAGCTTAGATTGAAGTCAGGTTTTCTGCCAGATTGTGAAATATGTAGTGCTACGAAAGGTACGAAAGGTGGTAATCCGAATGTGTATTCGGATTACCACGAAGAGCTTCTGCCATCTAGAACTTATTTATCATTAAGCGCCACAGTTATCAGTATAGGGGCAGTACGCCACAAAGATGTCCAGAAGGTTCTACTCCGCATGACGTGCTTGCTAACATCTGTTTTGTCATTAATCACGGCTTGAATGGAAAGCCAAGTAGGTACTCTAACTACTGATATACGATTTTATGCGAAGGTGAAATCAACACCGGTGATAGATAAACGCACGCTTTGCTTCTTTGCTGATGCGCAGGCTCAACATCCTCGCCAGTCACATGGAAAAGTTCACAGGACACTTCGGCTGCGGGTCGAAGAAGAGAATGAGTGTGAAGCCGGGCTACCGCGAGTGCCTCTTCTGGAGGCCACGGTAACACTCTCGTGAGGCCACCTGACTTGGACTGGACGCACCCAACACCAAGTCTCGCTCTTTTTTTTTTTTTCTCGGACTCTACGAAGGTTATCGGGTTTCTTGCTAGAAGCAAATGTGGATGCTATGTGAGGCGTTTTGCTGAAGATTTCCGGAATTTAAATCACTGCCTAGAAGCTCATTTCGGCATACTTTGCAGCTTTAAAGGAAACAAACAATTTTATTAACAATAAGATATAGATTTCCCCAGGACAATTCGTCTTATGATTTGTTGATATGTACAGCGACATTCGTTTACATCCTGAATATACACTGTTTTATTTCTGACTCGAAAGATACCCGGATATGCGTATTGTAGTTGTATATTTATTAATTGCGCCTCTTGCCGCTCAGGGGTACTGAGTCTCAGCTCTGAAGTTTTTTGGTGAGTTTATAGACTTGATTCCGTTCTCTCAACAGTAGGCTATCCTGGCGACAAATAGCGATAACATTGTCAAAACGAATACGAGCACATTTAAAGCATGCAAATCCTGCCGCCTCTGTGGCGCAATAAATTAACACTACTTAGTATTGAACCATATGTTTGAATCCACGGCGTTTACCGTTTTTTTCTGAAATCTTGTTTTTTTACTATTTACAACATTCAAATAAACTACTAACAAATTTCTTTGTGTGTGTTCCCGTAAGTTTGCATTATGTGTTAATTTTTCTATTCTCCATAGCCGCATACCCAGCCGTGAACAGAGCCAGGACGTTACGGTATGACAACGCTTTGACATGCAATTACGTTCACCGTAATCATTTCATGCGTTCAGTGAGTGTGTGTTACCTTAAGGTTGCGTTCAGACACACCTCTCAGCAGCAGTCGCTTTTTAACTAGCTGAAAGACTGCCAGCGAGGATAAAAGATCAAGTTACGAGTCCTACCGTTGAGAGATTGGAAGTACGCAGTCTTCAGTCATGCCCGGGTTCGTTCGGTAATTATGGGACGTTCGTCTTTGGTGTTCCCCGTTTTGTCCGGAAACGATTGTTCCGTTACTCTTCTGTTTTTAAAGCCAGGCCGTGAGCATGAGCACGCTTGTGCTCTAGCTTGCAGTGTCACGTTTCACACGTCTGATGCAGCTTAAGTCAGCCAAATCAGGGGACGATAGCTTCAGGGGAAGTCGTTCACACACGCGACCTCGGAATTAATGACCACCACGATAACGAAAAACCGAAAAATCCCATTCTGAATCCAGGTGCTTACCGAAGAAAACGGCTTGTTTTTATTTCTTTTTGTTTCTATAATCCAGCGATCGCTAGACAGGAAAATCGCGTCGATTGCGTTTTTTTGAAATTTAACTTGAGCTCCCTGCAGACAACAAGGCCCATCCCATTGTACATTTTCCTTGTGACCGGTTCTTTTTAATTAAATGCTTTACATCACACGTCCCCACCAAGCAACATTGAGTGTTTATTTATTGGAAAAGGGCGTATCCCTACATTGTGGAGAGCACATATCCTCCTAGGGTTGCAAAATTACCATTTTTCTTGTGTTATCTGGTATACCAGTTGCAATGTAACAGCGAAATTGAAGGTCAGCCCATGAGCTCCATTCTTTATTAACAAGGGGGAGGGGGGGGGGGCACTTCCACAAAACCCACCGCAGCCAAGATAAATGTAATATTGCAAGTTTAATTCACCCTCGCCACCCCTTTTCACACATAAACCGGTGTTTAATATAAAAAAGATTGCAGGTAAAACCGGCAAAGCAAATTGTTTTCTTTTATTTCATCCTTTTAACTGTTGTTGCTCTTCAAACCTTGCTTCCCACGCTTTTTTTAGCGAGCGTTCCAAGACGTGTTCGCAATACCATGGTGCATATACCTGCACATCCACTGCGCGCGAACATTGCAAGTTTGGGATTATTCTACTTTTGTCTGCTGACCGACAACGTGGGCAAGGCAGCTGACTACGGCATTGATGGAAATAAAACAAACAAGGAAGTCCTTGAGGCGCTCGGCAAAAGGCTGAGCATATTCTGTACTGTGGCCCTACATTGGATGGACAATGTACGCGGAGAGATAGGGGGCTTCTGGACCTCTGTACCATCGAACAACAACAACAACAACAAAAGGGAGCCCAGGCAAGAAAGCAGAAAGGATTTCATAAAACAATAGATTCAGATAAGGGGAAAAATATTGGTCCCAGGTGCCTGTAATTGTCAAGAAAAAGCAAAAAAAAAATCGAGCGCAATTTTTGAAAAACGCTGTGTTGGTGAATTTTAGGGTCATTTTTTCGTCAACTTTTGTAAGAAATAAAAAGAAACTCTCAGGACACTTAAATCTATGTACCTGCTTCAACTACTGAACTAGCAAACTGGAGTAATCAGGATGCGGCTGAATGTTCCTAAAAATACATTTTTGTTGGCTGAAAAATGTAAAACAAATGAGAAGGTTCGCTCTTTTTGTATAGAGTAACTTGGCTTGCGCAATTATTCTATTGCAGTGAATGCTTGTTGTTCTGGTACTAGTGGCAAGAGTTCATTTTCTGTACAAGTTTTATCAATTTCTTACAATGAAATCTGGTGCGTAGTTTTATAATAAAGCTCTGTTCATAACGCCAGCTCATTCATAACAAATGTAGCCAAGTTTCTAGCGTTTTGTCCCAAAAATAGAATGAGATGCGTTCAAGCACGCATCCTCACCCACACCTCACGTGAAGTGAATGAACCCCCCCCCCCCCCCCCCCACACACACACACTCCCCTTCGAATTTTCCAGTCTGAAGTATTGCTGTCGGATGCAAAAGACTTCCCTATTCAGCGTAGTTTTGAGGACTATCATCCAATGAATCCTTCCAAAGATTTTTCCAATGAATGTAATATAATTCAGGACTTGATTTCTTCCCTAAATAGCGGCTAATAGCGGCTATGATTTGTGGTGGGTGCGTGTTCTCCGCATCGTTTGAGGTTGTGCAAAATGAATGGCTAACCCAGCTTACACGCTAACGGCTGTGAATGCTTATATAGAGTAAAATTTCCTTCTTCATGCCGCATCATTGGCTTTGTCGAATGTGCCGACGGTGCATGCACTGAACTAAAGGTGCCTTCCAATTGAAGGACTACAAAGGTGAGAAGTACAGAGAGTACCATGCTTAAGAATTAGGCAGGCTATTGAAAGAGGAGCGAACGTAGTCGAACTTGCTTAGCTTTGCTCTGCACGTGGACAGTCAGACGAGCATTCGCCACTTGTCAGCCAGCGCCGTAAACGTTGGGGCAGACCTGTTCGCATATTACTCGGCACAGTTCAATTTAAAGCGATCGCTGCATTCCAATCACGCGCGCAGTATTCCAGGCGACGTGGCAAGGGGAGGCTCCATTTCGGGTGGAATTCTTGCGTGAAATAAAAGCAGCCACAGCTGATTACGCGGTCGTAGTATTCCCTCGTGGATAAATGAAAATATCATAAATTACAAGTTGTATTAAAGCGCTTTTGGTGCACATCTTAGTCTATGAGATGTTTGTAAAGTGCACTAAAGCGCTGAAAACACGCGCTAATATATTTCTTCGGCAAAATATCTCCACAGGTAATGCACTCAGTGGAAATGAAAGCAATGTAAAGAATTCATCAAAGGTGCGCCCACGTGAATCGTACTTTTTCTATTCACGACGAAAGCCGCTAAATGGCGCTAAGTGACTTTAGAAAAACCAATGTTTTTATATTTCGTGTGTGGACACTGTTAGCTTATTATCTGAAGGCGTCGCCAGAGCCGGGAGAGATCCCAAGTTTAATCCAACTCCAGGCACCCTGCATAGCGCCTCGGCTCGAAAAATGTGGTCCAACACATCAAAATACAATTTTGCTTAAGGATAAGCTCGAGCAGATAATTAGAATTAAATACCGAATTGGCTGCGATGGAGGTGAATTGGAATAGGTGAGATTTCATACTGTGGACATATATTAAGAGTACTCTCGACATACTGGTAATTCCTGTTTTTTAATACAGAAAACGATTAAATTTTGTGTCTCTTTACCCTGCAGGAGCATCGCTAACTTATATTAAGGGTTGAGCGATTGAATTTGCGGCAACGCCTTATGGAAACAAAACAATAAAGCAATAAACTAAACACACTGATAAGTGCATGGTCGGTGTCAAAAAATTTCAATTTCGAGCGTTCCGCGGAAAGCCTAAGTAAGTGTTCTGAGGTTTCGAGATTGCGGCCCTAATATATATTGTCGTTCATGAAACAAATATGTGCCTGAGAAATTGAACAAAATATAAATTCTCTTAAAACTGTAGCTGTGAAGATGGAGTGTACATTATACGAACGCCCTTAACAGAAGCTGCACCCTTCCGCCGCTGTCTTATTAGCAGCATATTTGCATCCTATCTGTGTAACTGACAAGATATGACGCAATAACAATCGCGTTTAAGATACATTGAGTTAGACATAGAGCGATGCGCTTTTCCGCATTTTATGGAGCTGTATAGATCACGTTATTTCGTTTATTAGTATTCTTCGACGTTGCCTAAACACAGTACGTCACCAAGACAAAGGCAAATGCTCACCAAAACACCATTTAAATGCACGCGCTATTCTTGAATGTTGTTTGTGTAAGTGACCTGAAATGATAAAATAAGTGTAAGGTATCTTAATCTGCGCAAGAAGATCGAGATCTTGTCATTTTTACAGAATGCAAAGCACTGCAAGGTAACATCAATTGGGAAAACAACTATTGTGGCAAAATTAGGGCATCGCTGTGAAGAAACAAACTACATGTCAACGGAAAGCAACGATAGTATATCCCCGTTAGTAAATTAGTTCTTCATTCAGTAGATTTCTGGATAACTCAATGTCAAGCGGACGGATGTAACATGAGCAATAACAATAGCGAAAGGCCTCTCTTTAGTAGTAGTAATAATAAAGAAAAAACGAGCACGCAGTGGTATCTCTCAAGGCTGGTGGCAAAATCAGTGAATGCGTGAAATATTTTCACGCATGTTGAGGGGACTCACGCGCGGCATGTGTGCGCAAAGAGTTACGCGTGAAGGACTGCCCCGCAATAGCGCGACGGTGGAAGGATCTTTCAAAATGAGAAAACAGGGAGAGAAGCACTAAAAAGAGGGAACTCGTATTCATTTATTCATATTTTCTGATGCTTATGTCACCTACACGCGTCGGATGCCTCAGCTCGGCAGTATAAAAGCTCGCGGACGAAGTCAAGACGCCACCACTAGACATTCGTCTCCACTTTGCTCTCAACCCCTGGAACTGCAGCTCCGCTTGGCGTCTTTTGCAGCCGCTATGATTACAAAGGTGAGGATTGGCAACTCAACCAGAGTTTGAAAACAGATGTGAACCAAACAAGCCTTCTCACGTATCCAAGAATATAATATCCTGTACGGTCAACATCGTAGGCAACCTTAACACCTTCTTGTAATGAACGAGTAGGAGAGTAAGCGCCGACCCACAAGGAGAATGCGCTGGTGGAATCAAAAGAGGAGCACTCCTTTTAGAGCAGGTCATGAAAAGAGTTGCTTTAGATTCTGGTTAAGTAATTACTACAAAACGTAAACAAGTTATAAACATGAAGGCATTTCATAAAAATGGAATGATTTGTTTGGTTTGGTTCGGTTTGCAGGATGTAATGCCTCAAAGCAATTGAGGCTATCAGAAATGTCGTAGTTTGTCTAATTCTTTTTGGGCTAACGGTTACCTGCGCAGACAACAGGAACGAAGCGAATATTGTTTCCTAGCTCTATATTTTTGAAGTTTTATTTGTCGGCTCCGAAGGTTCGGAACGGAACTAACCTAACTGAAGGATCGATTCCCTTTTTACTGGCAAAATTCTCACTTCTGATGCGCTTTTATGATGTCATGGTACGTTAGTTTTCTCATGAATTTGTTTTGGTTCTCAGGGTCAATTAGGATTGTGGACCTCTAATAGGAGCAGCCTCGGGCATTGAGAAAAGAAGCGCAATATAATAGGAGCGGAAGCACTACCGGAACGGTAGTATATATAACAAAACTCTAGCACATAATGCCCTCAAAAATGTCCTTGCGTTCCTTGCCTGCGCAGTTCGGTGCTTGTGTTTGAAATATGCTGGGCCGGAGTATAACGTAAAGTGTAGGTATTAAAGGCTGTCGTGTGCAGGAACAAAAGCTCCTTGAACAGACCGCAAATGAGACGTGGGTTATTAAAATAGTTCGGCTCGTGCAGAAAGCTTAATGTAATATATGTAGCACATAGCACAATCGATTTGACAGTTTTTCGAGAAACTTGACGGCATCCGTCTAATACGGCTCCTTGTCCGGAGTTGATAAACTTCCAATTATCGGGACTTTTTCCAGGTAAAACTCCTGGTCGTCTTCCTGGCGGCGAATGCTTACGGTCTTCGTGATCACCACACAGTGGCCGGGTACCCTGGAGCGGGCTACGGCGGCTATGCTGCTCCGGTAGCGGCTACTCCTTATCGGGGATACGCGGATTTCGCCTCTGTAAGTGAATTATACTAGTGCAAGTGTACTAAATTTATTGCTTTTGACCGTCACATTAGATCGCTTTCGGTTCATTGCTTTATTGATCAAGACACAACTCACAAAAGGAGCAAAATCCTCAGCTGTGAACTGAATGGGCAACAATGTACTGAACCAAAATTGCCAGTGCATTAAATATAGAAGCAGCGTGGGCGTCTCATTTCCCACACTGACGAGGTTCACGGACGCAAAATCCTGATCGTTTGAAGAATATCAAATTCCACATAGCGTTCGTTTAACAACGAGACGTGCTTTTATTGCGTTATCATATCACAACCAAACCGTACAAGTCTCAAGTTCAATTTAGAATGAACTGCATTAATTTGTCGTAAGTTCATGTTGCCTCAGATATGGTTGGTTACTAAGGAAAAGGCTATTTGAATTTGATTGTGTAAAGTAAAGCCCTGCCGAATCCGCTATGGTGGGTGCACGATGAAGAAGTGTAGCTTCAAATTAGTACTTTTTACATAAACAAATAAGATGAAATGAGAGGCTGGTCTAATACACTCATATTCCAAACGCCTAAAGCTAGCAAGGTCAAGATCAGCGAAGCGAGGATGTTTTTTTCCTGTTGTTGACGTGAACTGGAAGGCCTAATTATCATACCAGTTCAAATAAGCAAGAGAAATTAGAAACATATTCCGCACTCCTTTTCATGGTTTCGCTAACTGCTCGATATTTTTTTTTTCCAATTGTCATTTTGTAGCTGTGTGACAATACTTACACTGCTGACCCGCTTTATTTCCCTATAGAGGTAGCTACTACGGGTCAAATAATTTGTTTAAGTCGTTTAAGACTGAATTTGTTTGAAAAAAAACCTGGCCGCCTGTGTGTATGATCGGAAAAGGACAATTACCCATTCTCTCTTCATATGTTGGCTTGCAAATTATTCCCACCGGGTGGATGACAGGAAAAAACATAAAACTCTGAATTCATAGCAAAATCAGCCATTTACTGCGCTCTAAGGCATCAAGTGAAATACTCGAGGCCCAATAATTGACACTTTCTAACATTATCACGTGTCCTCTGCAGCCACCTCAGCCGTACAGCTTCGGCTATGACACGGTGGACGAGTACGGAAATCGCCAGTTCCGCAGTGAGCAGGGAGACTCCAACAATATGAAGACTGGATCGTACGGATACCGTGACGTGAACGGCCTCTACCGGAGAGTTAACTACATCGCCGACGCCAACGGTTTCCGGGCCACGGTTGACACGAACGAGCCAGGCACCGCACCGGGTGCCAGCGCCGACGTAGTCTTCAACGCCGCGCCGGTCGTCCCACCAGTTCCCGCTGGCGTAGCAGCCTCAAGGCCCGGGGTTGCTCCGATAGCGTACGGTGCCAGGGGTGTGGCCGGCGGTTACAGCGGTGCATACAGCGGGAACAGTGGATACGGATACGCACCGTACGTTGGCGCTGCAGGAGGCTACAACCGCGTTCCCTACGCAGGCGTCGGCTATGCTCCAGGTGGTGGCGCCCTTGGTGGTTTTGGCTACGGAGTGTACTCTTCTTACGGTTACGCTGGTGCTGGATATCCAGCTGGGCGCTACGCCGTAGCTGGATATGGGGGATCCGGGGGTTGGGCTGCTGGTCACCACGGGTACCGAAGGCGATAACAGAAGGCCAGCGTCTGTCTGAAAGCTGTATGCTAGAACAAAATATATAAACAATGAAACATCGTAACCTTACCACGAAGACTTTTCACTGACTGCGTGAGTGTGGGCTACTCAAAATAAATGCGTCTAATTTCTACGGGGCTGGTCTTGAGACTCGCTGTGCATTTATTGTCCAACACGTCTTAGTATAAATGATTTTTCTATACATAATCCATGAATGTTTACACATTTTTGCTGAATGTAACTCCCGTAGAATGGGCATTATAGTGTAAAGAAGTTTTGACAAGTTGGACCTCCGTGACGGCACGAAGGCTCCGCTGCATTGAAGAAGGCGACCAGTCGGGGTAGATTGACGGCATGAATTATATTAATTTATTAAGTATGAGCCCAAACGTGAAATAAATCTAATCACGTGATGCAAAATAAATAACAAACTCAGTATAACCATAAATCAGTTAGGCATACGCGACTTGAGCAGGGTTCCCGAGCAGCAGCGATCGGATGGTCGCCGTCCTCCTTCACCTGCCGCCAAAACCCCTCTGGCAAACGTTTTACCAGGATTCTCGCGGCACTGTTTGTTACCAGGCGGAAATGCGCTTATCGGAGCCAATGAGAAGACTTTCTCAAGAGCAGAGGAACTTATAGGACGCCGGTGCCCACGACGTTGTTTCCTTGCGAGCACCGCGTGAATTTCAAGAAGACGCGGTGCATCTCCGCCTGGCACACAAAAACACAAAAGGTCAACCAAAACCACGTGGGTAGCAAGGACACAGACGGTACAGAACACAAGGCTCCGTCCGCGTTATCAGCCGTTGCCGCCAAGCCCTCAGGTGTCCAATGTCAACCGGCTGGGACGCGAGCTTCCAACAGCTCGCCTCCTTCGAAGCCCATTAACCACTTTCCGAAAGGCTAGGATCGCGAAAATTACCCCCCAAGAGAGGTCATGGGAGGCAGCACCACGCCCCGGTGTGAACAAGGCCATCCGTACAATGGCGCGCACCCTCAACAAGCGGGAGAAAGCACAGCCGGCAAGAAAAAAGACCGCTCCTCGGCTGTGCACGGGTCAGGAAAATTGGTGCGCGACATGAACTTAGCTCGCTATGCGACACCGCCCCCCTACGAAAAAGTGTGTCCCACTCGGTCGCAATCACGCCCACACAAATCAACCGCAATGAAATGCTATGATTAACTATGTACAAGGTTCAAAAATTAAATTAGATCTACTGGATAGGACCGCACAACACAATACCAAAATGAGTACAATATCCGCGCAATGCCCAAAAAAGCGAGAAAATACAACTTAATCCAGCAAAACAGATTCAAGAAGGAAGATAGAGAAGGACAGTTACAAGCATGCAAAGATTGGAATCTCACTCAAAATGTTCCATGGCACACTCGAAATGTTCACAGGTACATATTTACACAAAATACAAAAACTTGGGGATAGGGAAAGAAGTCACGGGTCATTAGGTCACAGTTTCGTCCGCACTGTAGTACACCTCGGTCTCACTGTTGTAGTCGGTCCTTACTCTTTTTGGTTCGGTGTGAGTTCCCTTGTGGCTACACTGAAATGTCGATTCGGAGTAGGAGTATGCCTCAGTTGCACTTCCATCAGAGGTACCGCGATCACTGTTTTTCACGGTCGAGGCCGCTACACGTTTTGGCCTTGCGGAGACACGAACACTGCGGCTCAAACGCATGCACACCATCACAACGATCACCGTTTGCTGACTTGTCGTCGGCTCCTCATCGAAAGCAAGCCGTGGGTGGTAGTGTTTCAGATGCTCATCGTTGACGAAATTCCGCTTTCGGCCGGTGCGATCGACGACCTCCCAGTTATTCCCTGATACCTTCCGGAGCAGACGGAGCGGCCCGTGGTACATGTGGAGCAGTTTGGTGGTCTTTCCTTTCGATCGAAAAGGCGTCCACAGGTACACAATGTCTCCCGGATAGAGAACAGCATCCCGTCGTTTGGAGTCTTATGCTTTTTTGTTCTTTTCTTGCCGGTCTATCTCACGCTGAACTACGACTTGGCGCGGCTGGCGAAGCCATTGCACCACCCTGTGAGCATCCACTTCGTCACAGTCGTGTTGTGCGATACCGAGGGCCACCTCAAAAGGAAGTGTTGGCTCGTGTCCGTGAAGAAGAAAAAAACGGCGAAACACCTGTCGTTTTGTGTTGCGACGAATTAGAGGCGAAAAGGACATAAGGCAGGAATTTGTCCTAGTTCCAATGATGCCAGGAGACCTACATGCTTAGAATGTCGGGAAGCGTTCGGTTGAAACGTTCGTACAAGCCGTTGGTTTGCGGGTGGTACGCTGTTGTTTGCACGTGGTCTGTACCCATGGCTTTAAGTATTTCCTCAATCAAGGAAGCAACAAAATGCTGTCCGCGGTCCGTAATGACGCGGCCTGCTGCCCCGTGGCGTAGGACGATCTCTCGCACAATGCCCTGCGCGGCCTCAGCAGCTGTGGCCGCCGGGCATGCTACTGCTTCGATCCACTTCGTGTGGTAATCGGCCATTGCGAGGATGTAGGGGGCCCCGGATTGCCTCTTCGTAAATGGTCGCAAAAAGTGCATTCTAACCTGTTTAAAAGGCATTTCCACCGGTGGAAGAGGCTGGATAAACCCGATTGGTTTGCCCGGTGAGGCTTTGCGCGTCTGGCAGTCAGGGCAAGACAGCACGTAGTTTGACACCTGCGCGAACATCTTAGGCCAGAAGTAACGCCTACGTATCTTCTCCCATGTGCGCTTGTCCCCGAGGTGTCCCACCGTGAGATCATCGTGGCAGCCCTTTAGCCCCTCTGACCGCAAGCATTTCGGTATGACTAGTGCGTCGTAGTCTGCCTCGAAATCTTTCGCTCGCCTGTGCAACACACCGCTGATTATCCGAAAACACCGTGCCGTTCTTTTCATCCATCGAGGCCAGCAATGGTGGCGGTAGCTCTCGCCCCTCACCGCAGCTGGTACACAGCCTGCAGCATTCGCAATGCAGAAACAGTCACCGCAGCTGAGGAGGTTGCCATTGCGCTAGCGCTAGCCGACCCTACTACCAAAGTCGTCATCAGTGACTCTCAAGAGGCTATTCGCAATTACGATGTTGGCCGTATCTCTTGCCAGGCGTTACACATTCTACGTTCTACAGCACCCTCTTCCACATCTCGCTTACTTCTTTTGGCTCCAGCCCACGAGTAGCTCAGTGGAAACGCCCAGGCACACACTCTCGCTCGAGATCTCAGCTGCCGAGCCGAGAGTATGATCAGCCACCCTGCTTCCGCTGACACTAATATCTCACGCGCTTCTCTACTCACCACTTACACGGACATACTCCAGCACTACCGACTCCAAAGGTGCACATATCCTCCCGCACACCGCGATCTAACAAGACGCGAGGCCGTCCAATGGCGCGAATTACAAACTGGCAGCTTCCCACACCCCCTCCTATACAGCAGGATCTTTCCGGATCAGATAGCCCCCATGTGTAAACACTGCTCAACTCCGACCACACTCATACACATGGTGTGGACTTGTACACATTACAACACAGATAACACAAACACCCCAGAGACGTGGGAGTCTCTCCTGTGTACTTCCGAGCCAGCAGACCAACGCTGGCTTATCAAGCGCGCGGTGGAGGCCGCGGCATCCCAAAGGATCCCCGCCGACCTTCTCCAAGTCAGCGCAACCGGTCCTTTGACTGGTCCCCTGTTTTTGGGCGCAATAAAAGAGTTCACCACCACCACCGTTCATTTCAGTGTTCTGGCTGCGGGTGAATGCTGGTTCTCTAGGTGTCCTATCACTTCCCTCATCCAAGGGTCTTCCCTCTGCTTCATGCGTATATCCACGCGACCTAGCAAAAGCAGCGGTACAAAGTTATCTTCACTAACTGGTACCGGCTCGCGTGGCCGGCGAGAATTAAAGGGTGTCTGCATCTGCGTTCTTCAAACCTGGGCGGTGTTTGAGAGTCAGGTCAAACTCTTGCAACAGCAAGGCCCATCTCATGAGGTGTCCATTCGAATTCTTGACATTCATCAGCCATGGGAGGCTGGCTTGATCCGTGATCACGGTGACTGGCGCAGGCGATGACATGTTCCCGACCCTCGTCGTTTTTAACCAGCACAGCACTAAGACCATAGTCACAGGCATCCGTATGAATTTCAATGGGCTTGCGTGGCTCGAATTGACGCAGAACTGGCGCTGTAGTCAGCTTCTCTTTGAGAGCCTGCATTGCCGCATCGCATGCCATGTCCCACTCAAACGAAACATTCTTGTAAAATTAGTCAAAGGTCGGCAAATTAGGGAGAAATACTTGACGAAACGCCTATAATAATTGCAGATTCCCAGGAAACTCTGAACTCCTTTCTTGTTTTTTGGCGCTGGGAGCTTTTCGATCGCGGCTATTTTGTCCTGATCTGGTTTGATGTTCTCTCCAGTCAGCACGTGCCCGAGATACCTGATTTGTTGTTGCGGGAAGCTGAATTTTTCCGGCTTCAGACGCAAGTTGGCTTTATCAAGAGCGCTTAACACCTTTTCCAAGTCCTCTAGGTGAGTTTTCATTGTCTTTGAGAAAATGACAATGTCATCCAATTAGGCCAAACACACCCCCCAGAGAAGACCACTCAAAACTTTGTTGATCATCCTCAGGAATGTCGCGAGGGCATTGCACAGACCGAAAGGAACGACATTGAACTCGTACAGACCGGAGCTGCATGCGAATACTGTCTTCGGCTTGTCCTCGTCGCGGATTCCTACCTGCCAATAGCCTCAAGTGAGGTCGAGCGTCGTGAAATATCGAGAGCCCTGCAGCAGATCCAGAATGTCACCGAATCGCGGTAATCGGTGCACGTCTTTCTCGGCTATCGCGTTCACTCTTCGGAAATCAACGCAGAAACGCCAACCTCCTTGCGGCTTTTTCACGAGAACGACGGGCGATGACCAGGGGCTGTGCGACTCTCTGATCACTCCGTCGCGAAGCATTTCTTCCTCTTGCGCTTTAATGACTTCCCTCTCGAAGGGTGTGTCGGCACGGATGTTGACAAATGGGTGCCGAGTTGCCCGTGTTTATAGTATGCTCCGTTACGTGAGTGCGCTGAATCGGATTGTGCTCGCCGCTAAACAGCTGACGAAACTTATGAATAACAGACAAGAGCTCATCCCTCTCAGATGGCGTCAGATGTGGCCCAGTTTGGACGTCAAAGTCTTCTATCGCAGTGGGGCCGTGTGGCACGGCGAGTCCGAGTTGCGCCTCATGAAGGGATGTGGCCCAGCCGATCTTAGCATCGCGATGTACCACTATCGGCAACACGTTAGGGTTTGCAACACGGACGATTCCGATCCCACCAACCACGTTCACGACAGTCCGCGCCACCTGCAATCCATTTCTAAGGGTTGACTTTGGCTCGACAAGTTGAATTCCGTCTCGGTATGTGTACCCTTAAAATGGCTTTCGTACGAGGCTCGATGCAAACTTGGTCTTTACTTCGTGCAGTGACCACATTTGACTGCGATTTCACGCTAGTATCGCGGCGTAGCTGGTACACTTCACTCCCTATTTTTAGTTGTTAACGGAGGAAGTCAATCAGCAGGTTTGCCTGCCGCCAAAATGGGAGCCCCCTAACAACTCATAAGGGCAGTCCTTGAGAACAACGAATTTTACGCTGAATCTGGTTGATCCGAAATGAAGAACTGCTTCTGTTTTTCCTACAGGTGCTAATATGTCTCCGCTGATTCCTTTGATAAAACAGAGCCCTCAGTTAGTTTGACTTTTGAAGCAATTTTAGCCACGAAGCTGCAAGAAACGATGTTTACGGAAGCGCCAGTGTCAATGAGCAGTGTGGTCTTCAAACTATTTGCTTCGACTTGGACCGTGAGGTGCTGGTCTTCGCTCATACATTTCACAGATCGGTCAGGCTGACCACCTAAGCCCGGCCGTTCCCGTTTCCCAGATTGGGAGCCTGCTCGTCACGCGCATTTCTCTGTTCGCGGTCCTCATCCCTCCATTGCTGGCTACAGTTCCGAGCTATGTGACCGCTTCGATTACAATAGCGGCATCGCGGCCATCCGTCGTCGTCACACGATGTTCTCTCGGGCCACGGCGCGCGCCTGCGAAAAATTTCTTCTTCCATTGCCTCTAGGCGTCCGGATAATGATTCTAGAGAGGCGGCGATCGCCTTGAAATCTTGCTCCTCTGCGAGCCTGTGTTGTTGACCTTGCATGCAGCAGTTTAGGTGGGATGTAGGTGAGGCTGCCCAGATCCTGGCACAGTCGACGGACGAGGCTCGTTGTTAGCGCTGCCAACTGTTGGCAAGATGATCGAATTGCATACACATGGTTCTCTTGTCAGGTAGGTGGTGTTTGCTGAGGCGACCAGCAGCACCCGGGAAGTCAAACCCATCAGCGCAGCCCGACGGAGGCATTGCAGTGTCTGCAGGAAGTCGGCGCAACTGGACGGATTGAATATTATCTTCATTGTCGCCGGTTGCAGGCCCCGCAGCAGATGAGGCAATTTGTATGTTCCTTCACTACATAGGGAAGGAAAGAGACGTATAATAGGCGGTGTCAGAGACGCACCGCTTCAAGTAGAGGAATATGCGAGTAGATCTAAAATTGATGATGACTGATGTGGTTAGCAATAGGAGAGGACCGTTTGCGGTTGTCAGAAAGATCCTGCGGTGAAATTCATCACTGCAGGTTGATCACAGTGAGCTAACGTTTTATCACGGTAGATTCAAATCACTCTCAGCCGGCAGCAGTTTAGTATTTGACAGAGGTGACATATGAAACCACGGATTTGAATGGCCATATAACTAAACTGTAGTTGGCGCCTATTTTGTGAAAAATGTATTTACTGCATTGTTTCTTCAAGGGCTAGAATCTACGGCAAGGAGTGTTACGGGGTGTATTTACACAGCTGAACCAAAGGCAATTAGGTCACGGGCAGCACCCGGCACGCTTTTGTCATAAGTACCGGTGCGTCCTAAAGCAAATAAAGGGTCACAGAAATAAAATATGACATTCGGGCGAATACCTTTTAAGAAATCCACATAACAAAAAATTCTAGATGGCACTTTGGGCCCCTAAAGTGCGATCCTTTATGGCGTGGTACATGTTTCCGCGGAGAATTGTGACAGATATTGCGCCTTTTCTACCTTGTAAAGCAGTTTCAAATTCCGCTGGTGCCTGCTGTACTAATGCCACCTGGACATCTGGGTCTGCTTCTGTTTGCTGTGTGGTGCGGCGTACGAGGAAGGGGCAAATGAAAGGCGCCACACGGACGCCTGGATCAGACGTCCGGTGGGGTCAGCTTCGTATGCGTGAATCGCCTGGTGACACCTTGGCCTGTCGTGACGGTACATCGCGCGCCCATTGCAGAACGCAATCAGCATTTCATTGAACGCATCAAAGTTCACGGGCGTTCTATATATAATTCGTTTACAGGAAAGGAAATGCGCAGTATCTGTCACTCGCGGAATCCCGCTATCAGTCTTACGGTAGACAAAGGGGATTATGAAGAGCGTTTCACGATCCGGGGCCTGACACAGTTTGATCAATCCGTCAATCACATCCATCCACTGAGGCTGTTCAGGTTGACTGCGACGAACATCTCTGAGAAATGTGACACTTTCAATGAAGTTGTCCCTGACCGATCGTAAATTTTCTTCGACGTGCCTAAATGCCATCCGCCTTTTCCAAATGCTGTGGAGGCCCAGCCCCATATTCATGTCGTATGGGACCTCTTCACTTTGTACGGGTAGAAACCCGATGCCGTAAGGATCAATGCGTAATTTTTTTTTGAAAGTTCTTTGTAATATATCCCAGTGAAAAATGGGATCCCAGCAGTCTATAAAAACGTGATCGATATCGCTTAAGCCAAAGGTAGGCTAGTGATTTTTATGCCTGTATGTACGTTGTTGACCTGATATAAAGAAATAAAAAACGAGGCGTAAAAATATTCTTTTTTAAATTGCATACAGGAACCCTCCCAGTCAAAACATGGATGGAAGAAAAGGGCCTTTTTGTACCTTGGGGCTCAAACTGTCTACTATTTAGGAAACCTGAAACAGTTGAGCACGTGTTCCTGGATTGCTGGGATGCGGTGTTTTACTGGAAAGTGTTACAAAGGACACTTAAAAAAGACCTGCCATTGACGCCACGTGGAATTCGGTACTTGACAACTGTTAATGATTATTTTCAGTACGACCTCCTCATGCTATTGGTCCTTCACAGTATTTGGAGGAGTAGGATGGCTTATAGACACTGTGATGTCGATGCACGATCAGTATGTGATTATTTTGTTGAGCCAGTGTATAAACTAAAAGAAATTTTGAAGCAGCAAGACGCTGCGGAGGAGGTCTTGAGTCTGATGGGCGGACTTGTGGTAATGAAAGTCCATTGACACGGTTGTCAGCCAAGGGGCATGGCAACCACGATCTTTTACTGATGTATTTGTACCAATTCATGCAATAAAGAAAAAAAAAGAGGCCTGGCGCAGTGGATTCCACTTCCGGCCGCCATAGCGTACGGACGTGTAATGACGGGCTCCGCAGGAGCGGCTTCAGCGGCCATGTCTGGCCGCGATAAAAGGGCTATGGAACAGGATAATGACTATCAGGTTGTTCTGCCAAGTCTTCCAACAGGGCGTTTTGTTTTAAACACAGTTTTTTGCACGCGGATATCAGGGCCCGCTCATACCGGGTGGACGATTTCCGAGACGCGTTGGCTCAGCGTTCGCTGCTCCCTGACGTTATCGCCATGGGGGCGTATCGCATGAGCCACGTCTGGGCCATCACCCTGAAAAACGCGGATGCTGTGAAGAAGATTGCTGGAGTGGGTGAGTTGTGTGTGAAGCAACGTCGCTGCCTCGTTATTGATCCGGCCAACCAGGATGTGAGGCTGAAACACCACTGGTTGCTTCACAACGTTCCGGATGAAGATGTGCGTGTGGCCTTCGCGCCGTATGGAAAGGTTTCCGAAGTGGCCAGGAAGCGCTGGCGCGTGCATGGCATATCAGCTAAGGGTTCAACTACCAGGATTGTCACCTTGAAGATGAAAGTGGGGGTCAAACTGGACGACTTGCCGCACCAGCTGAACGTCGACGGGGAGTTGGCGCTCGTCGCAGTACCTGGAAGGCCTCCGTTATGTCTCCGGTGTCGAAGTACCGGCCACATTCGCAGAGAGTGTAAGGTTCCGCGTTGTGGTGCATGCCGTTGTTTTGGCCACGAAGAAGGGCAGTGTTCTCTCAGCTACGCGAGCATCGCTGGTCCTGGGAACAGCGAAGATTCTTCCGAGCACCTGATGGATGAGGCGGACGCGGAAGAGGCAGCCAAAACAACCGGGCAACCGGCAAGGAATGAAGGGCCGGTGTTGACCCCTTTGACAATGAGGAGGACGTCCACGGCCGTTGCGAAAGCGGATTCTGCACCAGCGGAGAATGGTTCCGAACTGGACGCAAGTAACAGCGTGGCGGACGCAAGAGAACCTGTGCTCGAAAGCCAAGGCAGCGCGGAGTCTCCCAACTCTGACGTTATGGACTTCAACGCAGGAGTAAGCGGCCAACCCGTTGGGAAGCGGCCCCATGATGAGAGCGCCGGTGAGGATCTGCAGCCTGGTGGTGGCAGTGACTAGCCGCCATCGAAAGCACCGGGGGTTCGACGTTCGACGTTGAGGCCTCGGCTGAACGTTTCGTCCGAGACGCGGCAGGCGGGGAAACCACCTCCGTAGTTTGGACGTGACCTAATGCATGTGAGTGCAGGGGGTGCGTCAGCCGTCATAGCCTGTTTTCGGCTGTGGCTTCGGAATGAAGGTTAAGAAATCTGTTTTCAACTGGCATCTATGGAAACTGAACGAGAAAATTTTGGAGGATGAAGAGTTTGTTTAGGCAATCACGAACGACTGTGTTTATGGAAGGTGGCAAGTGCGGTGGTCAGGCACGCCTCAGTACGCATTCAGGCATCCCTTTGGGAGGCCGGATACGAGCGCGTACGCTTCGGAACCTCGGACAAGCAGAGCCACATGAACGATTGAGGTAGGCATCACAAGGATCGGGCGCCTTTTTCTCTAGTGCATGGCAATTAAGCTAGATGTCCCAATACGCGTAGCAACCTTGAATGTTACAGGGCTTGGAGCCCGAAGGCGGCAATGCCAGTTGAATCGCCTGCTGCTAGATAATGAAATCGACTTATTAGCCGTTCAAGAGTCGAAGATAGAATCTCAGGACCATGCAGACCGCATGGTGTCTGTTTTCCATGCAAACTTTGATGTGTGTGTTTGTCACTCTGTGGGGGCATCAGGCGGATGCCTTCTTTTCATTCGCAATACTTTGGGTATAAGCGTACACTGCGTATTTGCATGCGAAAGTGGTCGACTCTTGGTTGTTGACGTTTTGTTCTCAAATTTATTTTGGCGCGCTGTCTGTATGTACGCCCCCAATGTTGAAAGTGATCGTCAGAACTTCTTTTATTCAGTCGAGCCGTACTTGAAATGTGACAAAGTTTTGCTTGTATTGGGCGATTTTAACCGTGTGTGTGCTGCTACTGATCGAGTGAAGATTAGATCAGTGAAAGACAAGAGCGCTCAACTGTTGAATGCATTTCATGACTATTGCTTGGAAGACATTGGAAATGTGTTTTCTTCTGGAACCCGTCCGGAATACACGCACTTTAAACGCGATAGTCATGCGAGACTAGACAGGCTGTATGTATCTATTGATCTCGTTCCAATTTGTACCGACTATAATGTAAAACCTATTTCGTTTAGTGATCATTGCCTTGTTAGTGCGACTTTTGGAATGAAGGTTAAGAAATCTGTTTTCAACTGGCATCTATGGAAACTGAACGAGAAAATTTTGGAGGATGAAGGGTTTGTAAAGGCAATCACGAACGATTTGGAATGTTTGCTTAAGGTGCATGAAGAAAGCCATGCAGATAAATGGGAAAGATTTAAAGAGCAGGTGAAGATAAAAGCAATATAAAAGAGCAGTGTTATTCGGTACAAACAGAAAGAAAGAGAAAAGGAACTTCATAGACAACTTGAGTGCCTGTTGTGCATGGAAAGCTGTGCTCCAGGAAAGTTCACTAAGCTAATAAGAGATGTGAAATCTCATTTAGAAAGAATCGACGCTGAGAAGTACAGAGCCGCGGTTATACGCGCAAGAAGCGATAAACTGTGGGCTGGTGAGGCGCCGACAAAACGAGCGCTATCAGATGAAAAAAGGTATGCTTGCCAGAAGGAAATCAGGCAATAAGACATGAAGGGCAGATTACAAATGATGCTAACGATATAAAGTGTGCGATTCTGAAACATTTTGCTGAGCTTCTGAGTAATACGCGCGAACATAGTGAAGGGTTTCCAATAGAATATTTACGGCTAATGCCAACGCTCGAAGATCGTGTGAAAGAGAGCCTTGAAATGCCTATTACAATGCAAGAGATAGAAAATACCATAGATGACCTCCCATGTGGGAAAGCCCCTGGACCAGATGGGCTGAGCGCCTCCTTTTACAAAGCATTTAAAAACCATCTTTCCAGCCTTATGTTGCAAGTGATAAGAGAAGCCTACGAACTCAACCAAGTGCCATTATCATTTACTACGTCACACATCGTACTTATTCCAAAAAGTGATGATCCAGAGAAACGCCTGTTGGTAAAGTCCTATAGGCCAATAAGCCTGACAAATGTTGATTACAAAATCTTCATGAAGGTTTTAGCGAAGAGATTGCAGAGTGTAATAGCCAAATTAGTCGGACCGCACCAAACGTGCGGCATAAGAGGTCGCAGCATCGCCACAAATATGCATGTGGCACGAACCGTACTGGAATGTGTAAACACGCTTGGAAGTCAGGTTGCCATGGTTCAGCTGGATTTGGAAAAAGCGTTCGATCGCGTATCACACGACATCCTTTTCTCCATTCTAGAGCACTGTAACCTGGGCTTGGTAATCGTGGAGGGAGTGAGAATAGCGTATGCAAACTGCTCGACGCGTATTATAGTGAATAACGATCTCACTGACAGTCTCGCAGTGCGTTCTTCGGTGAGGCAAGGATGCCCACTCTCTCCTCTGCTTTTTGCAGCCTATCTCGAGCCATTATGCTTGGCCATTCTCATTAATGAATGCATCTCGGGTTTCAAGCTTCAGTCGGCGCATGTGAAGCTACTTGCATACGCGGACGACATTGCAGCATTTTGTAAAACAGAGAGAGCATTTGTGAAGTGGTTAACGTTGTTGAAAAGTTTTGTGACCAGACTGGATGTAGCGTTAACTGGGAAAAAAGCTCCGGATTTTGGCACGGCTTATGGGACGCTGAACCGGCTTCTTTCTCCCGATTGCAATGGTCTTCCTTGCCAATGCAGTATCTGGGTGTGCCCCTACAATGCTATCGCGATCCTAGCTTACACTGGAAGGAAGAAACAAAATAGAGTGCGAGAGAAAGCGGAAGCATGGCAGGGAAGGGAACTGTCAATCTTTTCACGCTCGTTCGTCTGCAATGTGTTTTTGATTTCAAAGATATGGTATGTAATGAATGTTCTATGTGCGTCACGAACTGCCATTAAAAAAATTTATCGTGTGTTTGCGGTTTTTCTTTGGACTTCGACCTGGGAAAAGACGAGGCGAACGAATTTATTTCTTTCTTTAAAAAGCGGAGGAGTCGGTTTGATTCATTTGTTTCTGCGCCAAGTGGTATCGCGCTTTTTTTTCCTTTGCGACCAAAATGACACCTTTTTAAGAACAGTCATGCAAGTGCGGCTGCAAAGGCTGTTACCCGGATTTGTTGTCTCCTCAAGTGAAAACATGCGTGGTGCTGTCACAGGATATTTGCGCGAGGTAGTTCTCTCTTACAAGTTGTTATAAGTGCGTTTTTCCCTTAATATTTGCACAGTGTTGGCAAGAAAAAGCTGTATAAGGACCTAGTGGAAATCATGCTGCCGGCACCTTTGTATCGGGAGCCTTACCGTGGAGGCCCAGGGCAGGATATTTTAAAACGATGAATAGGATGCCAGTTCGACCAGCTGCCAAAACGTTCTTTTTTAAGTTGCACTCGAACACTCCACCCGTCAAAACCTGGCTTCACGAAGAAGGAATCTATGTCCCTTGGACGACAAACTGCCAGCTTTGCAAGAAGCCAGAGACAATCGAACACATATTCTTAGACTGCTGGGATGCAGTATTTCATTGGGACGTGCTACAAAGAACAATTAAAAAAGAGCTGCCACTAAACCCTTATGGCATCCGGTTTTTACTGGTGGAGAACGAAGACGTACCCTATGATTTATTATTGCTTCTTGGGCTCCACAGCTTGTGGAAAACACGAATGCAAGTAAGGCATGAAGATATTAACATTCGCAGTGTACGTGACAATTTTGTTGAAAGTGCTGTTTATCTACGGGAATGTATCTGCGCGCTCCCTGACCCACCACAGTGGGCAGAAGTTATGGATGACCCGGTAAAATTGAAGACATTTTAACCTTACACGCGTCAGCTCAAGGGCAGCTGAAGTGTTTTATTAAGTGTGACCATTTGTTGTTAATGTATACTTCGGCAATAAAGAAAAAAAAAGAGGCCTGGCGCAGTGGTAACGCACTCGGCTGGGGATCCAAAGGATGGAGGTTCGATTCCCGCTGGAGACAAGGTTTATTAATTTATTTTTACCTCTCGCTGTCGAAATCGTGACAACTCTGCTGACAACCTTCTGCTGTGAACCTTCTGTCGACAACGGTGAGGCATTAAAGACTTTCGCCTTAAAGCTACAAAGCAGATACAAGAATTGGGAAGCGCTGCCTAATGCATCTCAAAAATAATTTATTTCCCTGATGTGCTAAGATGCGGAAGCTGCCATTTTCCACAGCTTTGATTTCATGAAAATACAGCCATTCAGGAGAGCACGTGCATTTTTATAACATACTCTGCTTCCTTTCGCCCTTTTTTTTTCATCGTAATAGAGTTGAAATTGTGAGCTTTTTTTCTGAATATGGTAAATATTAAGTCGTTCACTTCACACTTCAAAGATACGCATAGGTATTGAGTTTCGTGCATTTATCTGCGCAAGAGTTTTGTGCCGACCTCAGACACACATTTATGATCCCAGCACGTGATGCTGTGTAGAAATGATACGTGGATTGAAAACAACTTTTGTCTATACCGTATATGTTGCGAAGCTACTAAGGTGGGCACGGCGGACGCAGCCTATGTCGCTAACCAGAACTCTGCTCTGCGTCCTGCAGGTCACCGCATCTAAAGCTACAAGCGCCTACACGTGTCCGCAAGCTGATGGCATGACCGACATCTGCCGCCTTAGTGCTGATTACTCCGCCGACCAGAATTCAGTCTGGGCATTTCCTGATAACATGACTCTGCTAGCGACACCACATGGCAGTCGTGGTCTGACGTCACTTGGCCGCACTGCTGTAAAGGAAGCACCTCACGTGTTCGTCTGTTGTTGCCACGGCGGAAGCAGCTTGGCTATCTCGCTAACCAGAATTCTGCTCTAAATTCTACAGGCCAGTCCGCGCACCAGTTCACTGCGAAATGATTGTCCCCGCATTATTGCCTTAACGTGCCCACGGAAGTGTATCGACTTAGCACATGAATGTGCTTATGTTTGCAAGTTGCTTCTTTGTGGCGACATCGAGGTCAACCCAGGTCCAACACAGAAAGAGTTGCTTGAACTGTTTCTTGAAGGTCAAACTACTTTTTGTAATGAAATTTCTGAAATGAAAGATCAGCTAACTAATGCTGAAAAAATGATCAGAAATCTCCCGCAGATGTTCACTACAATTGAAGAAAAACATGTAGAAGCTCCCAAAGCTCGTAATGATCAGGTTAAACTACCCTTAAGTGACTGAAGCATGCCGTTGGCTTCCTCACAAAGAAAGCATAAAGTTGAAAAAGGACCAAAACATGCGATCGAATATGTTATTTATGGTATTGCTGACATTCCTGATGAAACAACACAGCTGCTTAAAGAAAAGATAATCACCGAGGTAATGAACGATGAGTTGAATGTGCAGTGCAATATTCTATCGGGCGAGTTCACAGGCTCGGCCGAGGAGACGCTGACCGTATATGCACGATCTATCTACACAGGATTTCTTTGAAACGAAACTTATATCTGATAACTGCAGAAAGCTTAAAGGTTCGAGCAGAAGTTCGAGTATAAGTATTCGCATGATATAGTCTGAAAAAAAAAAGGAAGCTTCTGTGGGACAGCGCGAAAGCCGACAAACAAAACAATATACCAGGTTCATGACAAACTGAAGATTGATAAACAATTATTTTTCTCGGATGAGGTAAAAACACGCGCTCAAAGATAATAGAGAGATTAAGCTTACCGGAGACGTATGACGTCTCCCGGAGACGTACAGACATGGACGTATCGGACGCCTACTGCGCATGCGTGCAAATCGATGTAGACGTATTTGGCTGACACCGGGCAAAACACGTTTTAGCTGTACGTATCGCCCATACGTAAGACGTATCGCTAGACGTACATGCGGATGATGATGATGGCTATCCAATAAAAAAATAGAAGCTATTTGTAATAAATACTTCATATAATGCCACAAAAATGACACATGCAGATCCCCCGAAGTCATTATGTTGGCGTTTGCCGCCTGCAGCAAGCCCGACGAATCCAAGCCGCGTTGCGTTAAAACCGTTGAGGTTCTTTTTTGTGCTCTTGTACTGGTGTGCGGTTGTGTGCTAGTTTGATCTTGCGGTCGGTGCAACCCGTGCAACCTGTCCACGCTACACCATGCCTTACAGCGTCCGTAACGACCGGCAACTTCTAAGCACGCTATCGTGGGAAGAAATTGAGGATATGCAGAGATTTCAGCTGGAGCGCGACGTTCCGAAGCCTCGGAGGAACCTGCGTGAGCGTGGCATCCTCAACATCGACGCCATCGATAGCACAGTGTTCTTCAGAAATTTTAGATTTCAAAAAGAGGATCTTGGAGAGCTGCAGTCAGGCCTTCTCATTCCAAGTGAGGTCACCAGTGCGCAGCGGGTCAAGGTCTCCGGCTCCGAGGCACTTTGCATGACCTTGCGCCGACTTGCGTACCCTCATCGGCTGTGCGATTTAGAAAGTATGTTTAATCGGCACAGCTCGGGCATTTCGAGCGTCATGTCCAAGACCTTGGCAAATCTGGAGTTTTACTTCGGCCACCTATTGTACGATTTGACAATCCACAAGTGGCTTCATCTGCAAGCCCTTCAGCGCTTCTCCGAGGTAAGTAGCGCATTTGGCTGTGGTAGCTTGACGGTTACAAACCAAATTATTGATATCAGTAGTGCTTTAACTGTCTGAGATAAATATGCCCTCCGAAAAATGTAAAACAAGGCTGACTGGCTGTGGCGTATCAGTAGAAAGCTTTGAATGCGCATTAGCGCTAATCCTAAGGTTCAGAGCTTGTGAAAACAGTGTGACACTTGTGTGACCGCCTGTAGAGCTTTCATTAAAAAAATTATAATAAAGTCGGAGCGGATTCAAAGCGATAAATTCTTTGTGAGAAGCGAGTGCGCGACGTCGTATCACCCCGCGTGTGCACTAGAACGTGCTCACGCGCTGTGCATTACACATCATCCCCATCAGCTTCCATGTGTGCTCAAACGCTTCCGTGCCTTCTACTTGATTTGACTCAGTTAAAATTTTGTAATCAAAAGGCATCAGAGCTCATGCTCCTAGGGAGGACAGGAGTCTAGTTATGTAGGCCGTTTCTAGCAGGTGAACTGTTTTGACGACGGTACAGCATAATTTATATAAACGATTACAGTTTGACCCGTGGGCAGTCACCGACCGTCTGCTGTAATCATTCAATTCAATTCCATTTTTCTTTTCACGTCAATCTACCTAGGTACACATGTGCGAAGGCACATTTACCCCTCCTGCTCTCCAGCTCTGTTGCAGAGCTCTGGGAAGTTGTCAATATCGAATTTAGTGAAACTGGCTAACGTTCCTAATGCAACCAGTGCCATGCGACTTTTTGATCTTACCTACTAGAGCAGCAATAAGCTCTTCCACAATCACATGTACAAGCCATTTTTTTTTCTTCCAAATAATTTAAACAATCGGAAGTAATTTTGGATGTGGCCCTTGTCTACTCGAAAATTATAATTGACCCTATTCTTACCGAAACGAAAATTTTTTTCAGAGCCGCTTCTAGTTTCTTTTTGTGAAAATAATACCTGTAAATGATCTTACTGTGATTACAGCTGACGAAGAGTTGAAATACTCATTTTCTACAATCAGCAGCACTGATTTGCTCTAAAGTGAGCAGACAAATGCTTATTGTGCTTCTGCTTCAAGCAAAGATTTGAGGCAGTTTTCTATTGATAGAAATGAGCTGCAATGTATTTAACGAAGAGCTATTTTAATTTAGTGCACCATTGTATTGCCGGGGAATGGTAGATGCACATAGGACGCACAGCAACAGGACAGCGGCAAGTATTGTCGTTTCTTGCCAATTTCAGCTATTTGCTTATGTTACTAAATGCAGAAAGCTGCAGCCAACACGCTTAACTAAATGCAGTCTTTATAAGTTATTTTCCTGTCTTTATGCACAAATTGCTTCGTCTGCTGCAGGTGTTTTGTCTTCTGGCTTCAGATCTTCCTCTGATCTCTTCGTATCCTAAGCAGTGGATAAGGAAGTAGCTCTGGAAAAGAAATAATTGAATTTACATCCAAAGTAGTCCACTCTATCATGCTAAAGCTGAGAAAAAAAGCTGTCAAGAATAGAATAGATTTTGCTCATTTCCATCTGCACATCTGCAGAATCTGGTAAATTTTTTATTTGACACAGGATTTCTGCGCAATTCCTGGCTTTTATTGACATCTTTACTGTCTCAAACTGTTTGCAAAAGTAGGATGCATATATGATTATCCAATTAAAAAAATGTTAAGCTAGTTTAGGTCTACGAATTTGGCTTATTATGGAAAACAAAAAACTTCAAGTGTCTTTGATAGTATTGAAAAAATTCCAAGAGACTATGGAATCTACATTGCAGAAATGTTAAAGCCTAACCGGTGCTGGTGCATACGGTGCATCACATTTGCTCTCATCCTTATTATCAACTCATTGCACTGTCATTATCTTTGTTAATGTCATCATTGTCATTATCAGTAATTGAAGTGTCATTGTCATCGCTACTGTCATGTTTACATTTGACTAGGAGAATTATGTGTTTCGCTATCCCGGACGTGGCACAGTTGCTTAAAGCACTCGGCTGGGGATTTGAGGGAAGAAGGTTTGATTCCCATTGGAGACAGGATTTTTATTTGTTCTGATGGCATCATCATGACGTCATTTCATTGACAGCTGTAGTATGGCCGAATAAATGAATGCCGACATTATGAGCCATTAAAGGATTTCGCCTTAACAATGATAGGCCTGTACGAGTGAACTCCCTTGGGAGCAGTGCAATAAGCATTATGCTACGGCAGAGAAAAGAAGGTGCACGCTGAAAGGTTATTTTCTCGTGACTACTGTGTAGGGACTCTATAAGCGATCATTGCTTGCAGCCAGTTCAATTTTTCCTCCTCAGGCTGTGCATGCAAAGGGGGCCCCTTTGCCCAACTGCTGGGGCTTCATTGATTGAACGGCAAGGCAAATTTGTCGACCTTGTGTAGGTCAGAAGGAGAATTTCTCAGGGCACAAGAGGCACCACGTGCAGAAGTATCAGGCACTTATGTGTACCAATGGCATAATCTGCCAGCTCGATGGACCATTTAAAGGCAGGCGTCACGATGCAAGTAAGCCTGTTCAGTCATGTCTTCATTGCAGTAACTAGCCATAATGTTTTTCATATTCAGCGATGTGCATTTTTAGATTAAAGCCTAATATCTCTGCAACAAAAATTCCACAAGTACTTTTATATTTTTTATTTGGTTTTTGGGAAAGGGATACTCAACGACCGGCCTCATGAAAAACGGCATTTCATGTGTAAAGAAACACGGCACTTATGTGATGCAAAATTGTATTAGCATGTGGTATTTTAAAATTTGTAGGGAAAAATACCTAAAACTCGCAGTTGTAATTACATCTCATTATGCAAAGAAAACAAAGGCACCTGTATGGATCCTAATTGGATATATTTTAAATTCTTGCTATCTTCTAGGGATCCGCAAGGAGACTGTGCTGTATGAGAACCTTCGAAAGGTCACCATGGGGCAAAAATATGTGATCTATGGTGACCCTGCCTACCCCCTGCGGCCCCTACTCTACAGGCCATTTGGAGGTGCCATACTGCAGCCTCATCACGTTGCCTTCAACAAGGCAATGAGCACTGTTAGGCTATCCGTAGAGTGGGGGTGCGGCAGTGTAGCACGGGATTTCGCTTTTATTGATTTTTTCAAAAATCAAAAGTTGAGATGGCAACAGGTAGGGCGGATGTACAAAGTTGCCACTTTGTTAACAAACTGCCGCACATGTTTGTACGGCAACCAAGTGTCTATGTATTTTAACTTGTGTCCACCTCAATTGAGCGGGTACCTTGTGCCTTTCCAGACCTAAGTGTCAGCTTACGTCCTGCAGTCAAAAAATTGGGAAAAAAGTTTTTGAGGCTGCCTTTGTCAGCAAAAGATGGACAGGCTTGGCAAGCAGTGAGTTCCATAGTTGAAGGCATTTGTCACGAGTTACAGAGTTCATCTCTGTATTCCTTACAGCAGTATAGCAGCACGCAGTGATGCACATGTTGGAAATAGGGTAAGTGCGCTAGGAAACAAGTGGATAGGAGGCTCGCAAACTCACAACTGGATTTAACTAAGTAAAGATGACACATATAGAGTGGACAAAACCATGTGCTCAACGCTATAGTTTTGCTTTCTGTATATATGTTATTTTTCAGTTAGTAAAATACAGTTGTGAGCCTGTGTGCATCCTGTCCACTTCTCTTTCTGTTGCTTGTTTTCTAGAACAGTTCCTTCATTTCCAAGATGAGCATCACTGCATGCAGCAATGCTGCCTAAAGATTTATGCTGTTCATCTGTTGATGGTCATTGCCGCCGAGATGCAGCTTTATGATTTTTTTTACGCACAGTGGCAGCAAGCTTTATCTCTAATGATTGCAGCAGTACATGACTACTTCCACATTGTTCCAGATTATTGTTGTGACACTCTACGTCTCTATCATGATGTTTTCTTGCCAGTCTGAAGTTGAGCACAGCGGCGAGCCATAGGCATTCTATGGCTCGATGACCGCTGAGCATGCTTGTTCCTATTATCTCCCGCCAACTTGTTTAGTCTTTTGTGGGTGCAAGTAAGTCCAATAAGGAGTTCATTTGGCAGCTCTGCCAGTCTCCTAACTGATTGTCTATGGCGTGGTGGTGTTGAATCCTGTTGAGGTACTTTATGCCCCTGAATATGGAGCAAGCCACACAGACACTGCATCTGGATTTTTTACAGTCTCATCTCCCCCATCTTCCAAGGAGTGTCTGATGAAGATGCGGAACACGGCTTAATCTTTTTAAATGCGTGAGCAAAATTGAGGCAAGTTTACTTCATACTTCAGGGATATGCCAGTACCTGGTATGAAAATCATGAAGCCTTTTTCAAGGATTGAAATGCTTTCAAGAAGGAACTTTGGTAGGCTTTCTCAACCATGGTTAGAAAAGAGAGTTCCGTCTCTTCAATCCAAAATTGAACTCCTCAACTCACCCTCTCTCTTCTGTCAAAAAGGTAAAGCCTCTCCTCTGCCGTGCTGGCCCAGAGATGGCAAAAGAACTCCCTGGTGCGCAGCGCCCAAGGGTAACATTTTGCGAGTCTTCTACGCAAGCGTGTCGAACTTCACCAAGGCAGCAGCTACAAATAAGAAGGCCATGGACGCCTGGATCCGCAAGTTCACCCAACCACTTCAAATGCTCTGGAAGCCACTATGATAGATAACCTGTGGGATCGTAATTGTGAGATAATTCGGGAAGAGCTGTGCTGACTGGCTGCTACTGTTGTTCCAACAGCCTCAGGTGGCAGTGCTTATGGACATCTGTGAAGACGTCCAGCAAGCACTTGGCTCTTGGCCATCGTTGACTACAGTGGAAGCTCTAGCCATAACTTACGTCTCTATAGTACACAGTCTGGGTCGCATAGCTGCACTCCAGACCCTCTTTGACTTAAACCAGTTATTGAAAGAATGCCGCTTCCCAGGCCCCACCCTCCTATCATGCAAGCGATATCCAAGCCCAAGAAAATGCAAAGCATGGAGGACTTCAAGCCACTGCCTCTTGTTCTTGCACTGCGATGAGGTCAGCCATATTGTCATGCCTCTACATACAAATTGGTTGAATTCAATTGTTCAGTCGTGTCCGACTCTGTGTGACCTTATAACCATAAGACGCCAAGCTTTCTGATTTCTCACTATCTTTCTGGTAAAGATTGAGGGGCACAGAAGAACAGGTAGGCAAGTAACACGATGCTTAGATGGCATCCTCGGGGCATTGCAGATGAATCTGTGCACAGACATATAGGCATGCTTGGTCCTGCCATTGCTGCCCTAAAGCCTTCCATCGACCTGCAAATACAGCTGACTACCTGCACAGGGGAGAGAATGTGTCATCAGGTCATGTATCCCGCTCCCCATCAGCGATCAGCAAACAATTTGTGTCACTGGGCTACAGCTACACTGTGCCTATCTGAAGAAGGTACCCACTAATTGTAGGAGAAACTGTAGTGAGCAAATTATGGAGGTGAGGTTGATTTGCAGTGAAGTAATACGGATGTGCTGACAAATGGTGATGGTGCATCTGCTACAGGGGCTTCAATGACGACATGACGATAGTTAAAGATGATTGCAAAAATATTGCACCAAGTAGTGTGTAATGATGACCTGGTGACAGTGCAATGACGATAGTTAAAGATGACTGCAAGAATATTGCACCAGTGTTGTTGAGTAGTGTTTAATGATGACCTGGGGACAGTGTGCTGGCCCTGAAAATGATGATGACACCACCAGCTGTATGAGCCCGAACCTACGATTTGCATTTTGGTCAATCAGTCTATGACAGGGTTATGATCTGCACTGACAACGTGTCTTCTCATAGCTGTCCTCAGGGCAGACCAAGGCTCTTGCCACCCTTGACTTGATGACAGAGGTCACCCTTTCACTCAGAATGCGCATAAAGCAGCATGTCCATGAGGTCACTTGGCAGCTGTTGCTCCTTCCCGAGCCGACCATTAAACTTGGCATTGACCCTTCAGCACATGGCCCAGAAGCAAGTGTCTGAGGCCCTGCCGTCAGTTTTCAGCCCGCCTCCCGTTGCTGCACTGCCTACTTACGCCGAAGGTGCCTGACAGGCACTGGCAGCATTTGTCAGTTTCCGACCGCCCCTCGGGCAACCACCATTGCTGCTGCCTTGCCACCTCTCCAGCGTCTTAAACCATGGTGGAATCTGGACAACGTGGCTATGTGCTATGCCTTCAGCATCGCTGGACACGTGATGCATCACTGCCATTGCCGTGTCTTGCCCGCTGCTGACAAAGCTGACCATTGAGCATACGCTTATGACCCTTCTCGTCACATTACTTGAATCTTACCTCCTGAGCCCTTGGACTACTATAGCTGCCCTTTGCCTGTCACCGTTCCATATTTACGTGTCACTGCTCAGCTTCCTCCATACACCGTCATCCGATACTGTCACAGGAAATCTAGTGATTGCAGTTCCGGAGGCAACAATTGCCTTTTCGTTGATCAGTTGAGACTTGCCTTTACCATCAAATGTGATCAAAGTTCCTATGGAGGGCACTGATGCTCTTGCCCTTTTTGATACTGGTATTGCTGTGTCCATATAGAGTGAGAACCTGTGCTGCCAGATGCAAAAAGTGATGATGTCGTTATCTGGTTTTTCACTTAGTGTTGCTTATTCACAGCTCAAGCCTTTGGCCTCATGTACTGCTAGAGTCCTTATTTAGGGCTTTCTGTACACCACTGAATTTATTGTTTGTTCATTGAGCTGTCATGACCTAATTTATTGCACTTGTACCCAAGTTGAGCACTTTCCCTTGGCAACACGCTGGTCGTCACCTCTACCACAAGTACCACGTGCGCCAAACTAACTGTGCCTTGTAATGGGGCAAGCCTGCCATGTCCTGCTATGCTGCTATGGTCTTGCTATTTGTGACTATTTAGTGGGACTGTGTGGTGGTAGTGGCACTGCTGGAACAACAGGCGTAGCGAAGATGACGTGGTGTGTGCGTGGTGGTATGCATGTGGTGGCGTTAAAGTGGTGATTGATAGTGTTCGTGTTCGAACGCAGTGGTTGTTGCCTGAATGTTGTGTGTAGCAATATGACAGCTTCAGTCTACCATATCGCTACTTGGCGAGTTCAAGGACGTGACGACTTCGGTTCACTGTTGTCTCCCATACTCCTTTGACAGCTGTGCTCTGGACCAGTAGCTTCACTTGTTCCCAGCACTTTGAACCGTGAGTGGCACAAGACGCTTGTGACCGCAAATATGCACTAGACCACCGGTCCGAACGCTGTACTTGAGTGTGCCGCACATGCCGCCTCTTGCGTCTTCACCCAAATAGTTGTGTGCGCGGTTGTGTATTGCCTAGATTAAGGAGAGGTGGCATAGGAGTTATAAAAGTGATGTGTGTGTGAAGTGGCATCTGCTTTGGCGAACGTGGTGGCGAACCACCACAGCCTGTCATCGTCAGGCTGTCTGACGGCTTGAGAACTTGTGCTGCCAGATGCGAAAAGTGATGATGCCATTTCATGGTTTTTCACTTCATGCTGCTAATTCACAGCTCATATACCCTTTAATCGCATGCACTGCTAGAGTCATTATTCATACTTTTCTGTGCATAACTGAATTGTACTTTCATTGAGCTGTTATGATGTCATCATGGGCTGATATTTTCTACCAGTGTCAGGCCTTCATTGCACTTGTGCTGAAGTTGAGCCTTTTCCTTTGCCAACATGTTAGTTGGTACCCCTAACATGTGTGCCGAATTAATTATGACTTATGAGGTTGAGACCCTGTCATGTTTTGCTATGCTGCTATGATCTTTTTTCTGCGACTTTTTGGTGGGCCTGTCATCTTTGAGTCATCTGACGGCTTCAACCTCATTACAGTTTACCTCCTGTCGTTTGCCGTGCTTACTGTAGAAGCTAGCTGCAGTGTAATAGCCATCATCAATCCCCTCAGGTACTCCTCTTGCTTTGTGGTAAATGTCTGGTACATGCTGTCTTTCACCTTTGTGGTCGGCTGCGGCTATGATGACGACTCTTGCCACTTACCGGTAATCGGTAGCTGTGCTTACTACTTCCGCTCATTTAGTCCGCATTGTCTTTGCCAGCTTCATTGAAGATAAGCTTATGCCAAAAGGACTCTTCGCATCATTGCTTGGACAGTCCATGAATTGTCACCAATCGGATCAACACTGACGCCTACTCGCTACTGTGCCAATGCCTAAATCACGTCTCGGCGACGGAACATCATAATCGACGAACAGATGGCTGACATGGTTCAGCGAGGTGTCATTCAACCAATGCAGTCTTTTGGCTGTCCTCGTTGTCATTGTCACCAAATAAGATAGCTTTATTCAATTTTGCTTAACTACTGTTGCATGAATAACATGACCTGCAAGGCTGTCTATCCCTTCTCCCAAATTGACACCACCCTTGACTGTTTGCAGGGCACCAATTTCTTCTCAACTTTAGACCTCCATTCATTGCACTGACAAAATCCGCTGGATGACACTGACCATGCCAAGACTGCTTTTGTGAAGCCTAACAGACTACAGATTCAGCTTCATGCGATTTGGACTGTGTATCGATCCTGCCATTTTTGTATTCATGATGGACAGCATATTGAGCGGTTTCGGATGGGAAAGCTGCTTATGCATCTTTGATAGCCTTGTTGTTGGATTTTCAGACACACATGATTCGCTTCAGACATGTATTGTAATGCCTTATGGTAGGTGTCCTCCAACTGAATTTAAACTAACGTTGCTTGCCATTTGACGATTTTGAGCCCTGTCGTACCTGATATGGTATGCTTCCAGACCCAGCAGAGAAACGAATGATGCTGAACATCAAAAATATACTGTACAGTTGGCTTCGCTACTGTGAAGGCAAACAGAGATTAGGCTTGACAAGCAGGCTCAACCATAGTTAAATGCCTTTTTTTAACCCTGCGGCCATTTCGATGTTTCGAGCAGTAGATGAAGAGGCTGCTCACTTCACAATTCGTGATGGGTTCTTGTACCAAAGGAATTATGTCTTATTGCTGCCAATTCCTGCTTGTGTTTCCTCCGCGCTTTTATTGGAAATAGATGCTTTGTTCCACGCTGGCTTACAAGTTTCTCACACTGTTGCTTTCAAGATTGATGCATGGCTTTGTCTCCATTACTACTGGTGTGGTATGTATGCCTATGTGTGCACGTTTGTCCACTCCTTCCCCCGAATGTCAACCCCGCGAGCCTGATTATTGCATCCTAGAGCGCGCTTGTGTTGAGCCTGTGGCGCCCTTGCAAGATATCCGACAACTTGGCCATGAAACTGTCCAATGTCTCATTTGAAGCAACACTACAACCAGCACATGTTGTTTAATTTGCCAGGATGGCTCCCTCTTCTTCCCTGGGCTGATTATAAAGAAGGAAATGACCTCAGGTCAGTGCATCAGCACGAGACGATATTACCAGCTGTGTGAGCCCGAACTTCCTAGTTGCTTTTTGGCCTAGCCTTCCTAATTGAGCTTCCCTACATTAAAGCTGGTTACAAGTGTCAGGGCTACGAGAGATGGCTTGAGAATGGTAGCGCCATGCCCCTGCGAAGATCACGGCAAGCAACAAAACATGGACTGCACCCAAAGATAATGAGCAATATGAGTTTGTGAAGAAAAAATTTTTGAAGTGGCTTTGGTGTACTGCCTTGGTGAACAAAAGCTCTGATTGCTCGGTTATCAGTGGAGCATTCGCTCCAAAGCTCAAGTAAGTGATTCCCACTTGGGGTAGCCCGCAAATTCGCGCCATGCGAGGGCATCTTAATTATGACTTCAGGGCGATGCACTGCAAGAGTAAATGCGAATAGACGTAAAGGTCAAAGTCTACAGCTTTGTTTCAATTACTGTAGAAAACAGCTTAATGAAAAGAGATGTCTTCCTCCTCCTCCCAATGATCAGTAATATCTTCAACTGACTCTCCACACCCTGTACTTGTTGTCATTGGCCTTCAAGAGCTGGTACCAGTTCTTGAAGAGCTGGTACCAGAGCTTGAAGTGACGAGAGAGACTAAGAAGAAACAGCCTTTAGTACATTGAACAGATTTTTGAGGTGAAGTTCATGCCATTTGGGTTTTGCACTGCACCACCGTTTCAGCGATTCGTTGAAATGTTGCTTGCAGGCCCCAGGGGCAAACCTGTCTCATGTACCCAGACAACATTGTAGTTTTCATAACAAGCTTTGATGAACACATGAAGAAGTTGAAGGCAATTTGAACGCCGTTAAGTTTTCTTGAACTTGTCTAAAGCCGGAAAAATGGCACTTCACGTGCCAGGAGCTGGTGTTCCTCGAGCTGGTCGTCAGTAAAAGCGGCATATGACCTGGCCCACAGAAGACAGCCGCTACCAATGCCTGGCAACAAGAAAGCCATCGGCAGATTTCTTGGGGTGTGACTTTTCTACGTACCGCTAAGCATTTGCCTGCAACACTGGTCCTTGATATAGCAGACAAAAGCAGATTTTTTTTTTCAAATGGGAAGCATTGCAAGAAAAAGCCTTCAGAGAACTTCAGAATTGTTTACTGTCCTATTCAGTACTCGGCCAATTTTGATAATAATGCGACCTCAAAAATATTGCTGATTTTCTGAAATACATGGCGTTCTTTTTTTCTTTCACGAGTACTCTTCATGTTCTATCACAGTTCCTGCTCTGCCCAGTCAGTGCGCCCCTCGATGAAAACCACTTCTCCCCACTTGTGGACCAGTAGAAGTGCTGAAGAACCTCTTCAAACAGGGGGGAGGGGGATTTGAGAGGTTTGCTGCTGCAGTACCGAGAACACGTCGCAGAATTGAGAGTAAAAAATGCACCCAATAAGCCAGAAGCGCACCACGGCCTGGAGAGGACGTGAGGAAGAGGCGACATGTCTTGGTATGCACGTTGTTAAAAGGGATTAGACTTCTTCCAACGCCGTGCCACCCGCTTATCATCATCATCATCATCATCATCATCATCAGCATCATCATCATCATCATCATCATCATCATCAGCATCATCATCATCATCATCATCATCATCAGCCTGATTATACCCACTGCAGGGCGAAGACCTCTTCCATATTTCTCCACTTAACCCGGTTCTGTGCTAGCTGCATCCATCTTGAGCCCCGCGAACTTAACCTCATCCGCCCACCTAACTTTCTGCCGCCCCCTGCTACGCTTTCATGCTCTTGGAATCCAGTTTGTTACCCTAAGCGACCATCGGTTGTCCTCTCTTCGCACTACATGTCCTGCCCATGCCCATTTCTTCTTAATTTCTCCCCCGCTTATCGCACACCCGTAACTGCAGATGTCATGCCCGAGTTGCTTTGCATTGCAGCCCCATCCAGTAGTGCAGCCAGAGCTCGAGTTTCACCAACATGGCATCAATGCCGTAGATGCTCCTCCCCCTGTTTCTGCATTCCTTTTCTTCATTTTCATGAATGAAAGTCACCTTTGAGTGTCTCGAATTTTAACCCTGCAAAACTGTATAACCAGGCCGGAACTATCGCTTTTTTGAGGCTGTGGGTTTTACGCAACCTGAAAATCACTTCATATGCCCCTATTTGAGAAACACTGTCCTCTGATATGCTCATAGCATTTACCACTATGTGGCACAACTGGCACGACAAGGCAGTGATCCATGAAGGCAGTGATCCCCTTCATGGATCACTGCCTTGTCGTGGCGGAGGGGCTTGCGAAACTCGATGAAATCGTGAGCTCTGCTGTGTAGGGCCACCCAAGATAGACAGGTCACGGCAGAGAGTTCTGACAAAATGTGATTCACTGGAGAAGGTAATGGCAACCCACTCCAGTATTTCCTGCCAAGAAAACCCTATGGCCAGTCACAATACCATTATTGATATGGCGCCGGAAGATGAGCCCCCCAGGTTGGAAGGCGTCCCACATGTTACTGTGAATGAACAAAGGGCGATTCCTAGTAGCTCCAGGACGAATGAAGCGGCTGGGCTAAAGCCAAAAGGACGCTCAGTTGTGGATGTGTCGGGAAGCGACCGGAAAGTCCGATTTTGCAAGGAGATATATCACATATCAACATGGAATGTAAGATCTATGATGCAAGGTAAACTGGGTATCGTCAAGCGAGAAATGGACAGATTGAACATTGATATCTTGGGTATCAGCGAGCTCAAGTGGACCGGAATGGGAGAATTTAACTCCGGCGACCATTATGTCTTTTATTGTGGGCACGAATCCAAGAGAAGGAATGGGGTCGCTCTCATAGTAAACAGCAGAATGGGCAAAGCAGTGCTAGGGTACAACCCCAAAAACGACCGAATGATGTCACTTCGGATCCAAGGTCACCCTTTGAACATAACAGTTATCCAAGTCTATGCACCGACCACTACTGCTCAAGAAGCTGACGTTGAGAGATTTTATGCGGACCTACAATGCCTTTTAGACCGCACCCCATCATCAGACGTCGTTTTTCTCATAGGAGACTGGAATGCTAAGGTCGGGAGTGAAGAAATATCCGGAATTACAGGCAAGTTCGGTCTTGGTGAGCCAAATGAAGCTGGGCAGAGGCTAGTAGAGTTTTGTCAAGAAAACAACCTGACCATAGCGAATACTCATTTTCAACAGCACAAGAGGCGCCTCTACACGTGGATTTCACCAGACGGTCTGTACAGAAATCAGATCGATTATATTACTTGCCGGCAGAGATGGAGAAGCGCTATACAAGCAGTAAAAACAAGGCCTAGGGCCGATTGTGGCACCGATCATCAGCTTCTTGTTGCCAAAATTAAGCTTCGATTGAGAAAAAAGCAGAAAACTAGAAGGCCTTTCAGGTATGATGTGGATCAAATTCCATTAGAATATGCTGTGGAAGTGAGGAATCGATTTCAAGAATTAGATCTAGAAGACAAAGAGCCCGAAGAGATGTGGACTGATGTTCGTGATATAATACAAGAAGTTGCTACTAAGGTAGTTCCAAAGCAAAAGAAATGCAAAAAAGCAAACTGGTTATCTGAAGAGGCTTTACAAATAGCTGAGGAAAGGAGGATGGCAAAAGTATGGGGGAAAGAGAAAGATACAAGGTTCTCAATGCGGATTTTCACAAAATAGCAAGGAGAGATAAGAATGCCTTCCTGAACATACAGTGCCAAGCAGTTGAGGACAACAGCCAATTAAGGAACACAAGAGCTCTGTATAAGACAATCAAAGATATCAAAGGAAGCTTCTGTGCCAAGCTGGGCGTGATAAAGGACAAACGAGGCAAGGACCTCACTGAAGCCTCAGAGATAAAGAAGAGGTGGCAGGAATACACAGAAGAACTGTACAAGAAGGACCCGGATGTGCAAACCCAACATAAGACGGTTGTGATTACTGATCTCGAGCCGGGCATCCTGAAGAGTGAAGTTGGATGGGCCTTAGCCAGCCTTGCTAAGAACAAAGCTAGCGGAATTGATGGTATTCCAACTGAGGTGCTTCAAAACCTCAACCACGACGCTGTTAACACACTGCATACATTATGTCAGAAGATTTGGACAACCCTGCAGTGGCCACAGGATTGGAGGAGGTCAGTTTACATCCCCATTCCAAAGAAAGGCAGTGCCAATGATTGTTCCAACTACCGCACGATCGCGCTTATTTCGCACGCTAGCAAGGTGATGTTGAAAATCCTCCAAGGTAGGCTGCAGCAGTATGTGGATCGGGAGCTTCCGGACGTGCAAGCTGGGTTTCGCAAGGGCAGAGGAACTAGAGATCAAATTGGCAACCTTCGCTGGATCATGGAATAAGCAAGAGAGTTCCAGAAACCCATTTACGTCTGCTTTATTGATTATACGAAAGCGTTTGACTGCGTAGTTAACAGCAGATTGTGGCAAGCTCTCCAAGAGATGGGAGTTCCAATTCACCTCATCTTCTACTCAGGAACCTGTACGAAGGGCAAGAGGCCACAGTCAGAGCTGGGCATAGTCTTACTGATTGGTTTCCGATTGAGAAAGGGGTGAGGCAAGGCTGCATGCTGTCGCCCTGTCTATTTAACCTATATGCAGAGTACATCATGAGGAAGGCCGGTCTGGACGAGTCTTCAGGTGGAGTGAAGATTGCTGGAAAACGTATCAACAACCTTAGATATGTGGATGATACCACTTTAATGGCAGAAAGTGAAGTGGAACTCAAGAGACTTCTGATGCGCGTACAAGAAGAGAGTGAGAAGTTTGGGCTTAAACTGAACATTAAAAAGACAAAGATCATGGCGTCTTGCCCTATCAAGTCCTGGAGCATCAATGGACAAGAAGTGGAAGCTGTGACAGATTTTCTGTTCTTGGGCTCCAAGATTACCTCGGAAGGAGACTGCAGCCATGAAATTAGGAGACGCCTGCATCTGGGAAAGAGAGCAATGGTTAGCCTTGACCGCCTAGTAAAGAGCAGAGACATTAGTCTGCCAACCAAGATCCGTATAACTCGTGCTATGGTCTTTCCAGTTGTGATGTATGGATGCGAGAGTTGGACTGTGAAAAAGGCTGACCGCCGAAGAATTGACGCGTTTGAATTGTGGTGCTGGCGAAGACTCTTGAGAGTTCCTTGGACTTTCATTCTTTCATCAGTGCAGTCAATATCTTGTCAACTGATTGCAAAGATTTCACCAGCTGATCTTCACATGTCCAAGTTCAGCTTGAAGGGGCAGTGTTTTTCACCATGTGCTGCATACAACATCAGTGTTGTATTCTTCTTCGTTCCTGCAATGAAAAGGCGTAATGTTTGCAGAAATTACTGTACAAGTGAAGCCGTTATGAGGAAGCTGGAGGTTTTTAAAATCTCTACAGTTGGTATTGCAGTGAATAACTATGCACATAATTATTCATGGAACATCTCTATATAACCTCTATATGGACAGGGTGGTCTTACCTTATTTGGCGCCCTATGCAAATATGCGAACTGCTGGCAAGACCACCCCCTTTCCTCTCTTTAAAGAGCACACGGCTAATGTTGCTTGTGAAGGACGAAAGACAACGGGAAGATGAGGAGATGGAGGGGGGAAGGGGAGCTCTAACTGCAGATCGGCACCCCCTTCATGCTGGCGCCCTATGCGACCGCACTGGTCGCCCACCCTAAAGGCCAGCACCATATATGGCACAGAAGTACAGCAGTCTCCTCCTGTGAAGGCACATATGTATCATACCCGTTGATGATGTATTCAGCCGTAATGGCACATACCCACGGTTGGAAATAGGCCATGGTATATAGCAGATGCGAAATGCTCGCGGACAAGGAATTGGCTATTTTGATAATTACAAGTTTTAAACTAGAATTTTATTTAAAAAAATGAAAAGAAAAGGCAGTGAATTCTCATTGTAGCAATCTACCTTGTCTAATTATATAGTCATGAACAGAATCGCACACTGGTTTTAGGGTGTGTCCCATGGCACTTGCCTCGAAGGAGCAGAGAATCGGGACAGAACAGGCACTACACAAGCGAGAGGAACCTCCAAGTAAAATCTGCGGAGAGAAGTGAACATCCAGCGGGAGAGGAAAACGTGATGTATGGACTCGATTCTGCCACAACTCGCAAAGGTCGGTCATAGATAGCCCAGAACGGCATGAATAAGAATTTAGTTGCAGTATTCTGCAGTGCAAGAGGGCCATGATACCTCATGTTGTCTTGAACTGCACATTCGCACACTGCAAGGAAATTTCAGGTTTCAAATCAGATGCAGCACGGAGAGGCTCATGGCTCAGGTAGTGGAGATGTTGGAAGCGTTAAGTTTGCTATAGTTAGATATACTGTTTTTTGGGTTTTTGGGCAGACTCTGCTAAAACGTCTGCCTTCTCGTTAGGCGCAATACCACAGTGCCCAGGGGCCCAGTGAAAGCGAACGTCTATGTGGTGGAATAAAAACATTATATGACCGTAACGGCTGAGAGGCGTATCCCTCGAATTTTTTTTTGCACTGTCAAGACAGAGACTGTCTGAAAGTATATAGTAAATTTAGAGATATTGCATGAAAACGTTTTACGCCCAACTCAGTGGTAAGAAACTCTGCGACAGAAATAGGGGTATAGTCACGCCCAAAATGAATAACTGCTATCGGGAGTCCGGGAGTATGTGCCAATACATGTGTTTTTATTTTGCAGGGAGGCATCTGTGAAAATGGCAATATAGTTAGGAAAATTGGTTAGATAATCCTCTAAGATGGCGTTAATACTCTACTATTAATGAGCAGAAGTATTGGATGCCCTTTCTCTTGACATTTCTTGGACTAGCACTCTTGCTATTTCCTCGGGTGCACCTTCTGTGATGGATGGCATGTTTCCTGTTTGCATCAAAGCACGTGTCGTGTTCGCGTGTTGTCAATGTAGAAAAGGCATACGCGCTACTGTTAACTTTGTTTATTAACCATACAAGGGGGTTTGACCAGCGTCGGCCGAGGCGAAAGCCGAACTGGTTGGCCGAAGAACGGAGGGAATGCACGTCCACAAATGGGTCTTGCTTCCCCGAACAACGGGAGGGTGAGGGAGCCTGCCGTGGGGCTGTCCTGCTGGGCGCGGACAGGGGGCGTGTTTTCGCGGCCCTGAGAGGGGTTCCAGGGTCTGTCCATTAACACGCACTGCTCTAGTCAAAGAAAGAACGAGAACACAGCACTTCAAACACAACACTTCCTTCCCCCTTGCCTGATAGCATGCAGGGGGTCGGCGAGGACGCGTGGAGATATGCTGGCTCTGGGCGCACAGAGAAGAACCACTTGTAGACTGGTTGTTGTCCAATGTGCTTTCTAGGTCTGCCCTGGGCGCTTGAGGAGGATGGTGGCTATGTTGGAGGATGGTTCAGATGTCCTCGCTGCTGCTGGACCGCTCTCGGAATGCGCCATAAATCAACGAAGCTGGTTGAGGTGTCGGCGCATCACTGTTCCATGTATGTTGACGAGCCAAGAGCGCAGGCCTATGCGTCTCACAACAGTAGCTTCTTCCTAGCGTGGTTTTCTGAGAAACTGGCGGGCGAGGACGCGCTGCCCCTCAACAAGTGTTCCGGAATCGGTTTTCCTTCCCGGGTCATCTCTGTTTCTGGCTCAGTGAGAACAGCTGTAAGCTGCGTTCGCAATTCGCATTCGAACATCATTTTTGCTGGGGTCTATAATAAAATAATAATTGGTTCACAGGAAAGGAAAGGAGCAGTATCTGTCACACTTGCTACCGCGCCGTAAGGGAAAGGATGAAGATGGGAGTGAAAGTGGAAAGAGAGAAAGAGGCCTGTTAAGTTTTGAACTGTCGTGTGCTCCTTGAAAAGAAAACGTGCAAGGCGGCACTGCAGCAACCCCGTCTAGTCTCTTTCAAGGGCACGTTTTAGCTCTGCCACGTAGTGCTCGACATGTCCGTTTGTCACTGGGTGGTAGGGGGCCGATGTGACTGATGAGATCCTGTTTGTTGCGATAAAACTTGAGAATCTCCGCAGATATATAGTGTTCCGTTGTCCGACACTGCCTTGCGGGGAATTCAGAACGTTGGGAACAGTGATTGGAGGTTGTCAATGACTGCTGCCGAAGTCGTTTGCCGCATTTCCCTTATCTGAAGCCATTTTGTGTAGGCATCTAAGAGCACAAGGAAAGTGCAGCCTTCAATTGGGCCTGCAAAATCAATGTGCAGGGTGTGCCAAGGTATGTGTGGCTTTTCTCATTCTGGAAGAGGAGCTCTCGGCGGATTAATCCGGCTGCTTTGCCAAGGCTTGCAATTTCGGACTGTCGTTTCAATGTCGTGATCTATGTTAGGCCACCGCATGTAGCTTCTGGCACACGTTTTCATGGTAGCGATGCCCCTGTGCCCAGCGTCGATGAGAGACAGCTTGTGCGCATAGCTCTCTCGGAATCACAACTCGGGATCTAAATAGGATGCAGTCGCGGTGGGTGCTCAACGATGTAGCTCGCCTGCGGTAAGCGTCGAAGTTGTTCCTTTAGAGTTTGTGCACGTTGCCTTGTTGAATAGCTGTGTAAGCTTGCCGGAGAGTTGCGCACTTCTGCGTAGATGCTGCAACTGTGCCAGCTGTAAGCGGAGGTTCTGGCATTGCTTCGAACATAACAATGTCTCTGAGAGGAGGCGGTTCGTCAGCTGTTTCGTTCAGTGGCAGGCAGCTTAGTGCGTTGGCATTGTGATGTTTACTCCCATTGCGGTAGGCCAGATCGTAGTCGTACGCTGAGAGCTTGATGCACCAACGTGCCATTCGCGGAGACAACGCCGGTGGCATAGGCTTTTGTGGCCCCAAAATACCCAGCAGCAGTCGGTGATAAGTTATAAATACCACCTTTTCGCCGGCAATGTACTGGTGAAAGTGTGTCACTGCACAGACGATGGCTAGCCCTTCTTTGTCCAGTTGCACGTAGTTGCACTCCGCTTGTGACAACGTAATTGAAGCGAGGACAATCGGGGCCTCCTTTCCTTGGTCGTAAGTCTGCGAAAGAACTGCTCCGACTCCGTACAGAGATGCGTCGCAAGACAAAAGCAGGGGCTTCCTTTCGTCGTAGTGGCTGAGGACTGTACACTTTTGAATCGGGTCTTTTAGGGCGTCAAATGCTTGCTGATGGTGTGGTGACCATGTCCATTTCACATCTTTGCGCAGCAGCTGGTATAACTTGTTGGCTACAGTAGCTCTTCGTTCCAAGAAACCATCGAAGAACGTTAAGAGTCCGAGAAACGCCCGTAGCTCCTGTTTGTTTGTTGGTGCCCGTGCTTCGGTGATCGCTCGCACTTTCTCTTCGGTCGGGTGGATGCCGCCTGCATCAATTCAGTGTCCCTGAAATTGCCCCTCTGACACCGCAAAACATCATTTCTCTTTGCTTAAACGCAAATTTGCGTTTGTTATCCTTTCAAGAACGTGCTCTAGGCGCGCTGCATGCTCTTCCGGGGAAGCGCCACTGATGATGACGTCCTCCAGGTAGACGCAAACTCCAGGGATTACCTGAAGTACTGTTTTCATGAACTTCTGAAATATGGCCGGGGCTGCAGCTACGCCAAAGGGCAGTCGCTTGACTTTGAACAGAGTTTTCAGTGTGTAATAGTCAGTAATTCTGAAGTCGGTTCGCTCACCTTCAGTTGTTGATAGGCCTGGGTGAGGTCTAGTGTGCCGAAGACTTTTGCGCCGTGTAGTACACTGAACGCTTTTCCAGGTGTCGGCAGATGATAAGACGACGCTTTAGTCTCAAGATTTATGGTACTCAGGTAGCCTCCGCAGAGGCATATGGTTCCATTCTTCTTACGAACTACAACCAGTGGTGTGGTCCATTGTGAATGCTGTGTCGGCTCGATGATACCTTGCTGCTCCAGTTTGTCCAACTCCCCTTCAACTGGAGCTCGGAGAGAAAAGGGCATCGGCCTGACCTTCAAAACCTTCGGTTGCGCACCGCTTAACAACTGCAGTGTGTCTGGAGGTCCTTCATTTCCTGGAATTTGCGCTGAGGATACTCGTTCGGATTTTTCTTGCAATTGCTCAATCATGTTGTGGCTTGACGTCTGGTGTATGAGGCATATCGTAGCCCCTAATGGAGAAAACCAGCTCCGCCCTAGAAGGCTTGATCTTGAGCCCTTCACAACAAGCAGAGGTAGCATAAGGGTCTGGCCGTTGTAACAAACTAGCACGTTGGCAGAGCCCAGTACTGACAAGTTTTGTCCTGACCACGTTCGCAGGTGCGTGTCGTCTTGTTGCAAGGGTGGTGCGTCCGATGGCCACGAAATTCGGAACGTGTCCTCACTGATCAGAGTACAGGCTGCGCCTGAGCCCATCTCGAACTTAATCAGTTTATGATGTATGGCAACTTCGGTAAAAATCTCCAGACGCTTGCCGAGATTCACAGTGTTCATATCTTACAAAGATGATGCTGCTGATGTTGCTTCGTGGACATCAGATGGCGGCCTCTTCTGTGAGGCGACGACGCTTAGTTAGGCTGAGAAGGCGAATTTATCTTGGCAAGCTTCCACTTCGTAATGCATGCTTTCTCAATATGCCCTCGCTTGTGGCAAAAATTACACATGGCTGACTGGAATCGGCATTCCTTGGCATTGTGTTGGCTGTCACACCGTCAGCAGCGTTGTGTATTCTTAACCGATTTCGGAACAACAGAAAGTTTGCATACCTGGTTGCTTGTTTGGTGTACCGGCTCAGTGTTCCGGCGCATCTCTCTCTGCTGGTGACCGGCAATTTACGCTCGTACGGCGAAGTCGTAAGCTTTGTTAAACGTGAGGTGCCTCTCAGCGAACAAGCGCTGCTGTAGCGACTCGTCATTCAATCCGCACACGAACCTGTCACGTAACATGACGTCCAAAGGAAGCATGGTAATGTTAGCAGATGTTGCGTCTTCATCCTGCCCAGCAGCTGTCCTGGCTGTGGTCAGCGTCCCAAAATTGCAGTCAGCTGCAAGCTTCTTGAGCGCTGCTACGTAGGCGCTCACAGTTTCGCCTTCCAGTTGATCTTGTCGCTCCGAAGCGGGCTCGGCTGTAAACCACTGATGGCCTCGGGTCGTAGTGTTTTTGCAATGCTGCAATGATTTCATCGTAATTCACTTCAGCTGGTGTGCTTGGCTGAATAAGGCCACATATAGTGTCGTATGTCCCCCGCACAACGTTAGCAGGTTGGTCCTCTTCAAGGCTGGGTCTGTGATGTTGTTAGTTTCAAAGTAGAACTGAAGGCGTCCAGCCCACGATGACCACGACGAGCCGTTGAATTCTGGTATCTGATTCGCAAACCTAAGCGTCGCCATGGCTTGTCAATAGTGTTGTGTAGCACGGGTCGAATCCATTTTCTCGTCGCTACTGTCGTGCTCGCGCGTCGTCAATGTGGTAAAGACATACGCGCTACTGTTAACTTTGTTTATTAACCAGAAGAGGGTGTGACCAGCGTCGACCGAGGCGAAAGCCGAACTGGCCGGCCGAAGAACAGAGGGAATGCATGTCCACAAATGGGACTTCTTCCCCGAACAGGAAGGTGAGGGAGCCCGCCGTGGGGGGCGTCCCGTGGGGCACAGGCAGGGGGCGAGTTCTCGCGGCACAGACAGGGGTTCCAGGGTCTGTCCATTAAGCGCACTGCTCTAGTCCTAAAACGACGAGAACACAGCACTTCGAACACAATAGTATGCTAGGTTATCAGGTCTTGATAGTTCCTGTTTTACATCATGCAGGGCTTTCTGGTGCTCCTCAGTCTAACAGAACTCTGCACTGGCATGCGTAAGGCTTTTCAGTGGTTCTATTTGTGCAAAGCGAGAGATGAAACGGCTGCAACATTTTGTCATTTCAAGTAGGCTCCTGGCCTCAGTTTGATTTCTTGGTGGTGCCTTCTTTACGACTCCTACTTTTTCAGTGTCAACATTGACTCCACTGGCAGAGAACACGTGGCTCTAGAACTTCACTCTCTTTGGTCCTAAGATGCACTTTTTCTGCATATTCCAAATACTTGAACATCAATTGCAGTCGCCTATCGTGTTCTTCAATTGTGCAGCCTGAGACAATAATGTCATCGCTGATAATGATGATGCCATCTGGGTTCGGGCCAGTAACCCATTCTATGATGCCCTGGTCTTCACTGTCTCAGCTCTGTCTCCAGTGCATCTCACATCTGAAAAGTTGCTAGCGCCAGGTCTCTTCGCCAACCGCATCAATAGTGGAACCCGAGCCCATGAAAAATTGTAACGGCATTTCATCTACGTCCACTGTCACCACTGGCGTTTCATTTCCTGGGCTTTGTAGAAGGAAGACTGTTGAGTGCTCAAAAAGCAGTTACGGGTGTGTTTGGCTTCTCTGGGCAGCACACAATTTCTGTGGCTGTGCTCTTGCATAGCTTGGCAAAGTGATTCTTCTTTTGGCGCCGGTGGTAGGTGGCTTTGCTGTTTGGGTATTCCTTGCATTTCATGAGGCTGTGTACCTCCACAGCAGGAACATCTTTCTACATCATCTTTGGCGTCGTCTTCTATGCAGCATTTGCCTCTCTCCTCAGAAAGCCTCGTCCCGATAAGCATAAAAGGAAGTAGGAGGTCAAGGTTTGTCCGAGTTGTAAAGCTTCATACATACAACGTGGACGACGTCAGCTTGTTGCTGGCGTCGCTTTGAGGTAGACACCCCGTCTGGCACCACCTCATAAGTGACATCGGTTAAACGTCGCTGAACAACATAGGACCCGAAGTATCGCCACAATAGTTTTTAAGAGAGTCCACGGCGGCGAGTAGGCATCTAGACCCACACTTTGTTGCCATATTCGTACATGACATGTTGGTGTCTATGATTGTAGCGTCGTGCATCGTGCTCTTGCTGATTTTTGATCGGCACATGCGCTAGTTGGCGATCTTCCTCTGCACGCTGAGCGAATTCCTCGGCGTCCTGATCGAGATCATCGGTGTCGGCATTCGGGAGCAACATTGCATCTAGCATAGTTACTCGTCGCCCGTGAAGGAGGCTGAATGGTGTCATACGAGTGGTGTCTTGGCATGCCGTATTGTAGGGGAACGTGACGTAGGTAAGAATTTCGTCCCATGTTTTGTGGTTCACGTCGACGTACATGCAAAGCATTTCTGCGATGGTTTTATTGAGGCGTTCCGTCAACCCATTGGTTTGGGGGTGATAGGCTGTAGTTTGAAGGCCTCGCCTTCAAAAAACGGGTCCACGAGCCATGGTCTCACCCGACGAGTGACAAATCCAGTCTTTTGAAAACACCGGTTTATACCGGATAAAGAAAAAAGCAGAACAGAGAAACGTAAGGCGCTACTGCGCTGAGAACAGGCTGTTCATGCGCGCGACAACAGAACACCAACGGAAAGCGGAAACAATGTCAGGGCCTTACCGCGGTGAAACAAAACACACTGCGGAGCGAATAAAACGAGCAATTGGGCGAAAGCGCTAACGCCGACACAAGAAAGATTGCTCCTCGCGGCACAGCAACTCACAGAAATACGCCTAGGCTGTTCCTGCAGGCACTGCTTCCATCTTCGCGTCGGCGATCTTCTTTCAGTCGTCCGTGCACACCCTGCTGGCCCATGACGCTCGCCGGTTGCCCCGCGCCGGCCTCTCCGCCGGGGCAAAAATGCCATGCGCCTCGCTTCTGACGCGCTTATCTACCCTCGTCTGTCGCTGCTAACATCACGCCCCCCCCAAGTTTATCTGCTTGCTCATGCGCACTCGCGCTGCCCGTGCAAACAATACAAACAGAAAGACGCGCGCGCGGTTTAAAACACCTAAAGGGGCTGCGGAGCCCCACACTCCCCCCCCCTCTCAAGACGGGACACCTCCCGAGATGTCAAAGAACGAAACAAAGAAGGGCACTGGGAGGAGTACAAAAACAATGCTGGTTCTGACGAGCTGCCCGCTTGAAGGAATCCGCTGGATTGTTGGCATTCATCAGACGATGGTCCCAGTGGTTCACATCTGGTAGACCCGAGCGCCGTTACGTACTTTGTGGCCGCTCGTTGTACTTTCTCAGGTCGGCGACGTTGACTGGTCCGATCTCCCGGCCACCCTGCACATGACGAAGCATGTAAGCGAGCCGCGAAAGACGCTTTGTTACTACAAAAGGACCAGTCCATCGAGGAGCGAGAGAGGCGGCAAATCCTTTAGTGGCATCACTTAGCGGGTGCGAGCGGCGGAGTACTTTATCCCCAACGTTGAACTGCAAAGGACGCCTGCCCTTGAGTACTGGCCGCAGTGCTCCAGGCGGGCGAGGTCCAAGGTCTCCCTGGCCTCCTTTAGAGTTCCAGCGAGACGACTGGAGAGATCCTGGGCGAACCTGGAATAACTGGGAGCCTCTAAATCAGAGTCATGGGTAAGGGAATGTTCAATGGGAAATCGAAGCTCACGGCCAAGAAGAATAGCTTCCGGAGTAAAACCAGTCGACCGGTTTACTGTGGTTCTTATGGCGAAAGCCATCTCCTGCACTCGCAAATCCCAGTCTTTGTGACGTTCCGTGAAAGCCACGAGCATGTTTTTCAGGTTTCTGTTGACCCGCTCTGTGATGTTGGCCTGAGGATGGTAGGGCGTAGTCTTTTTGTGCTGCACGCCAAGAGCTCTGCAGGTGTCAGCAAATATCCTGCCCATAAAATACGTCGCATTATCAGTGATTAGCTGCGCCGGGAAGCCGAACCGAGTGAATGCGTCTAGGAGTTTATCCCAGACTACTTTTGAGTCCAGTTTACGCAGCGGGTATAATTCAACCCATTTAGAAAAATTTCAGTCACCACTAGCCAGTAGCGATTTGCTTTCACATATCTAGGATGAGGGCCCATTACGTCGCAGGCAACAATTTCCCACGGGTAACGGCTCTCCACAGGTTGCAAGAAGCCCTGTGGTTTACCTCCCCTTGCCTTCGCTGTCTGGCATATAAGACAAGTACGGACGTATGCCACGACATCCTTTCTCATGCGGGGCCAAGTCACGATGCGACCCAACTTTTCATATGTTTTCTTGCCATCGCTGTGGTCTGCAAGGCGTGTGTCGAGGAAATACTCTAAAAAGAACTTGCGCAGGCTCTTTGGTACGACAACACGAAATGAGGACTCACCACCATCTGTGTCGGCAGCGGGTATATATCTCAGGAGAAGTCCATCCTCTGCTTCCAGGTAGCAGTCATAGCTGCCGGTAGGCGCTGTGCTTCCTGCAGGGTTGGCGCTGTCCAGGCCCTTTCGTATTTGGATGCACTTAGAATCGCTTAGCTTAGCTTGGAGCAGCTGTTGACGGGAAACCAGCGTTCCCCAGGCATCAGCGGCTTCTGCGATCACCAGGACTTGCGGTGCTTGCTCGACATCTGCAGGTAGCGGAGCTCGGGACAGGGCATCGGCTGCGTTGTTGAAGGTGCCTTTCTTGTACTCCACCCTGTAATTATATTTTTGAAGAGCGAGCGCCCAGCGGGCTAGACGGCCGGCTGGGTTCTGGAGCTTTGACAACCAAGACAGTGCCTGATGATCGGTCTGAATTGTAAACTCAGCCCCTTCCAAATACATGTCTAACTTTTTTAGCGCAAATACAATTGCCAAGCACTCTTTCTCTGTTACCGTGTAGTTTCGTTCCGGCGATGAGAGAGTGCTACTTGCAAATGCCAAGGGGCAAAGCTTCCCTACGTGATCCTGAAGTAAAACAGCACCTATTCCATACTCCGTCGCATCAGTCTGCACTGTAAAGGGCCGGTTTAGGTCCGGGAGCCGCAGACGAGCAGTATCGGCGATAGCTGTTGACAGCGCCCGAAACGATTCCTGCTCCGTGTCTGTCCAGGACCAACGGGCGCCTTTCCGGAGTTGATGAAGGGGTCTTGCCAGGTCCGCACAGTTTGGAATAAAGTGGCGGTAGAAACCGACCATGCCCAAGAATCGCTGCAGGCTCTTGACGTTTGTTGGTGATGGCAGCTGCAATATGGCCTGCAGTTTCTCCTCGTCAGGCCGGACTGTGCCCTGCTCAACAATGAAACCAATAAGGTTGATTCTGCGTGAAACCAACTGCACTTTGCGTGGATTAATGGTGATGCCTGCGTCCTTCATTCGTTGCAAAACAGTGGTTAAATGGATCAGATGCTCATCTAGGCTTTCTGAAAACACCACGATGTCGTCCATGTATGCCATTGCATAGTTGAATTTCGCTTCTCCGAGCACTATATCCTTCACGCGCTGAAAGGTAGCAGGTGAATTGCATAAACCGAAAGGCAGTCGAACAAACTCGAATAAGCCCCGATGGCAAGTGCATGCAGTTTTTTCGATGTCACTCTTGGCAATCGGTATCTGCAAAAAACCCCTGCTACAGTCTAGAGTAGTGAAGAATTTTGCTGATCCAAGCATATACATAACAGAGTCGACTGACGGAAAAGGGTACAAATCTCTGACTGTTACAGCGTTCAGCCGCCAATAGTCGACAGATAAGCGTGCTGTGCCGTCTTTCTTAGGTAAAAGAACAACGGGAAAAGCCCAGGGGCTCTTTGAGGGTCTTACTGCACCGGTAGCCACCATTTCATCCAGAGCGGCATCCAGGAGTCCTCGCTTGTGGACGCTCAATGGCCTTGGGCTGAAACGGATCGGGCGGGAGCTGCTGGCGTCAACCCTGTGCGTCAGCACGTTAGCTTTTCCAGGAGCCTCCGTGAACATAGTATCGAAGGGCTCAAGTGTCGCCTGGATTCTAGATCTTTCCGTTCGTGACCCTGTGAAAGACTGCAGGACAGTGAGAACACCACTTTCTGCCACTCCGACTGAGGGGGGATCCGCGACCAGAAGATTTGAGTGACGCTCTGTAATCTTTGTAATGAACTTGAGTGGTCCTGCATTAATGCCGCATCGGTAGCTGCCTGAATGTAGGTCGACAATGAATCCTGCCTTTGGGATGAAGTTACGGCCCAGAATTACCGGACAAGAGAGTTCGCGAAGATGCAGGAAGCGCTGCCTTATTTTGCGACCATTCACAGTAACTGTTAGGCGTGCTGCAGAGGTTGCTAACGCTATCTGTGGCGACGCCATTCGGAGCTTTGTAGTCACTTCTCGTAAAAGCAAATGTCTTGAATCGCATAATCGCTTAACCTTATCGCCAAAAACAGAAACAGTGGAACCGGTGTCCAGTAGAGCGGGAACTTCTATCCCCGCTATCTTAACAGTCACCAACGGTGCATTATCAGGGTGGGCATCCTGGAGGCGGAACGTGGACGGCAAATCGCCTACCGTTTGGTCCCTGACGTCCTGGGGACGTGTTTCACGCTCCAGGGGGCCGCCAATCACTCTGGTGCCAGGGCTGTGTGGGCCAGAGGAAACTCCTTTCCACGTCTCTTACGTCCCTTAGGCTGACGTCTGCAGCCGCCCTGTACCCTGGCTGCCGGGTGATGAGACGACCAAAACACCAGGCTCCGTGCTGGCCACGTTCCCACGCCCGCATTGTAGCAGGCGGCAACCGGAGGAGGCCCGGTCCGGCCTGCCACCCCTTTCTCTCGGTCAATCACCGGAGGAGGCCCGGTCCGGCCTGCCACCCCTTGCTCTCGGTCAGTCACCGGAGGAGGCCCGGTCCGGCCTGCCACCCCTTGCTTTCGGTCAGTCATCGGAGGAGGCCCGGTCCGGCCTGCCACCCCTTTCTCTCGGTCAGTCACCGGAGGAGGCCCGGTCCGGCCTGCCACCCCTTGCTTTCAGTCAGTCATCAGAGGAGGCCCGGTCCGCCCTGCCACCCCTTTCTCTCGGTCAGTCACCGGAGGAGGCCCGGTCCGGCCTGCCACCCCTTTTTCTCGGTCAGTCACCGGAGGAGGCCCGGTTCGGCCTGCCACCCCTTGCTCTCGGTCAGTCACCGGAGGAGGCTCGGTCCGGCCTGCCACCCCTTGCTTTTGGTCAGTCATCGGAGGAGGCCCGGTCCGGCCTGCCACCCCTTTCTCTCGGTCAGTCACCGGAGGAGGCCCGGTCCGGCCTGCCACCCCTTGCTCTCGGTCAGTCACCGGAGGAGGCCCGGTTGGGCCTGCCACCCCTTTCTCTCGGCCAGTAACCGGAGGAGGCCCGGCTCGGCCTGCCACCCCTGCGGGCGGCCAGTCACTGGAGGAGGCCCATTCTGGCCTGCCACCCCTTGCTCTCGGCCAGTCACTGGAGAAGGCCCCGCTCGGCCTGCCACCACCTGCAGGCGGCCAGTCACCGGAGGAGGCCCGGCTCGGCCTGCCACCCCCTGCAGGCGGCCAGTCACTGGAGGAGGCGAACCAGGGGTTGCGACCTCGTGGAAGTCGCCTGCCCCCATACGGCAGCTGGGGGTCATCACGCTGCAGGCTGCCAATGATCCGAGCCATGCACAGGACGGCTCGAGGCAGGTCTCCGCTGGGGGAGGCGGCTTGTAGTTGAGCTCCGCCAGAAAAGATGCCTCGATGCGAGAGGCCTCCCTGGCTGTGTCCTCGAAGTCCATGAACTGGCGGCGCCGGAGGTATGGCTGGTACCTCGGATGGCACCGATGTATGGCATGAGCCACCTTCTCTGGTTCCGGACCGCCAGGATCTGCCCGCTCGTGCAGCTCTTGAAAGCTGCGCAAAAACTCGAGCAAACCCTCGTGTTCGCCTTGCGTCCTGGCACAAAGCTCATCCTTGGTACGGATGACGTTGTCAGGCGGCAAGAACTCTTCCCGAAAACGCTGTACAAAGTCCTGTTTTGTTGTGAATGGCCGCTGTCTACGCCTCCAGGTTGCTGCGGAACCTACTAAAGCTACAGGAATCACACGTATGACCAGAGCACTGTCCGAAATTGCCATTGCCATCTGATAGTCATCGAGTTCATGAAGAAAATCGCAAACAGATTTCTTTTCGGCGTATCCTTCAAACCTCGGCACGGGCAAATTTAGGTGCAGATGGTTATCGCGATACAAGGGAGTGGGCGTTAACGAAACTGCCTCGCTTCCCGTCCCTTCTCTACATTGTGCCTTTGACGCAAATAGCTAGGACAGTAGGCCAGTTATTCCGCCTTGAAAATCCGACGGTTCACTTTTCTGGTCTCCTAATTGCTCATGCAAGAACCCGCATGGGTGGGAGGTGGAAATTCAGCTTTCAACTGGGCGCTTGGGCCAGGTACTGGGCGCTTGGGCCAGGTAAGTTGAGATTATCCGCCATAGCTACGCATGAAAACATGGAATGTTCTCACTAAAGTTGCGACACTCGCGGGGCAAACCAAAGCTCGAGCAAAAATTACGTTGCGCGCCAGATGAAGGCCTCGCCTTCAAAAAACGGGTCCGCAAGCCATGGTCTCACCCGACGAGTGACAAATCCAGTCTCTTAAAAACATGGGTTTATTCCGGATAAACAAAAAAGCATAACAGGTGCAAACGTAAGGTGCTACTGCGCTGAGAACAGGCTGTTCATGCGCGCGACAACAGAACACCAACGGAAAGCGGAAACAATGTCAGGGCCTTACCGCAGCAAAACAAAACACACTGCGGAGCGAATAAAACGAGCAATTGGGCCAAAGCACTAACGGCGACACAAGAAAGATTGCTCCTCGCGGCACAGCAACTCACAGAAATACGCCTAGGCTGTTCCTGCAAGCACTGCTTCCATCTTCGCGTCGGCGATCTTCTTTCAGTCGTCCGTGCACACCCTGCTGGCCCATGACGCTCGCCGGTTGCCCCGCGCCGGCCTCTCCGCCGGGGCAAAAATGCCACGCGCCTCGCTTCTGACGCGCTTATCTACCCTCGTCTGTCGCTGCTAACATCACGCCCCCCCCCCCCCCCCCCCCAAGTTTATCTGCTTGCTCATGCGCACTCGCGCTGCCCGTGCAAACAATACAAATAGAAAGACGCGCGCGCAGTTTAAAACACCTAAAGGGGCTGCGGAGCCCCACAAGTTTTACGGTGATTGGTACCGCTGAGGCGGAGAACGGTCTCCAAAAGTTCGGCCGTAAATACAGTTCCTCGGTCAGTTATAATGAGTGCCGGAGCGCCATGCCTCAGGACAATGTTCTCAACGAAAAACTGGGCTGCTTCGGCGGTGGTACCCCTTGGCAGAGCCTTGGTCTCCGCGTAGCGGGTTAGATAATCGGTGGCGACAATTATCCATTTATTCCTGGCTGTGGACGTCGGAAATTGTCTCAGGAGGTCCATGCCGATTTGATTAAAAGGTGTCGTTGGCACTTGAAGAGGGTGGAGTAGGCCAGCTGGTTTTACAGGGGGTGATTTACGGCACTGGCAGTCTATGCACGTACATACATAGTGTTTCACTGTCGCCGGCAGTTTTGGCCAGTAGTATCCGTGCTGGACTCTAGCCAACGTACAGGTGTAGCCTAGGTCACCGGCGGTTGGTTCGTCGTGATACGCTTGCAAAACTTCACTGCGGAGAGCAGATGGGACGATGAGTAGAAGACTGTTTCCCCCAGGGCGGAAGTTCTTTTTGTAAAGTATGTTGTTGCGAATAAAGAATGAAGAGATTACTTAAGCGAAAATCTTAGGCACAACCGTAGTTCCTTATCCAAGAAATCAATAAGAGGGAGCAATTTCTGGTCTTCTCGCTGCTTTTGGGAAAGCGTTGCGTCATCTATGATACCTAAAGTACAGTGTCTTCATCGGTCATAGTGGAAGGTTCGACCGGCGATCGCGAAAGGCAGTCAGCATCCGTGTGCTTCTTTCCAGATTTGTAAATAACTGCCATGTCGAATTCTTGTAATCGAAGGCTCCAACGCGCGAGTCTCCCTGAAGGATCCTTTAGATTCGTCAGCCAAAATAGAGAGTGATGGTCGCTAACGATTGAAAGGGGTGAGCATACAAATAAGGGTGGAACTTCATAACCGCCCATACCGCTGCAAGACATTCTTTTTCGGTTGCTGAGTAGTTCTCTTCTGCTTTAGATAGGGTCCTGCTGGTGTAAGCAATTACTTTTTCCACACCATCCTGGCGCTGCACCAGCACAGCACCTAAGCCCACGTTGCTGTCATCCATATGAATCAGTGTAGGGGTGCCGTCATCAAAGTGCGCCAGGACAGGTGGTGTCTGCAAACGCTTCCGCAGCTCATTAAAAGCTTGTTGCTGTTCTTCACCCCAGCGAAAGACGGCGTTGTCACGCATCAGTGAAGTTAATGGCCAGGCAATTCGTGAGAAGCCTGCAATAAACCGGCGGTAATAGGCGCAAAGACCCATTGCGCGCCGCAATGTCTTTTTGTCCGTAGGTGTTGGGAACTTGGCGACTGCGGAGAGCTTTTCAGGATCAGGCCGGACACCTTCTTAGCTAACGACGTGGCCTAAGAACTGCAGCTCCTCGTAACCGAAGTGGCACTTCTCGGGTTTTAGTGTGAGGCCCGCAGATCGTATGGCCTGAAACACAGCAAGCAAACGGCGTAGATGCTCTTCAAATATGGCCAAAAACACAATCATCTCATCAAAATACACCAGGCATGTTTGCCACTTAAGTCCTGAGAGCACAGTATCCATCAACCTCTGAAATGTTGTTGGTGCCGAGCATAAAGCGAATGCAAGGACCTTAAACTCGTACAATCCGTCGAGAGTGACAAATGCTGTCTTCTCCCGATCTCTCTCGTCTACTTCTATCTGCCAATATCCACTTTTCAAGTCCATTGATGAGAAGTAACGTGCAATTCGTAGGCAATCAAGGAAATCGTCGATGCGAGGAAGAGGGTACACGTCTTTTTTAGTACTTGGTTGAGCTTGCAGCAATCTATGCAAAATCGTAAGCTGCCGTCCTTCTTTTTAACAAGTACCACAGGGAAGCCCAGGGGCTTTGTGACGGCTGGATGGAAAGAAATGCAGGTGAAACTAAGAGCAGCAGTGACAGTATGCTCAAGCTATCTATATATAGATGCAAGTCTATATGTAGTTCGATGTCCAATGGCTCACAGGGAGGATACGTAAGGCATTCAGGAGGGTTTAATAAGTGTAATATAGTGGACGGCCACGCTAACTGTGCATTTTGCCAGGTTCGACTAAGTAGGGACTTGGAAGAATATACAACATTCATAATACTTCATGGGAGATATTGTTTTACCAGGATTTCATTTGGAATAACTTCCGCTCCGGAATACTTCTAAAAGAGAAGGTCAGAAATTCTTTGCGACCTTCCAGGTGCCGTCAACCTCATACTGGCCATCTTGGTTTTCGGCAACAGTGAAAAAGACCATGACAAAAAACTCCGCTGTAATGAGACGTCTGCACGATGCAAATGTAACTTTTGCAGTAAAAGAGGTGCAATTTCTAAGGCATGTTCATAGCAAAAGAGGCATACAACCAGACTCAGAAAAGATGGAAACAGTAAAATGTCTTAGGTCATCTAAGAATATGGCTAAGCCTGCTAGGCGTGGCCAACAACTTGGGCCACTTCTTGCCTAGTTTGGCTTAGACTACTGCAGCATTGCACAATCTTTTATGTAAAGGAAATGAATAGCTTTGGGAATGCAGTCAAGAGCATGCCTTCGAAAGGTTAAAAACGATCATTTGGTTCGTGCACTGTGTGGCAATGTACGATCCCAAAAAGAAAAAAAAAACATTCAGCCGATGTGTCCTCATATCGCTTGGGAGCAGTTATTTTCAAAATTCAGAAGGTCGGCCAATGATGACCTACATGTCTACTCACTAGTACCAAGAAGAGCTAACTCTTAGATTGAAAAGAAAGCATTAGCACTAACATGGCCTTCAAGAGATTTGTTGAGTACATACTCGGAGACTTTTAAAACTGATCATAAGCCTTTGCTTTCGTTGATGGATAAGGCAGAAATTGATGTCATTCTGCTGATAGTGTGACATTGCCTACTGCATTTTATGTACTGTGAGTACAATGTTGTTTTGTGCTGGGGTAAATGATCACTAAGCGTAAAAAGCTGGGCTAGTTGGTTTCTATTAGAATTAAGAATGTCTCACCTCTAATCACCGCTGACTCTCTGAGAAGTTCCCATGTTCGCTGAATGTGATGAGAACTGCTTGAGTGTTTCAGAAGTCACATCTTAATTTATAGACCCTATGCAAAATTGCTGCCATCCATCGTACCTTCAACGAACCGATCTACATGACGCCATGTTGAAGGGTTGAGTGAGCCGGCTTCCTATACTCAGATGTGTAGCTGCTGTCGGCGTCACATTGTGGTTCCAGTTCGTTAAAATCGATACATTAGCAGATACTGCTCCCTGCACAGTCACATCACAGAGGTCTATATGATACCCGGACGCATTATCAAGCTCCTTCTGGACACTTATTCGAGCAGTGATTTGTAGAATGCAGTTTTTGCAACAAAGCCATTCTCCTCTCTAATGCTGCATTTCTTTTCTTTTTATTCCCATAATTCTTGATAAAATTGAAGTATTTCAATCTTTTTTGCCTGCTGTCCATGTCATGGATGGACTCAATAGTGCAACAGGCATCAACATTGGAGCCTATTCAGAGTGTTGATCAGTTTCTAGCATTGGAGAAAAGTTGGTTCTTAAATTCTGTGTTTTGGAGGGGGGGGGGGGGGCAAGTTTTTAGTGGCTTTCTTTGCTGCTGAAGATTTGGAATGCAAAAACTGTTAGCACTGCATTCTCATGCAATATTCTACACTTTAGAGACATTTTTCAAGAAATTATTTTCTGAAAATGTAGCGAACACGTACGGGCTGCCATTTGTTGAATGGCGGTTTTCTTTTTATAGCTGCCGAACATATTTTGCCAAGTCCAATGCAAGTTGACACCCGAAAGAACAAATGCCACCATTGTGGAGTTGTTTCTCATGCTACGATAGCTGCAGTCACAAACCTCACATTTACTGCTATATTGCTCTGTGGATAGTGTCAAATGGTTGACAGTTTCAATCCGTACCTCATTACACTGTTTTGATGGCAGGCCACGAAGGTTAAACGAAGAAACTGCTTTATTCAGCGATATGGATAGGAGAAAACAAAACCGGCGCGGTCCAAACTAAGGCGTAACTCCTTTTCAATGCACTCATATAACTCGCAGAGAAAAAGATCTCACACTAATAAAAAAATAGTAAACAGCGTATTGATCGCCGTCACTACATCAACAACAATCATTTGAACTCGTGCTAAACGAGAGCAGCTAAAGGGTAGAGGCAGTTGCTCATATATACTTTGCGTCATACCCTTTGCAAGTCATCTTCTGTAGACGCATCTCAGTAGCTGAAGCCTGGACGTAGTCGATAATATCTGATTCATCAATAAACTGAATGCGCAAGGACATTACAATTTTGCATTGGGATTTAGGATAACAGTTTGACACCTTTGAAGTGTTGCAACGTGTTCTATATGGATGCTAGGATGTATACATGCCGTAGAACATCTCTCGACAGCTTGTATGCACGAAGCTGTAAAATTTGGGATGAGTTAGCGCAACAAGAAAATCAGGAACAATCCTCTTGCAAACCTTTTACGTAATTAGGCGATGAACAGTCCATCTACAGACAAATGTAACGCACCGTGGGCTACATGCTTTGTCTGGCTTGGCACCAAGGACGAATTTGCAATCTTTTCAATCAGGTTAAATATGATACCATTTTACAATTTAGGCACGCCGTTGATTCAAATTGCACCTACAGCACAAGATCAGATTAACACAAGGCCATAAAAAAAAAACTTAATAGGATCTAACTTGCTGCTTCTTTTCTACAACATCCTTATTTTAGTTTTGTGTACAACACTGGGCATTATCGTCGACAACGAGCATTAACCCAGCTGGCCACGCAAGCCCCTACCATGCTGCTAGCCGCTCCTCAATTCAGCTATCCCAAAAAAACGACGGAAGCGCGCACAGTGGTCGCTGGATGGCAGTAATTTTGCTTAAAGGCCCACTGTCCACCCTCCGGTCGAAAATATTTCTTCCCCGGTGACTGTGACACTTCGCCCCTAGAACGCAAGGCCGCAAAATGTTTTGGAAAGAGTAACTAATAACGCAGTTACAGCCACCGCAATCACCCGATTTTATCATGCCTCTCTCCTTCCGTTCCCTCGCAAAGGTTTTTCACTCTCCTGCCCGAGGTCGTCTAGCCTCCGCAATACAAATTCCCCTTCCTCCTCCGCGTTTGGCGGGAGGTGGGGCGTGGCTCTCCGCGAGTGCGAAAAAAAAATACGGTCGAGGGAGCGCGCGCCGCTGGATTCAGTCTGGCCGTGGCAAGGGAAAAGCGCGCTGCGAGCGGTAGACACCCACCCTTCTCCCGTCAGTCAGCGAGACGGACCAATGGACATCGTTCGCGGTACGTACGTCATTGCTGTGGCCCGTCGGGCCAGCGCAGGAAACGGGGAAGCTGGCTTCCCAAAGGAGAGCATGAGAGAGCTTTGAATTGTATTTTCGATGCTTTGCGGCGCGCGTGCCACTGTAGCATTTTGCACAGACTATCTCCGGTACCTGATCGAAACACTGGGCTCCTTTGCTTAAAAGGGCCTTCCCCGGACAGTGGCTCTTTAAGGCCTATAGCTTGCTTAATGGGTTTGGAGACGAGATAACATGCTTGCTAAAGTAATATAATCTCAACCATGTGATGAGTTAGTAAAAAGTGCTACTCAAATTCTAAAGATGGGTGGCCTAGAAAAGAAAAGGTGCCCTACTTGTTTTAGCCTACTGGCAAGATAACTTGGATTCAAAGATTGATAGGCTGTTCATAAATGGAGAATGGCTTCTTGTGCCCCAGTAAGAGAAGTGGTCCAGAGGCTACATGACAGTCACCAAGGCATTTGGAAATGCGAAGAAATAGCCAAGAGTTCAGTAGGTGGCCACAACTAAGTGCTCAGTTTGTACACAGAGGGTTAAAAATTTCGAAATATGTGCTCAAGATGAAGTGAACAAGGCAGAGCCAACGACCGCGTCAGGAAGACCTTGTTTCCCATGGGACAAGGCTAGGTTCGACTTGCGTTTGAGATGCGCACATACCTAGTGGCTGTCGGTTATCTGTTGTAATACCCTGAAGTAGCATTCCATGCCGAATATGTCTTCCTTGTCCACATGCTTCCACGTGTGGTGGTGATGCAGGTCCACATTGCCTGCTGTTAGGGCAATTGACTGCTTGAACCTAAGGACAAGATCAAATTCCAGGTGTGGCTTCTGCTTTTCGATAGAGGCAAAAAACAAGTCACCTGTGTACTGTGTAATGTCAGTGCATGTGAAAGAATCCAAGTGGTCATTTATCTTGAGTCTTTCATAATGGTGCCTCTGATAGCCTCAGTTGCTTTGGGATGTTAAATTGTAACAACCATAACTCATAAACTCTTCTTGCACCGCCGGGGTGGTGCAGTGGTTGGAGCGCTCGACTACTGTGCCCAAGTATGCGGGATCGAATCCCAGTCTCGGCAGCCACTTTTTGGTGGAGGTGAAAAACGAGGCGTCCTTCTGCTGTGCGATGTCAGTGCACGTTAAACAACCCCAGGTGGTCGAAATTTCCCTGGTCCTCCACTATGGTGCCTCTTGTAGCCTTAGTCACTTTGGGACGTTAAACCAAACCAAACCATCTTCTTGCGAAATTTTACTTTCTCTTCTTTCATTTGAAATCAAACATACTTTGTGTCTTCCTTGTTCTTCATTTCTCTACCCCGTCGGGGTGGCGCAGTGGTTACGGCGCTCGACTACTGTTCCCAAGGATGCGGGATAGAATCCCGGCCCCGGCGGCCGCTTTTCGATGGAGGCGAAAAGCAAGGCGCCCGTGTGCTGTGCGATGTCAGTGCACGTTAAAGAACCTCAGGTGGTCGAAATTTCTGGAGTCCTCCACTGCGGCGTCTCTCATAGCCTGAGTCGCTTTGGGACGTTAAACCCCACAAACCAAACCAACCAAACCATTTTTCAATGATTTTGTCTTCTGAAACTTTCATGTTTCATACAGCTGGGTTTTTATTTTCTTTGTCCTCAACCGTTCAAGGAGGTTTTCATTGAGGCGCCGCTGAGCCTCTTCGTAGCACAAGCGCTGCTTGCGTTCCTCAGCCACTGCAAGCCGTTCTTTATAAGCTTGGCGCCGCTCTGCAGCCATCGCCCTCTCTTGCCGTCTCTCTTCAGCCATGCCTCCCGCTCATGCCGTCTTTCCTCAGCCATCGCCTCCCTCTCTTGCCGTCGCTCTTCAGCGAGAGCTCTTCTTTCCTCAGCCCTTTCGTGGATTTGAAGCTCTTTAAGCCTGATTTTGTCCTCGTGCTTACGCTGTTCAAAAGCCAGCTTCCGTTCCTCAAGAGCCAGGCGCTGGCTTTCGATGTCTAGTTCCCGTTTCGCTCGTTCATCAAGGAACTCCAGTGTGCTCTCGTTCTGCCTTTGGAGACCTGATGAGATGAATTGAAAATGAAAGCTGTACACTATAGCCCAAAGGCGATGTAAGCAATGGTGAATGTGTGCTCTAGCAATGTAACACATAAATGTTCTTAGCTAGATATACATGCGCAAAACACTTAAATGCCGATTGCATGACATTTCTAAGATGCATTTAAAAAACAATTTTTGTTCGGCTGAAACCATCATAGCCTCCATGCTACAGGATTTTAGGCACAAATGTGCCTTTATGAAAACATTTTTCCAAAATGAATGTGATGTGCCTTTGCTTACCTCTTGCTGCTGGAGGCCGTGCATAAGGGGTCCGGGCCTACTGCAGGCTTTTATGGGCTGCTGGCCTAGTAACTGCTGGAGTCACTTGTAGTTCTGAAACGACAAATGCAGAGTGGCATCAGCGTATGCTTCAATTTATTCCGTGCCATCTTGAAGTGCTAATTTCTATCAATACTCTGCCATAATGTGCGAATATATTCTCCAAAAGTATGTTTTAAATACCTGTTTAGTACTTAGCATGCAGGTCAGTCACAAGCACAATGATTCATCCAAACTGCACCACACAAACACGAACTTTTACTTGCAAAAATTCTCTAGTTAGCTATCCAGTTATTTAGTACAAAACGTACAAGTCGCATATTCCCATATATGAGCAGTTGGAACGCCCCGCAGTGGTGGTGCAGTGGTAAGACGCCCGACTACTGTGCTGGAGTACCCGGTTTCGATCCCGACTGCCGGTGGCTGCGTTTTGATAGAGGCGAAACGAGGCATCCGTGTGCTGTGCGATGTCAGTGCACGTTCAAGATCCATTACACCATAGCCCTCCACTGCAGCTCCTCTTTCTCACTTTCCGCTTTCACTCTCACTTTCCTCCCTTCCCTTACAGTGTGGTTCAGGTGTCCACAGAAACAAGTGTGACAGATACTGCGCCTTTCCTTTCCTATGAACCAATTATTATTATTATTATTAGAAGACTAAAAGCCCTTGGAAATATGACAGTTTCTGCTGCCACTTGTGCCCAGAGAGATCACTGATGTATGGAGGTGTGCTGGCAATTCCCAATAAATATGCAATTCCCAACAAATATGCAGGGCGCAACAACTCAAATAAGATTTGTAGCAATTGTTAGAGAAGCAAAACTTTAGTTTCGGAGTAGTAAAATCCATGTTTGCAGCCGCTCAGAGATAAAAACAAACAAACTGCACCTTGCAGCACGAATTCAAATTTTGGAGCCTTAAACATTGCAGAAACCTTATTTTTGGCACAAAAAATGAAAAGATGTGAATATCGAACTGTATGCATGGGATTAAAAGAAAATCTCGCAGGGCCACCTATCACCGGCACAATGTGTGCCTATTTTTGTAAATAAGGCATACGATCGCACTGAAGAAAGTAAAAAAAAAAAAAGAATGTGAGCCATAAAATTGAGGAGGTCAACTTCTCAAACTTCGGGGACCGGAAAAAGAAAAGGAAGCTATAAAATATGCATTTCTTTTTTTTAATGTAGCTCAGTTTGACAGTCTTAATCACTGGACCTTATATTGTTCGCAAGACTCATAAGACAGTGTTTTACTGTCTGCGAAATCCACAGCTTGTATCATGCGAGGGTGGCTCCAGAAAACTCAATTCAAAGTCGTGACTGCGGTCAGTCTGGGCCCAATAGTGAGGCCAGTATACTAAAAAAAAATTAAAAAGCAGGTACAGAAAAAAGAAAGAAAAGAAAAACACAAACGTCAAAAGGGCAAATGGTGAAAGCAGGTAGGAAAGCAAGTCGTAAACAAAAAAAAAAAAAACTGATGAGCGAGCGAGGCTTTAGCCCGTGATTTCTGCTTTCTATGGCGTGGCGATGACTCGGTGGTTTTAGACACAATATTTTGATTAAGGGGAGGTAGGCGATGAATCGGCATATTAGGCTATATACCTCTTGCACAGAGCAGAATTTATAGTAATTTGACATTGCCAGCATCCATTAATGTTCATTTTGGCAGTCCTGGGCTCCACTCTGGCATTATGGAATTCAATGCTGTTTGCACGTTTTCCAACCTGCTGGCACCCGAAATAAATTACACGTGTACCAACTCAAGTTACATTAGCACTAAAACAGAAGCCATAACTGACGCACCTCCTACACTATCTGACTACGGGAAAGTGAGTCTATCGACGAGACAGCATAAGAACAACCTTGCTGTACATGAATGGCACAGCAAAATACCAAAAACTTGCAAGAGCCGCGTAAAAAAACTAGAGCTACACTCATTAAAAGCATGCAGCACCTAAAACACGGTGTTTAAAAATTGCTCCAAAATCACAAGTACCACAACTGCCCTTTTCTTAGTGCGATGCAGTTGCAGTGGTGCAATTGGCAAAGGGGCACAAATGGCGCAGCTGTTGCACCCCTGAATATGGAGATCATGGGGCACCTCTGGAAGTGATTAAATCCATCTTAACTTCCTAAGAGAATGAGTGGAAATAGCATGTTTGAGTAATCACCAGCTGAACGATTTAACAGTCACTAACAGCGTCCACAAGGAAGCCTGCTATGGCCACTGTTGTTCTAAGTGTTCATCAGACATCGCCCACATCAATATATCCACAAAATTTGTCATATATATATAGGGCGGATCTGGAACATATGATAAGAGCATGTCCAAAAGTGTAAAATATAAGTCGAGAGACAAAAAATACTTTTGGGAGGCTACTGCCGAGCTCACACCCTTAACCTCTGCTAGGTCTAATTCGGCTGGCCGAACACACTGCCCGGGTTCAAGGACTCCAGGCCACCATCTATACGAATAGGCTGACGCCTGTATCTGTTGGATATTAAAGTTAAACCACCACCACATGCAGAAAACTGTTCTATTATGCCTGGCACAGATGCAGACACATTGGCAAAGCAATGCATAGTCTTCCTGTTAACATTATTGCTGGGCTTGCAATCAAACGAACTTAATATAAATCCTTCGAAGACGACGCTAATTATTTTTCGCAACAAAATAAATATAAGCATTTTAATCATACTGTTACCAATGAGGGCCAGAACATTATAGTTGTAGGCTCGCAGAAAATACTAAGTGTCACATTCGATAGCAATATAAACTGGGCCTTGCCTGTTGCTGGCATAATGCAAAATAATTTCCATGGTATTTGATGTTATTTAATGTAATATTTCATGACATTTCAACGCTCCTTCTGATGTGCATTGAAAACAAGTCGAATTGATTCATTTATTCCGTCAACCAATGTATAGGCCACAGTGGGGGGTGGAGTAAACAATAAAATAATTTTGCCATTCCTTTTCCTTTCTTGGGGATATATAACATGCACTAAATGAGTAATTGCGGTGAAAATGTCTCCGTAGAATATTACTTCTGAGCCTTCGCGTCAATTATTCATATGCTGCAATGACCTTAAAACTGTAAATGCATCACATGTCCAGCCAAACATCACACAAAAGCGTGGAGCCGCACGAAAAAAAAAGCATGTTTGAATTTCTTACGGTTTGCCTGATGATGAATACATTCTGGAGAGGGGTGCCTGAGGACACACCACCCAAGAAGAAACGGTGGCTGTTTGGGAGAAGGGAGATGGCCATAAAGCCATTACACTGATGCATTAGGATCTGAGTTCGACAGATGCTGTCCTGATCCGCTGTGTGTGACATCAGACATGCCCTGTGTTTTTCTGGCAGATAGACTCCTTGTACGACTACTGCTACACTATTGAAGTGAAAAAGGGAGTTTGTATGCCTCCTCGCCCATTCCCAAGGTCTGCCCACAGGAACATTGCTTAACAATACTGTTTTATTGACTGGCTGATTGACCTGGAGAGATGTGCCATGAATTATTGGCCAAAATTCTGAGAGAGGGCTGAACCGAGTGTTTAAAGGTGTGTTGTGGTGCAAAAAAAGACTACATTGGCCCCGAGAAAACAGCGCGTCAAGTCTATCATTGCTGTAAGCTCCTTGCTATTTACCTTTTGCTGTCCAAACCTTTGAAGTATCTACATAAGTCTGTAGAAGTGCTATCAAATTTCATCGTTTTCAATCTGTTATCTTCAAAATATTGTTCTTCTCTCAAACCAAAAACTCAGTCACGCCCCCAAATGGAGTGCAGGTTCTAAACAACAATGCATACAAGTATACCAATTCATGAAGCATTAGAATGGTCTCGTGAGTGTTTACAATGAACATAAAAATGCGTGAATGATTTGTTTTCCCGCTCATTTATTTCCATTTATCGCTGCTTTCATAAACCATCACATTTTATTTAATGCACTGCTGCTGCTGCTGGTCCGCACATAGTTTTGGCATGCATGCAAACGTTAACAACCACGTTCTACTGCAGCTGTACTAAGCAGTCTTGAATTTTAAGCTTTACTTGCTTGATGTATTTGGAGGAATAAAACCATTTACAAATTGGTGCTGCTCAAAATAATGTAAATATGTCCTAACCCCTCAATGGTGCTGACTGCAGGCTTGGAAGCGACTGCAGCGGCTCCACATTGTGCAGACTTGTGGCTGTGCCATAGAAGCAAGCACAAATGGAAAAAATAAATATTTCTGCACCCATGAGATCTTGAGCTGTTTGCTGGCTCATACACAACAGCATTGTGTATAGTTGGTGCATAACATTTTAATTCTATATGCACGAGCTAGCTCCCGAGCTACACCTTGTACACTGCAGTAATATTGTTATGAGGCACGTCGAGATGTTAGGAGGCGATGGTACGTCGTAGCCGCAACAGTTCACCGTCAGGGACACACTCACAGGAGAACCAGACGTAGCTGCAACGTCGTTTTCCTCCACTAGCCCAGCACTTCGTCATCGTCTCATTCACTGCGTACCGTAACAATACCACCCCCCCTTTCCGCGGAAGAAGCACAGTCCCGGTGCGTAGACTACATAGGTGAGCGCGAGATATAAGGTTTGAGACGGGCGACATGCACGACTTCTGGATGATGGTTTGCAGGAGAGTGGCGGTTCACAGGGATAATCTCGTACGTCACGTCGGTAAGTTGCCGCAAGGCCTGGTAAGGGCCCAAGTAGCGGGGCAGAAGTTTCTCGCACATGCCTACACATCGAGCAGGGAGCTAGAGAAGTACGAGGGAGCGAGGAGGGTAGTAGGCGTCACGGTGCTGGAGATCGCAACGATGCTTTTGAGAACGCTGGGACGCACGAAGGCGGTCTCGAGCAATATGACCGGCGGCATCAGCGCGGGCGATGGCATCAGAAGCGTAACTGCAGGAGGAATCGTCAAGAGGCAGTAAGGAGTCGAAGGGAAGTAGAGGGTCGCGGCCGAAGAGTAGATAAAAGGGAGAGTATCCGGCGGTATCATGCCGTGAGCAGTTATAAGCGAATGTTATGAAAGGTAAAGAGATGTCCCAGTCACGGTGATGGTCAGAAAGATACATTGACATCATATCGGTCAGGGTACGATTAAGGCGCTCAGTAAGACCATTAGTTTGTGGATGGTAGGCCGTTGTGAAGTTGTGGCGCGTAGCGCATGAGCGCAGAAGGTCATTAACAACTTTAGAAAGGAAGGAGCGACCGCGATCGGTGAGCAGTTGACGAGGAGCACCATGAAGCAAGATGACGTCATGCAAAAGAAAGTCTGCAACGTCGGAGGCACAGCTGGTGGGGATAGCTCTGGTTATGGCATACCGGGTGGCGTAATCGGTCGCTACGGCAATCCATTTGTTCCCTGAAGTGGATGTGGGAAATGGCCCAAGCAGGTCAAGACCAACTCGAGAAAAGGGCTCAGTTGGAACTGCGAGTGGTTGCAGGGGCCCACTAGGGTAAAGAGACGGGGTCTTCCTGCGCTGGCACAGCTCACAGGCGGCGACGTTGCGACGAACACAGCGGTAGAGGCCAGGCCAGTAGAATCGCCGTCGAACATTGTCGTATGTGCGGGACACTCCTAGGTGCCCTGCTGTAGGAGCATCATGTAGGTGCGCAAGAACAGCAGATCGTAGATGTGTCGGGACAACAAGCAAAAGGTCTACACCATCTGGGCGCATATTGCGTCGGTATAATGTGTTATTAAGCAGCACAAACATACTGATGGGCGGATCGGTGCTGTCGTTGCGCAGGTGATCAATAATGGGGCGCAGGGAAGGATCACGACTCTGTTCGACGCCGATGTGGAGAAAGTTCGAAATGGACAAAATGCAGTCGTCAGCACTATTGTGCAGGAAGTTCAGCAGGGTCAACGGGGTGGCGGGAAGAGCAGTCGGCGTCTTGATGTAGGCGGCCTGACTTGTACACAACAGTAAACGTGTATTCTTGTAATCGCAAGGCCCAGCGACCTAAGCGGCCAGTAGGGTCCTTAAGTGATGACAACCAACACAAGGTATGATGGTCCGTCACTACGCTGAAGGGCCGCCCAAACAAATAAGGGCGGAATTTGGTCAACGCCCAAACAAGTGCAAGGCATTCGCTCTCCGTAATGGAATAATTGCGCTCGGACTGAGATAGAAGGCGGCTGGCATAGGCAATCACACGAGAGTGGCCGTGCTGGTACTGGGCAAGGATGGCGCCAATACCATGTCCGCTAGCGTCGGTGTGCAGTTCTGTAGACGCAGACGGGTCGAAGTGCGCCAGTACAGGAGGAGCGGTGAGCGCGGAAATGAGCGTTGTGAAGGCCTGAGCTTGTTCACGGCTCCACGAGAAATTCACGTTTTTCTGCAAAAGGGAGGTAAGGCGACGTGCTAGGTCAGCGAAGTTCCGAATGAAGCGACGGAAGTAGGAGCAGAGCCCGAGAAAACTTCGCACATCACTTGTGTTACGTGGTGTAGGGAACTCTCGGACTGCACGAACTTAATCAGGGTCGGGCTGCACACCATTTTCGTCAACCAAATATCCCAGGATTTTCATCTGGCGGCGGCCGAAGCTGCATTTTTTTGCGTTGAGTTGAAGACCGGCGCGGCGAAAGACTGCCAGTATCGTAGATAGCCGTTCAAGGTGACTTGTGAACGTGGGAGAAAAAACGACAACGTCATCTAAGAAGCATAAACACGTTGTCCACTGGAAGCCACGGGGAAGCGGGTCCATCATGCGCTCGAAGGTCGCAGGAGCGTTACAGAGGCCAAATGGCATGACCTTGAATTGGTATAGTCCGTCAGGGGTGACAAATGCGGTTTTCTCTCGATCCCGTTCGTCGACAGCTATTTACCAGCAGCCGGAACGCGTGTCGATCGAGGAAAAATAGCTAGCACCATGCAAGCAGTCGAGGGCGTCGTCAATTCTCGGGAGCGGATAAACGTCTTCTTTAGTGATCTGATTGAGGTGGCGGTAATCTACACAGAAGCTCCAAGTTTGATGTTTCTTTTTGACTAATACGACAGGAGACGCCCAGGGACTGCAGGAAGGCTCAATAATATTATTTGTCAACATCTTGTCGACCTCCTTCTGTATCACGTGGCGCTCAGCAAGAGAGACTCGATAAGGCCTTCTGTGTATAGGGCTGGCATCACCAGTATTGATGCGATGGGTAACGACAGATGTCTTGGCCAAAGGTCGGTCGCCAAAATAAAAAATGTCGCTGTACGACAACAAAAGGTCGGAGAGAGCACTGGCTTGCTGAGGTGTCAAATCCGGTGCTATCATGGGAGTAGAAAGGGTCGAACGAGAGGCTGATACGGGGGGTTCAGACAGAGGCACAGGCTTGAGGGCAGAAACTTCGCAGTCAGCCAACGGAAGCAAGTCAGCGAGTGCAATGCCATGGGGCAAAACTTGGACAGAGCGGCTAAAGTTAAGGACGGGAAGATAGGTTCTGTTATCCGTGACGGTCAGGACAGTGTGAGGGAGTATGACGTTACGGTGGAGAACGACATCGGTGATTGGACAAGTGACGTATGTACCATCAGGAATAGCAGGAAACGGGGCCAAAGGAACATACATGGCAGCTTCGGGCGGTAGGCGAACAAACTCGACGGAGCAGAGGCGTGGCTTGGTATCGGTGCGGTCGGAGCAGAAACGCAGGTCTAAGCGAAGGAGGCCACTTGAACAATCAATCAGGGCAGAGTGCGCTGTTAAAAAGTCGATGCCGAGGATCACATCGTGAGGACAGCGGTCGATTACAGTGAAGAGCACAAGGGTAGTCCGACCACAAATGCTCACGCGCGCATGCAAAGTCCCACGACGGCCGCGACGCCTTCATCGGCGACACGAACGGCTGACGAAGAGGTGGTTGTGACAACGTTTTTGAGTCGGTGGCGAAACGAAGAGCTGAGGACGGAAATTTGGGCACCAGTGTCAATGAGGGCGGTAACAGGCACACCATCTACACAGATATCCAGAATATTGCGGCGATGAGCGAGGGTCAGCAGAGGATTTTCGGACCGGGTCGTCAATGCAGCTTCACCTTCGGGAGCTGCATTGATCAGTTTTCCGGGAGCGGGCCAGAGAAGTGAGGATGAGGTGACGAGGAACGGTGAGGTAGGGGCGAGCGGGAACGGCGGGTCTGGGGAGACGGCGATCGGCTGGACATGCGCGGGGATGGCGGGTTAAAGTCACGAGAGGGCCTATTACGGAGAGAGGTTGGGTGTGGTCCGTAGGCGGTGCTGCGATCATGATAGTAGCGAGGTCGAGGTGGCGGAACCCAACGGCTGCGGCAATGGCGAGAAATGTGGCCGGCACGTGAGCAGTTGAAGCAGATGGGTCGGTTGTCCACGGTCCGCCATTCTTCTGGGTTGCGGTAGCGTCGGGTAGATTCGGGGTATCGCGTCGGGAAGGGCGCAGTCGGAGCCGCAGCAGCTACCACCGGAACGGTGGGCTGGACAGATGTCTGTGCGGACGGCTGACCAGAGCTGAGGCTTACGCTTGCATTAAGGTCCACGTTCGCGAATTCTTGGCGAACGACAGCTTGGATCAGTGCTATAGTAGCATCCCCCGGCTGAGGTGTGAATGCGACGGGGGTCATTGCTTCCAGCTCTCTGGGAACCATCCTGGTCAAGTTTGGCTCATGGGACGGCTGCTTCAGTGTTGGCAGATCTTCGCACGAAGACGTAGCAACTGTGTTTGGCAAGCGGTCGAAGCGGGGAGCAATACGACGATGTTTAACTTGCTCAAACCACCGGCATACCTCGAGGACGGAGTCGACCGTCGTACAATCTTTGCAAAATAGAAGGTTAAAAGCGTCGTCAGCAATGCCCTTTAAGATGTGGCCCACCTTGTCACACTCGGGCATGGCGCTGTTCACTTTGCGGCATAGAGCTAGTACGTCTTGTATGTACGACACATATGATTCGGTCGACGACTGTGCTCACGATGCCAGGTCCTTTTTAGCGCCGAGCTTGCGTCCGATCGGCTTGCCAAAGAGATCCCGAAGCTTCTCTTTGCACATGTCCCAGGATGTTAGATCTTCTTCGTCCGTCTCGAACCAGACGCGCGCCGTACCAGCCAGGTAGAAAATGACATTTGCAAGCATCAACGTTGCGTCCCATCGGTTGTGCTTATTGACTCGCTCGTACATAGCGAGCCAGTCTTCGACGTCGATGTCATCGGTGCCGCAAAAGGTTCCCGGATCACGAGGCTGCGCAACGACGACAGTGGGTGCTGGTTGTGCCGCTGTAGAGGTAGCTGCGTCGGACTGCATAGTGCTAGCACCAAGTTGGCGGCCACTACGGAGATACAGCTTGTGGTATTGGTGTCTTACCCAGCAGCTCCACCAAGATGTTACGAGGCACGTCGAGATGTTAGGAGGCGATGGTACGTCGTAGCCGCAACAGTTCACCGTCAGGGACACACTCACAGGAGAACCAGACGTAGCTGCAGCGTCGTCTTCCTCCACTAGCCCAGCACTTCGTCATCGTCTCTTCCACTGCGTACCGTAACAATATACTGAACATAACTGAACTGAACAAGACTGAACATAACAGCGTTTTATAAATTACTGCAACATGCTCAACAGGAACATTGAAGAAAGTAATGTGTGAAGTGTTGTCGCTTACCATCCAGGGAGTTGTCATGATGGCTTTCGTCATCACATGTCTCTACGGATACTACGTCGTTGAGGAGCTGCTGTGCAGAACTTGCAGGTGCCTTTTCATCTGAAAGGGAATAACCATACGATACAAACCATTGGTAATTAACTGGCCAACATATTGTAGGATCCAATAGAGTAGCTGAAAGTTGTGCCAGGACACTAGCAAAGTACCACAGTGCAGACACTGTTGTCTTAATTCGCTGCAATGGTCCTTAACAAGTGTCCTTATTTAGTTTTCAGGTATTTTTAAAACACAGTGAGCAAACTAGCTCAGCCTCTACCACTTGTAAATGCACGTAGGACTTTTTTTTTTGTATGCAAGCTTGCCATAAGGCATATTATAGAAACTCATGTAAATTATTTCTACCAGAATTTGCCCAACAGTATAAAATATCCAGCGCAATTCATTTCACATGCTGATACAGCGACACAAGTTCATAAGCCTGGAGCAAAAAAAAATGTTTGAAAAGATCTCTTGCAATATTTCACTGTGGCACTGCATTCAGCTTGCGCTGCTAATGGTGCCAGGCAATTGTCTGAGAAGACAAAGCAAATCATCAATTGGAAACAATTTTCATTTATTGCGGCTCCTTTTGCACATTTGCATGGACATTTGCACATTTGCATGGACATTTAAAGCAGGTGCGTGGCGTGTATTATATTGTTCAACTCGAGCAATGCTTAGTAAGAGAAAATGCAGAAATATAATGTATCTAATTTGTACAACATGAGTCACCACTCCTATTCGGAGCTCACGCGATCGGGAGGCACCGAGTCACTGCCGTTCCGAGCTGCTAAAAAGTGTCGTTTTTGTCACATATGGTAAATAATTGTTCCGCCAGGACCATCCGCTATCTGGTCCACTCATCTGAACAGAGGACTTAGTGACTTACCAGAACGAAGCTGTTTTTCTGAAGCTGCAGGATTCGCAAAAGCCTTTGCGAACGCCTCCATTTCTTGCAGAGCAGTGGAGCGCTCGTTCACTTTGGAGACCGAGACACATACCTCTTTGGAGACAGAGACCTCTTTGGGCGACGCCTTCACTTTGCGCTGTACAGCGCACGAATTGTAGCCCCACTCCCGCGCTAGGTGTGCTGCCTCCTGGAGCAGGAGCTCACGCGAAGTGTACTCCTCCTCTGTTCCGGATCTAATTTGGAACAGGTGGATATATCATCATCTTGGCACTGTACGCAAGCGTTCAAGAAGGGAGGTCGAAAGTACTTACCTCCTCAGGTTCTTCATGTCATCTGCCACGAAGTGTAAGAGGATCAGGTCAAACCTTTCCCTTACACTTCGTGGAGTGAACATTTTTCCGGTGGCAACGCACAAAATGGCCGAAATCTCCAGCCACTTGCAGGCATCGTGAAATGGATCGAGCTCCAAAACATTTTTCAGTATAATAATGTCATCCCCCGCACTGAAGCGATTGCGCGTGATGCTTCTCGGCGCGGGCAATGGCTTCGCAGCACTCGATGACGCCATTCCTTTTTTTTTCCTTCGGGATGGCCGGAAAACTTTGGGACGACGGGAAGCACGTGCTCACGGTAGAACGGCGTGGTCACCAAAGGCCAAAGTATTCGTTGGCTCGGCTTGGCTTCCCTTATCCTCTCTCTCAGCTGAAATCTCGTGAGATCTCGCGAGATTACGGCAACCTGGACGTCCGGCGGCATACGTCTCCGAAATACGTCTCCAGCGCCTGTACGTATCGGCAGTTTTCACGCATGCGCAGTAGGCGTCCGATACGTCTACGTCTGTACGTCTCCGGCAGGTAAGCTAAGTCTCTCTAATGAGTAAACACTCCCCGCAGCGCGTAACTTGACGCTCTTCCCAGAAGTGAGACAAGCCCTTGTGTATTATTAATCTAAGCGCTCGCACCGTCCTAAACAAAAGAGAATATATTGAAATTAGTTTCTTGGAACATAACCCACACATCACAGTGATAACAGAGACGTGGATGCGGTCTGAAATATGTGACGAGGACGAGTTCCCATCGTGCTGGCAAGTTTTTCGTAAAGATCGAAATTCTAAGGGAGGCAGCGTTGAGGTCCTTATTAATATAGAAGCTGTTCTCTTCGAAAACGAGCCAAGTTTCGAATGCTTGTGCATAAAAATGAAGTGTTGGAGCTACATATTAATTTTAACGCCATATATGAACATCCCGAAGCACCTCCTCAGTAGTTAGTCCAGGTACAAGAAAACTTGATTCAAATCCAGTCAAATAAATTATTACTAGTAGGCGACCTGAACCTAACTGACATCAACTGGAAGCATTCGCAAGCACTTTCACGGAATAGTACTCTCGACATACTGGCGATTCCTCTTTTTTAATACAGAAAACGATTAAATTTTGCGTCTCTTTACCCTGCAGGAGCATCGCTAACTTATATTAAGGGGTGAGCGATTGAACTTGCGGCAACGCCCTATGGAAACAAAACAATAAAAACAAGATAAACGAAACACACTGAAAAGTGCATGGTCGTTGTGAAAAAATTTCAATTTCGAGCGTTGCGCTGAAAGCCTAAGTAAGTGTTCAGAGGTTTCGAGATTGCGGCCCTAATATATATTGTCGTTCATGAAACAAAGATTTGCCTGATGAATTGAACAAAATATAAAATCTCTTAAAACTGTAGCTGTGAAGATGGAGTGTACATTATATGAATGCCCTTAACAGAAGAAGCTGCACCCTTCCGCCGCTGTCTTATTAGGAGCATATTTGCATCCTATCCGTGTAACTGACAAGAAATGAAGCAATAACAATCGCGTTTAGGATACATTGAGTTAGACATAGAGCGATGCGCCTTTCCGCATTCTGTGGAGCTGTATAGATCACGTTATTTCGTTTAATTATTATTCTTTGACGTTGCCTTAACACAGTGCGCGTTTAATTATTATTCTTTGACGTTGCCTTAACACAGTGCGTCACCAAGACAAAGGCAAATGCTCACCAAAACACCATTTAAATGCACGCGCTATTCTTGGATGTTGTTTGTGTAAGTGGCCTGAAATGATAAAGTAAGTATAAAGTATCCTAATCTACGCAAGAAGATCGAGATCTTGTCATTTGTAGAGAAAGCAATGCACCGCAAGGTAACATCTATTGGGAAAACAACTATTGTGGCAAAATTAGCGCACAGCTGTGAAGAAACAAACCACATGTCAACGAAAAGCAACGATAGTAGGTCCCCGTTTGTAAATTAGTTCTTTGTTCAGTAGATTTCTGGATAACTCAATGTCGAGCGGACTGATGTAACATGAACAATAACAATAGCGAAAGGCCTCTCTTCAGTAGTAGTAATAATAAATAAAAAACGAGCACGCAGTGGTATCTCTCAAGGCTGGTGGCAAAATCAGTGAAGGCGTGAAACATTTTCACGCATGTTGAGGTGACTCACGCACGGCATGTGTGCTCAAAGAGTTACGCGTGAAGGACTGCCCCGCAATAGAGCAGCGGTGGAAGGATCTTTCAAAATGCGAAAACAGGGAGAGCAGCACTAAAAAGAGTGAACTCGTATTCATTTATTTATATTTTCTGTTGCTTATGTCACCGACACGTGTCGCATATGCCTCAGCCCGGCAGTATAAAAGTTCGCGGACGAAGTGAAAACGCCACCACAAGACATTCGTCTCCGCATTGCTCTCAACCCCTGGAACTGCAGCTCCGCTTGGCGTCTTTTGCAGCCGCTATGATTTCAAAGGTGAGGATTGGCAACTCAACCAGAGTTTGAAAACAGATGTGAACCAAACAAGCCTTCTCACGTATCCAAGAATATAGTATTCTGTACGGTCAATATCGTAGGCAACCTTAACACCTCCTTGTAATGAACAAGTAGGAGAGTAAGCGCCGGCCCACAAGGATAATGCGCTGGTGGAATCAAAAGAGGAGCACTCCTTTCAGAGCTGGTCATGAAAAGAGTTGCTTTAGATTCTGGTTAAGTAATTACTACAAAACGTAAAGAAGTTATAAACATGAGGGCATTTCATAAAACTGGAATGGTTTGTTTGGCTTGGTTCGGTTTGCAGGTTGTAATGCCTCAAAGCAACTGAGGCTATCAGAAACCTTGTAGTTTGTCTAATTCTTTTTGGACTAACGGTTACCTGCGCAGACAAGAGGAACGAAGCGAATATTGTTTCCTAGCTTCTATATTTTTTAAGTTGTATTTGTCGGCTCCAAAGGTTCGGAACGGAACTAACCTAACTGAAGGATCGATTCCCTTTTTACTGGCAAAATTCTCACTTCTGATGCGCTTTTATGATGTCATGGTACGATAGCTTTCTCATTTTTTGCTTTGATTCTCAGGGTCAGTTAGGATTGTGGACCTCTAATAGGAGCAGCCTCGGGCATTGAGAAAAGAAGCGCAATATAACAGGAGCGGAAGCAATACTGGAACGGTAGTATGTATAACAAAACTCTACCACATAATGCCCTCAGAAATGTCCTTGCGTTCCTTGCCTGCGCAGTTCGGTGCTTGTATTTGAAATATGCTGGGCCGGAGTATAATGTAAAGTGTAGGTATTAAAGGCTGTCGTGTGCAGGAACAAAAGCTCCTTGAACAGACCGCAAATGAGACGTGGGTTATTAAAATAGTTCGGCTCGTGCAGAAAGCTTAATGTAATGTATGTAGCACGTAGCACAATCAATTTGACAGTGTTCTGGGAAATTTGACGGCATCAGTCTAATAAGGCTCCTTGCCCGGAGTTGATAAACTTCCAATTATCGGGACTTTTTCCAGGTACAACTTCTGGTCGTCTTCCTGGCAGCGAATGCTTACGGTCTTCGTGATCACCACACAGCGGCCGGGTACCCTGGAGCGGGCTACGGCGGCTATGCTGCTGCGGTAGCGGCTACTCCTTATCGGGGATACGCGGATTTCGCCTCTGTAAGTGAATTATACTAGTGCAAGAGTACTAAATTTATTGCTTTTGACCGTCACATTAGATCGCTTTCGGTTTATTGCTTCATTGATCAAGACACAACTCACAAAAGGAGCAAAAATCCTCAGCTGTGAACTGAATGGGCAACAATGTACTGAACCAAAATTGCCAGTGCATTAAATAAAGAAGCAGCGTGGGCGTCTCATTTCCCGCACTGACGAGGTTCACGGACGCAAAATCCTGATCGTTTGAAGAATATCAAATTCCACATAGCGTTCATTTAACAACGAGACGTGCTTTTATTATGTTATCATATCGCAAGCGGACCATATAAGCCTCAAGTTCAATTTAGAATGAACTGAATTAATTTGTCGTAAGTTCATGTTGCCTCAGAAATGGCTGGTTACTAAAGAAAAGGCTATTTGAATTTGATTGCTAAAGTAAAGCCCTGCCGAATCCGCTGTGGTGGGTGCACGATGAAGTTGGACTTCACACGGCTTACTCCCACCTGTTTGAAAACTCAAATTAGTACTTTTTACGCACACAAACAAGATGAAATGAGAGGCTGGTATAATACAATCATATGCCAAAAGCCTAAAGTTAGCAAAGTCAAGATCAGCGAAGCGAGGATGTTTTTTTCCTGTTGTTGACGTGAACTGGAAGGCCTAATTATCATACCAGTTCAAATAAGCAAGAAAAATTAGAAACATATTCCGCACTCCTTTTCATGGTTTCGCTAACTGCTCGATATTTTTTTTTCCAATTGTCATTTTGTAGCTGTGTGACAATACTTACACTGCTGACCTGCTTTATTTCCCTCTGGAGGTAGCTAGTACGGGTCAAATAATTTGTTTAAGTCGTTTAAGACTGAAATTGTTTCAAAAAAAACCTGGCCGCCTCTGTGTATGATCGGAAAAGGACAATTACTCATTCTCTCTCACATGTTGGCTTGCAAATTATTCCCACCGGGCGGATGAGAGAAAAAAAAACATAAAACTCTGAATTCATAGCAAAATAAGCCAATTACTGCGCTCTAAGGCATCAAGTGAAATACTCGAGGCTCAATAATTGCCACTTTCTAACATTATCACCTGTCTTCTGCAGCCACCTCAGCCGTACAGCTACGGCTATGACACTGTGGACGAGTACGGATATCGCCAGTTCCGTAGTGAGCAGGGAGACGCCAACAATATGAAGACTGGATCGTACGGCTACCGTGACGTGAACGGCCTCTACCGGAGAGTTAACTACATCGTCGACGCCAACGGTTTCCGGGCCACGGTGGACACGAACGAGCCAAGCACCGCACCCGGTGCCAGCGCCGACGTAGTCTTCAACGCCGCGCCGGTCGTGCCACCAGTTCCCGCTGGCGCAGCAGCCTCAAGGCCAGGGGTTGCACCGATAGCGTACGGTGCCAGGGGTGTGGCAGGCGGTTACAGCGGTGCATACAGCGAGAACAGTGGATACGGATACGCACCGTACGGTGGCGCTGCAGCAGGCTACAGCCGCGTGCCCTACGCAGGCGTCGGCTATGCTCCAGGAGGTGGCGCCCTTGGTGGTTTTGGCTACGGAGGGTACTCTCCTTACGGTTACGCTGGTGCTGGATATCCAGCTGGGCGCTACGCCGCAGCTGGATTTGTGGGATCCGGGGCTTGGGCTGCTGGTCACCACGGGTACCGAAGGCGATAAGAGAAGGCCAGCGTCTGCCTGAAAGCTGTATGCTAGGAGGACAAAATGTATAAACAATGAAACATCGTAACCTTACCACGAAAACTTTTCACTGACTGCGTGAGTGTGGGCTACTCAAAATAAATGCGTCAAATTTCTACGGGACTGGTCTTGAGACTCGCTGTGCATTTAGTGGCCAACACGTCTTAGTATAAATGATTTTCCTATACATAATCCATGAATATTTACACATTTTTGCTGAATGTAACTCCCGTTCAAAGGGCATCATAGTGTAAAGAAGTGTTGACAAGTTGGACCTCCGTGACGGCACGAAGACTCCGCTGCATTGAAGAAGGCGACCAGTCAGGGTAGACTGACGGCATGAATTATATTAATTTAGTAAATATGAGCCCAAACGTGAATTAAATCTAATCACGTGATGCAAAATAAATAACAAACTCATTATAACCATAAATCAGTTAGTCATACGCGACTTGAGCAGTGTTCCCGAGCAGCAGCGATCGGATGGTAGCCGTCCTCCTTCACCTGCCGCCAAAACCCATCTGGCAAACGTTTTCCCAGGATTCTCGAGGCACTGTTTGTTACAAGGCGGAAATGCGCTTATCGGAGCCAAAAAGAAGAATTTCTCTAGAGCAGAGGAACCAATAGGACGCCGGTGCCCACGACGTTGTTTCCTTGCGAGCACCGCGTGAATTTCAAGACGAAGCGGTGCATCTCCGCCTGGCACACAAAAACACAAAAGGTGAACCAAAAACACATGGGCAGCAAGGACACAGACGGTACACAACACAAGGCTGCTTCCGCGTTCTCAGCCGTTGGCCCCGAGCCCTCAGGTGTCTAATGTCAATCGGCTGGGACGCGAGCTTCCAACAGCTCGCCTCCTTCGCAGCCCATTAACCACTTTCCGAAAGGCTTGGATCGCGAAAAATACCCTCAAGAGAGGTCACGGGAGGCAGCACCACACCCCGGTGTGAGCAAGGCCATCCGTACAATGGCGCGCACCCTCAACAAGCGGGAGAAAGCACAGCCACGCTGCGCCGGCAAGAAAAAAGACCGCTCCTCGGCTGTGCACTGGTCATGAAAAGTGGTGCGCGACATGAACTTAGCTCGCTATGCGACACCGCCCCCCTACGAAAAAGTGTGTCCCACTCGGTCGCAATCACGCCCACACAAATCAACCGCAATGAAATGCTATGAATAACTATGTACAAGGTTCAAAAATGAAATTACGTCTAGTGGATAGGACCGCACAACAATACCAAAATGAATACAATATCCGCGCAAGGCCCAAAAAATCGAGAATATACAACTTAATCCAGCAAAACAGATTCAAGCAGGAAGATAGAGAAGGACAGTTACAAGCATACAAAGATTGGCATCTCACTCAAAATGTTCGATGGCACACTCGAAATGTGTGCCATGGAACACTCGAATTTACACAAAATACAAAAACTTGGGGGTAGGGACAGAAGTCACGGGTCATTAGGTCACAGTTTCGTCCACTGCAGCACACCTTGGTCTCACTGCCGTAGTCGGTCCTTACTCTTTTGGGTTCTGTGTGAGTTCAGTAGTGTCTACACTGAAATGTCGATTCGGAGTAGGAGTATGCCTCAGTCGCCCTTCCATCAGGGGTACCGCGATCACTGTTTTTCACGGTCGAGGCCGCTACACGTTTTGTCCTTGCGGAGACACGAACACTCTGCTCAAACGCATGCACACCATCACCTCGTTCACCGTTTGCTGACTCGTCGTCGGCTCCTCATCGAAAGCAAGCCGTGGGTGGTAGTGTTTCAGATGCTCAGTGTTGACGAAATCCCGCTTTCGGCCGGTGCGATCGACGACCTCCCAGTTATTCTCTGATACCTTCCGGAGCAGACGGAACGGCCCGTGGTACCGGTGGAGCAGCTTGGTGGTCTTTCGTTTCGATCGAGAAGGCGTCAACAGGTACACAAGGTCTCCCGGATAGAGAACCGCATCCCGTAGTTTGGAGTCGTATGCTTTTGTGTTCTTTTCTTGCCGGTCTTTCTCACGCTGAGCTAGGACTTGGCGCGCCTGGCGAAGCCATTGCGCCACCCTGTGAGCATCCACTTCGTCACAGTCGTGTTGCGCGATACCGAGGGCCACCTCAAAAGGAAGTGTTGGCTCGTGTCCGTGAAGAAGAAAAAAACGGCGAAACACCTGTCGTTTTGTGTTGCGACGAATTAGAGGCGAAAAGGACATAAGGCAGGAATTTGTCCTAGTTCCAATGATGCGAGGAGATCTACATGCTGAGAATGTCGGGAAGCGTTCGGTTGAAACGTTCGTACAAGCCGTTGGTTTGCGGGTGGTACGCTGTTGTTTGCACGTCGTCTGTACCCATGGCTTTAAGTATTTCCTCAATCAAGGAAGCAACAAAATGCTGTCCGCTGTCCGTAATGATGCGGCCTGATTCCCCGTGGCGTAGGACGATCTCTCACACAAAGCCCTGCGCGGCCTCAGCAGCTGTGGTCGCCGGGCATGCTACTGCTTCGACCTATTTCGCGTGGTACTCGGTCATTACGAGGATGTAGCGGGTCCCGGATTGACTCTTCGTAAATGGACACAAAAAGTGCATTCTAACCTGTTTAAAAGACATTCCCACCGGTGCAAGAGGCTGGATAAACCCGATTGGTTTGCCCGGTGAGGCTTTGCGCGTCTGGCAGTGAGGGCAAGACCGCACGTAGTTTGACACCTGCGCGAACATCGTAGGCCAGAAGTAACGCCTACGTATCTTCTCCGATGTGCGCTTGTCCCCGAGGAGTCCCGCCGAGAGATCATCGTGGCAGCCCCTTAGCAACTCTGACCCCAAGCATTTCGGTATGACTAATGCGTCGTAGTCTGCCTCAAAATCTTTCGCTCGACTGTGCAACCCACCGCTGATTATCCCTAAACACCGTGCCGTTCTTTTTAGTGTTCTGGCTACGGGTGAATGCGGGTTCTCTAGGTGTCCTATCACTTCCCTCATCGAAGGGTCTTCCCTCTGCTTCATGCCTACATCCACGCGACCTAGCAAAAGCAGCGGTACAAAGTTATCTTCACTAACCGGCGCCGGCTCGCGAGGCAGGCGAGAATTAAAGTGTGTCTGCATCTGCATTCTTCAAACCTGGGCGGTGTTTGAGATTCAGGACAAACTCTTGCAACAGCAAGGACCATCTCATGAGGTGTCCATTCGGATTCTTGACATTCATCAGCCATGGGAGGCTGGCTTGATCCGTGATCACGGTGAAGTTACTGCCAAATATATAAGGTCGAAACTGCCTACAAGCGTACACGACAGCCAAACATTCCTTTTCTGTGGTGCTGTAATTAGCTTCCGCTTTATTGAGATGACGACTGGCGCAGGCGATGACATGTTCCCGACACTCGTCTTTTTTATCCAGCACGGCACCAAGACCGTAGTCACAGGCATCCGAATGGATTTCAATGGGCTTGCCTGGGTCGAATTGACGCAGAACTGGCGCTGTAGTCAACTTCTCTTTAATCGCCTGAATTGCCGCCTCGCATGCCGTGTCCCACTCAAACGAAACGTTCTTGTCAAATTAGTCAAAGGTCGGGCAATTAGGGAGAAATCCTTGACGAAACGCCGATAATATTTGCAGATTCCGAGGAAATTCTGAACTCCCTTTTGGTTTTTTTTTGGCGCTGGGAGCTTTTCGATCGCGGCTATTTTGTCCTGATCTGGTTTGAAGTTCTCTCCAGTCAGCACGTGCCCTAGATACCTGATTTCTTGTTGCGCGAGGCTGCATCTTGCCGGCATCAGACGCAAGTTGGCTTTATCAAGAGCGATTAACACCTTTTCCAAATCCTCTAGGTGAGTCATCCAATTAGGCCGAACACACACTCCAGAGAAGACCACTCAAAACTTTATTGATCATCTCTTGGAATGTCGCGGGGGCATTGCACAGACCGAAAGGAACGACATTGAACTCGTACAGACCGGAGCCGCATGCGAATGCTGTCTTCGGCTTGTCCTCGTCGCGGATTCCTACCTGTAGTGAGGTCGAGCGTCGTGAAATATCGAGAGCCCTGCAGCAGATCCAGATGCTCATCGAATCGCGGTAATCGGTGCACGTCTTTCTCGGCAACCGCGTACACTCTTCGGAAATCAACGCAGAAACGCGAACCCCCTGCGGCTTTTTCACGAGAACGACGGGCGATGACCAGGGGCTGTGCGGCTCTCGGATCACTCCGTCACGAAGCATTTCTTCCACTTGCGCTTTAATGACTTCCCTCACGAAGGGTGAGTGTCGGTACGGATGTTGACAAATGGGTGCTGAGCTGCCCGTGTTTGTAGCATGCTCCGTTACGTGAGTGCGGTGAATCGGATTGTGCTCGCCGGTAAACAGGTGACGAAACTTATGAATAAGAGACAACAGCTCATCCCTCTCAGATGGCGTCAAGTGTGGCCCAGTTTGGACGTCAAAGTCTTCTATCGCAGTGGGGTCGTGTGGCACGGCGAGTCCGAGTTGCGCCTCATGAAGGGATGTGGCCCAGCCGATCTTCGCATCGCGATGTACCACTATCGGCAACAAGGTAGGGCTTGCAACACGGGCGATTCCGATCCCACCAACCACTTTCACGACATCCGCGCCACCTGCAATCCATTTCTAAGATTTGACTTTGGCTGACAAGCTGAATTCCGTCTCTCGGTATGTGTACCCTTAAAATGGCTTCCGTACGAGGATCGACGCAAACGTGATCTTTACTTTGTGCAGTGACCACATTTGACTGCGATTGCACGCTAGTATTGAGGTGCAGCTGGTACACTTCGCTCCCTATTTTGAGTTGTTAACGGAGGAAGTTAATCAGCAGGTTTGCCTGCCGGCAAAATGGGAGCCCCCTTGACAACTCATAAGGCCAGTCCTTGAGAACAATGAATTTTACGCTGAATCTGGTTGATCCGAATTGAAGAACTACTTCTGTTTCTCCTACAGATGCTAATAAGTCTCCGCTGATTCCTTTGATAACAGCAGAGCCCTGAGTTAGTTTGACTTTTGGAGCAATTTTAGCCGCGAAATTGCAAGAAACAATGTTTACGGAGGCGCCAGTGTCAATGAGAAGGGTGGTCTTCAAATTATTTGCCTTGACTTGGACCGTGAAGTGTTGGTATTCGCCAATAATTTTCACAGATCGGCCAGGCTGACCACCTAAGCCCGGCCGTTCCCGTTGCCCGGATTGGGAGCCTGCTCGTCGCGCGCATTTCTCTGTTCGCGGTCCTCATCCCTCCATTGCTGGCGACAGTTCCGAGCTATGTGACCGCTTCGATTATAATAGCGGCATCGTGGCCATCTGTCGTCATCACACGATGTTCTCTGGGGCCATGGCGCGCGCCTACGAAAACTTTCCTCTTCCATTGCCTTTAGGCGTCCGGATAATGATTCTAGAGAGGCGGCGATCGCCTTGAAATCTTGCTCATCTCCGAACGTTTGTTGTTGACCATGGCATGCAGCAGTTTAGGTGGGATGTACTTCGGGCTGGCCAGATCCCGGCACATTCGACGGACGAGGCTCGTTGTTAGCGCTGCCAACTGTTGGCAAGATGTTCGAATTTCAAACACAGGGTTCTCTTGTCAGGTAGGTGGTGTTTGCTGTGGCGACCGGCGGCACCCGGGAAGTCAAACCCATCAGCGCAGCTCGACGGAGGCATTGCAGTGTCTGCAGGAAGTCGGCGCAGTTGGACGGATTGGATATCATCTTCTCCATTGTCGCCGGTTGCAGGCCCCGCAGCAGATGAGGCAATTTGTATGTTTCTTCACTACATAGCCAAGGTAAGATACGTATAATAGGCGGTGCCAGAGACGCACCGCTTCATGTAGAGGAATATGCGAGTAGATCTAAAACTGATGATGGCTGATGGGGTTAGCAATAGGAGAGGACCGTTTGCGGTTGTCGGAAAGATCCTGCGGTGAAATTCATCACTGCAGGTTGATCTCAGTAAGCTAACGTTTGATCACGGTAGATTCAAATCACTCTCAGCCGGCAGCAGTTTAGTATTCGTCAGAGGTGACATATGAAACCGCGGATTTAATTGGCGATATAACTAAACTGTAGTTGGCGCCTATTTTGTGGAAAATGTATTTACTGCATTGTTTCTTCAAGGGCTCGAATCTACGGCATGGAGTGTGATGGGATGTATTTACTCAATTGAACCAAAGGCAATTAGGTCACGCGCAGCACACGGCAGGCTTTTGTCATAACTACCGGTGCGTCCTAAAGGAAATAAAGGCTCACAGAAATAAAATATGACATTCGGGCGAATACCTTTTAAGAAATCCACATAGCAAAAAATTTTAGATGGCACTTTCGGCCCCTAAAGTGCGATGAGGCGATCCTTTATGGCGTGGTACATGTGTCCGCGGAGAATTGTGACAGATATTGCGCTCTTTCTACCCTGTCAAGCAGTTTCAAATTCCGCTGATGCCTGCTGTTCTAATGTCACCTTGACATCTGGGTCTACTTCTGTTCGCTGTGTGGTGCGGCGTACGAGGAAGGGGCAAATGAAAGGCGCCACACGGACGCCTGGATCAGACGTCCGGCGGGGTCAGCTTCGTATGCGTGAATCGCCTGGTGGCACCTTGGCCTGTCGTGACGGTACATCGCGCGCCCATTGCAGAACGCAATCAGCATTTCATTGAACGCATCAAAGTTCACGGGCGTTCTATATATAATTCGTTTACAGGAAAGGAAATGCGCAGTATCTGTCACTCGCGGAATCCCGCTATCAGTCTTACGGTAGACAAAGGGGATTATGAAGAGCGTTTCACGATCCGGGCCCTGACACAGTTTGATCAATCCGTCAATCACATCCATCCACGGAGGCTGTTCAGGTTGACTGCGAAGAACATCTCTGAGAAATGTTGCACTTTCAATGAAGTTGTCCCTGACCGATCGAAAAATTTTCTTCGGCGTGCTTAAATGCCATCCGCCTTTTCCAAATGCTGTGGAGGCCCAGCCCCATATGCATGTCGTATGGGACCTCGTCACTTTGTACGGGTAGAAACCCGATGCCGTAAGTATCAATGCGTAATTCTTTTATTAACCCTTTAACCATCAGATCAACAATTTTGTTGACCCTCTATAGGCAGCCACAAAACGCCTCTCCCTAAAATTTAGAACGCGTTCATCTAAATTAGCCTTTTTATGAAGCAGGCTCTGAAATAAAGTTGTATGAGTCGTCAATAGATGGCCCGTATAATGACCGTGTTCAACCTAAAAGTGCAGTCGTCGTCTTCTACGCGCGCGCAACACGTTGGCAAAGTTCTGGCCTCACCAGCAGCCGATATTCGAAGATAAGGACGACGACAATTTTATTTCTTTGTAGAGGCGTCTCTAAACGTGGGCCATAAGTTATTTGGACAACAACAACAACAACAACAACAAACGTGGGCCTTGCGGAATAGTATAACCTATTTCGCAACAGAAGCGGCTGTGCAGGACAAAATACATAGTCTACAAAATTGTTGAGTTGCCAGAATAATGTTAAAATTTACCGTCAATGATGTGCAGTCGGCTGTTTGTTTTTATATCCAAAATTGGTTTGAACGTGATACAGGACGCGTAAAGGTACACAGAAAACTTTGTTTAGGACTAGCTCTGCGTTGCCGCTTGTATGTGCGCTGCTCAAGGTCACTTGTTTTTTTTGTAGGGAAGGGTTTATGGCGGGAATCTGGGTACTCGTGTTGATATAAAGGTGAAATGTGCACTGCGGAACATTAGCTTTTCGACACCTCATGCTTTTGTTTTCTTTTGCGACAAGTAACGTACTTATTTTTTTGTAGCCATGGAAACATCCCTGTTTTATGGAAGTCGCGCTCAACACAGCAGGTCAGATGGCGCTGTGCTCTCTGCCATAAAGGTGTGTCAGGCTTCAAGTGCACCAAATGTGAAATCTTTTCGCGCCTGAAAAGCGGCAACCAACTGTTTTCTTCAATTACACCTTACGTAGGACATGACTGACGCATGTCAGTTTGCCAGCTTTGTACTCCCTATCAACAAAACCGATCAACAAAACTGTTGACGTTCTGTATTTTTTGAAATCCTAGTTCAAACGCATTCCCATTTTTTTGGATGTACATTTAGACTAATAGAAACAAATACAAACCAAGGAAAAAATTATAGCATCGCTCTATCTGGTCTTGCCTGTTAAAGGGTTAAAGTTCTTTGTAATATATCCCAGTGAAAAACGGGATCCCAGCAGTCTATAAAAACGTGAGCGATATCGCTTATGCCAAAGGTAGGCTAGTGATTTTTATGCCTGTATATACGCTGTTGACCCGAAATAAAGAAATAAAAAACGAAGCCTGGCGCAGTGGTAAAGCACTCGGCTGGGGATCCAAATGATGGAGGTTCAATTCTCGATGGAGACAAGGTTTATTAATTTAATTTTACCTGTCGCTCTCGAAATCGTGACCTCTGCTGACAAACTTCTGCTGTGAACCTTCTGTCGACAACGGTGAGGCATTAAAGGCTTTCGCTTTAAAACTACAAAGAAGATACAAGAATTGGGAAGCGCTGCCTAATGCATCTCAAAAATAATTTATTTCCCTGATGCGCTAAGATGCGGAAGCTGCCATTTTCCACAGCTTTGATTTTATGAAAATACACCCATTCAGGAGAGCACGTGCAATTTTATTTCACACTCTGCTTCCTTTCGCTCTTTTCGTTTGTCACCGTAACAGAGTTAAATTTTGAGCTTTTTTTCTGAATATGGTAAATATTAAGTCGTTCACTTCACACTGAAAATATACGCGTAGGTATTGAGTTTCGTGCATTTATCTGCGCAAGAGGTTTAGTGCCGACCTCAGACGCACATTTATGATCCCAGCACGTGATGCTGTGTAGAAATGATACGTGGATTGAAAACAACGTTTGTCTATACCGTATATGTTGTGAAGATACTAAGGTGGGCACGGCGGACGCAGCATCTGTCGCTAACCAGAACTCTGCACTGCGTCCTGCAGCTCTCCGCATCTAAAGCTTCAAGCGCCTACACGTGTCCGCAAGCTGATGGCATGACCGACAGCTGCCGCCTTAGTACTGATTACTCCTGCGACCAGAATTCAGTCTGGGCATTTCCTGATAACATCACTCCGCTAGCGACACCACATGGCAGTCGAGGTCTGACGTCACTTGGCAGCACTGCTGTAAAGGAAGCACCTCACGTGTTCGTCTCTTGTGGCCACGGCGGACGCAGCCTGGCTATGTCGCCACTGCGTTCACTGCGAAATCATTGTCCCCGCATTATTTTCTTAACGTGCCCACGGAAGTGTCTCGACTTAGCACATGAATGTGCTCATGTTGCAAGTTGCTTATTTGTGGAGACATTGAGGTCAACCCAGTTCCAACACATAAAGAGTTGTTTGAACAGTTCCTTGGAGGTCAAACTGCTTTTTGTAATGAAATTTCTGAAACGAAAGATCAGCTAACTAATGCTGAAAAAATGATCAGAAATCTCCCGCAGATGTTCACTACAATTGAAGAAAAACATTTAGAAGCTCCCAAAGCTCGTAATGATCAGGTTAAACTACCCTTAAGTGACTGAAGCATGCCGTTGGCTTCCTCACAAAGAAAGCATAAAGTTGAAAAAGGACCAAAACATGCGATCGAATATGTTATTTATGGTATTGCTGACATTCCTGATGAAACAACACAGCTGCTTAAAGAAAAGATAATCACCGAGGTAATGAACGATGAGTTGAATGTGCAGTGCAATATTCTATCGGGCGAGTTCACAGGCTCGGCCGAGGAGACGCTGACCGTATATGCACGATCTATCTACACAGGATTTCTTTGAAACGAAACTTATATCTGATAACTGCAGAAAGCTTAAAGGTTCGAGCAGAAGTTCGAGAATAAGTATTCGCATGATATAGTCTGAAAAAAAAAAGGAAGCTTCTGTGGGACAGCGCGAAAGCCGACAAACAAAACAATATACCGGGTATACCAACTGAAGATCGATAAACAACTATTTTTCTCGGATGAGGTAAAGAACACGCGCTCAAAGATAATGAGTAAACCCTCCCCGCAGCGGGTAACTTGACGCTCTTCCCAGAATTGAGACAAGCACTTGCGTATTATTAATCTAAGCGCTCGCACCGTGCTAAACAAAAGAGAATATATTGAAATTCGGTTCTTGGAACATAACCCACACATCACAGTGATAACAGAGACGTGGATGCGGTCTGAAATATGTGACGAGGACGAGTTCCCATCGTGCTGGCAAGTTTTTCGTAAAGATCGAAATTCTAAGGGAGGCAGCGTTGAGGTACTTATTAATATAGAAGCTGTTCTCTCCGAAAACGAGCCAAGTTTGGAATGATTGTGCATAAAAATGAAGTGTTGGAGCTACATATTATTTTTACGTCATATATGAACCTCCCGAAGGACGTCCTCAGTAGTTAGTCCAGGTACAAGAAAACATGATTAATATCCAGTCAAATAAATTAGTACTAGTAGGCGACCTGAACTTAACTGACATCAACTGGAAGCATTCGCAAGCACTTTCACGGAATAGTAAGCATATAAACAGCCTGGTTGACGTAATGCTAACACATGACTTAATCCGAATAGTTCAGGAGCCAACACGTGCGCAAGGAACTTGCCAAATTGTGTTCGATCTCGTATTCTGGCCCAGAATGTTAACGGAATATATTGTTGCAGTTGTAGAAGGTATATCTAATTACTACTCTGCCAGTGTCAGGGTTCATATAGTCAATTCACCCCCATCTGAGAAACTTGCCAATCATTCCTTCAAGGACTACTCACGTGCAAATGATGCAGCCATTATAGAACATATGGAAACATGCCTAATAGATTTTAACGAAAATGGCGTAATAAAGCTTTGGCGTCGCTTTAAAGACATGTGCCATTTCTGTATTGATAACTTTGTGCCTCATGAATGCAATGATAAACGCAAACAAAATTATCCGTGCATGACACGTGAAATTATCCACATGACCCGCAAGATAAGAAGCTTAAAAATAAACCGCTTACAAAGCGGCCAAGGTAAAGAACTGGAAGAAAAACCTAGCGCGTGCAGTACGGACATCGAAGGAAAGCTACTTCAATATGATATTACCAAAATTTTTTATTGCACAGCCGAAAAGCCCTGGAATTATCTGAGCGAAACATTAAACCAGTATCACAAGTTTGCACTGATGGATCAGTCATTACTGATAACCGGAATAGTGCGAGTCAATTCTGTTGATATTTTCATAGTTTTTTTTTTTTTAATTCTAGCATTTGTTCATCCGATCACAAAATATTTTAACCTTCGGAAGTGAATTTTATTTCATATCCTGGCATTGTTTCGAGGCTCTTAAATTTAAAAACTAAATCTTCGTGTCTTCCTGAGAACCTTTTTGTTGTTTTTTAATCGATGCGCTGAATGGATTGCCAACTTCTTTGTTAGTATATTTCGTGCCTCATTACTTCCCCGAAAATTACCGGATGACTGGAAGATTGCTAAGGTTGTGCCAGTATTCAAGAACGGCGACCATCCAATTTCATTACCTCGTCATGTTGTAAGCTAATTGAACGCGTTGTTGCCAATCAGAATAATGATTTTTTTTCGGATACACGGTCAATACTGACTAATTTTCAACGCGGTTTTAGAAAAGGCTGTTCAACAGTTACACAACTAGTCACGGTAATACATTCATTCGCCTTGGGCTTTGATAAAAATGGTCGAATTTATTTATTTATGTATTAGACATACCCTCAATCACCGAAGCAATGAAGAGGGGTTTGGAATACGGTGATGATACGAACAAAATGAACACGCGCTGACATCTGCTAGAGCAGTGAACACTTGATAAAGAGCACATTGGATAAATCAGTATTAATGACCAAATTCTAACCCTAATAATAAAAAATAATGAACCATTGAAGAAAACGTAATTATAGCAAAAACATCTGAGTATGAGAAAAAATAACTAAATAATAAGCACAGCTCGAACAGGCTATTTAACATGCACAAAATAGAAAATGGTACATAGCTAATGAACAAATTGCACTGCACATTCAACTCCTCTTTCATTACCTCGCTGATTACCTTTTCTTTAACCAGCTGTTTTGTTTCATCAGGAATGTCAACTATACCATAAATAACATATTCGATCGCATGTTTCGGTCCTCTGTCAACTTTTATCTTTCTTTTCCCGGAAGCCAATGGCATGCTTCAATCACTTAAGGGTAGTTTAACCTGATCATTACGAGCTTTGGGAGCTTCTAAATGTTTTTCTTCCATTTTAGTGAACATCTGCGGGAGATTTCTGATCATGTTTTCAGCATTAGTTTGCTCATCTTTCATTTCAGAAATTTCATTACAAAAAGCAGTTTGACCTTCAAAAAAATGCTCGAACAGCTCTTTCTGCGTTGGACCTGGGTTGACCTCGATGTCTCCACAAAGAAGCAACTTGCAAACATAAGCACATTCATGTGCTAAGTCGAGAAACTCCCGTGGGAATGTTAAGACAATAATGCGGGGACAATCGCTTCGCAGTTAACTGGCATGAGGACTGGCCTGTAGGATTCAGAGGAGAATTCTGGTTAGCGACATAGCCAGAGTGCCTCCAACGTGGCCACAAAACACGAACACGTGAGGTGCCTCCTTTATAGCAGTGCGGCCAGGTGACGTCAGACCACGACTGCCATGTGGTGTCGCTAGCAGAGTTATGTTATCAGGAAATGCCCATACTGAATTCTGGTCGGTGGAGTAATCAGCACTAAGGAGGCTGATGTCGGTCATGCCATCAGCTTGCTGACACGTGTAGTGTAGGCGCTTGTAGCTTTAGATGCGGTGAGCTGCAGGACGCAGAGCAGAGTTTTGGTTAGCGACATAGGCTGAGTCCGCCGTGCCGACCTTAGTATCTTCGCAACATATACGGTATATAGATACGTTGTTTTCAATCCACGTATCATTTCTACACAGCATCACGTGCTGGGATCATAAATGTGTGTCTGAGGTCGGCACTAAACCTCTTGCGCAGATAAATGCACGAAACTCAATACCTACGCGTATCTTTTCAGTGTGAAGTGACCGAGTTAATATTTACCACATTCAGAAAAAAAGCTCGCAATTTCAACTCTATTACGATAAAAAAAAGAGCGAAAGGAAGTAGAGTATGATATAAAAATGCACGTGCTCTCCTGAATGGCTGTATTTTCATGAAATCAAAGCTGTGGAAAATGGCAACTTCCGCCTCTTAGCGCATAAGGAAAATAAATTATTTTTGAGATGCATTAGGCAGCGCTTCCCAATTCTTGTATCTGCTTTGTAGTTTCAAGGCGAAAACCTTTAATGCCTCACCGTTGTCGACAGAAGGTTGTCAGCAGAGGTGTCACGATTTCGAGAGCGAGAGGTAAAAATAAATTCTTAAACCTTGTCTCCAGCGGGATCGAACCTCCATCCTTTGGATCCCCAGCCGAGTGCTTTACCACTGCGCCAGGCCTCGTTTTTTTTCTTTTGTTGCGGGTCAACAACGTACATACAGGCATAAAAATCACTAGCCTACCTTTGGCTTAAGCGATATCGCTCAGTTTTTATAGTCTGCTGGGATCCCGTTTTTCATTTACATATATTACAAAGAACTTTAAAAAAGAATTACGCATTAAACCTTACGGCATCGGGTATATACCCGTACAAAGTGACGAGGTCCCATACGACATGAATATGGGGCTGGGCCTCCACAGCATTTGGAAAAGGCGGATGGCATTTAGGCACGCCGAAGAAAATTTACGATCGGTCAGGGACAACTTCATTGAAATTGTCACATTTCGCAGATATGTTCGCCGCAGTCAACCTGAACAGCCTCAGTGGATGGATGTGATTGACGGATTGATCAAACTGTGTCAGGCCCCGGATCAGGAAGCGCTCTTCATAATCCCCTTCGTCTACCGTAAGGATGATAGCGGGATTCCACGAGTGACAGATACTGCGCATTTTCGTTCCTGTAAACGAATTATATATAGACCGCCCGTGAACTTTGATGCGTTCGATGAAATGCTGAGTGTGTTCGCCAAGGGGTGCGCGATGTACAGTCACGACAGGCCAAGGAGCCACCAGCCGATTCACGCATACGAAGCTGACCCCGCCGGACGTCCGATCCAGGCGTTCGTGCGGTGCCTTTCATTTGCCCCTTCCTCGTACGCCGCACCACACAGCAAACAGAAGCAGACCCAGATGTCCAGGTGACGTTACTACAGCAGGCATCAGCGGCGTTCGAAACTGCTTTACAGGATAGAAAAAGCGCAATATCTGTCACAATTCTCCGGGGACACATGTACCACGCCATAAAGGATCTTCTCATCGCACTTTAGCGACCCAAAGTGCCTTCTAGAATTTTTCGTTAAGTATATTTATCAAAAGGCATCGGCCTGAATGTCACTCCTTATTTCTGTAAGCCTTTATTTTCTTTAGGACGCACCGGTACTCATGACAAAAGCCTGTCGTGTGCTGTCCGTGACCTAATTGCCTTTGGTTGAATTGCGTAAATTCATGGAGTACATCCTGTCACACTCCATGCCGTAGGTTCTAGTGCTTGGAGAAACAATGCAGTAAATAAATTTTCCTCAAAATAGGCACCAACTACAGTTTAGTTATATCGATATCCAAATCCGCGGTTTCACATGTCACATCTGGCGAATAATAAACTGCTGCCGGTTGAGAGTGATTTGAATCTACCGTGATCAAACGTCGGCTCACTGTGATCAAGCTGCAGTGATGAAGTTCACTGCAGGATCTTTCTGACAACTGCGAATGGTCCTCTCCTATTGCTAACCACATCAGCCATTATCAGATTTAGATCTACTCGCATATTCCTGTGCTTAAAGTGGTGCGTCTCTTGCACCGCTATTATACGTCTCGTTCCTTCCCTATCACATCTTTAGCGTGCCATGTACCGTGTTGAGGTTACCATTACCGAAGCATCGGCAGCCTGCCCACCGGCAGTTAGGCACTGATTGTTTTCGAGTTCCGATACGGCGCGCGGCTTGGGGGCGCGTCACCTTCAAGACAAGTTGCCTGCTCACGGGGCGAATCAATCTGTGTTCAGTGGCTGCGTGAAGGCTCACGGTACTATGGTAATGGTAAAGCTAGCTCGATATTCGGTATTAAAAATGCATCTATAGCTTGAATTGACGCGTTTGAATTGTGGTGCTGGCGAAGACTCTTAAGAGTTCCTTGGACTGCCAGAAGATCAAATCAGTCGATATTGTCGACCATAAACCCTGACTGCTCATTGGAGGGTCAAATTCTAAAGTTAAAGCTCAGCTACTTTGGTCATCTGATGAGAAGAGAGGAGTCGCTGGAGAAAGATTTGATGTTGGGAAAGGTTGAGGGTCGCCGGAGAAGGGGTAGGCAGCGAACGCGATGGTTAGATGGCATTCTCGAGGCATTGCAGATGAAGCTATGTGATGTTAAGAAGATAGTGAGAGACCGGAAAGCGTGGCGTGACATGGTCCATAGGGTCACGAAGAGTCGGACACGACTGAACGCCTGAACTGAACTGATAGCTTCAGTTGTGTTGTCGTTTCTTCTGCAATTCCAGCACCTATTTGTAGCCATCCAGTTAGGTGTAGGAGATGTATGGGGACTCTCCATAATTTCACTGTGCTGCTCTTGGTATTGGCCGTATAGGAAGACGAAAGGCGTGTAGCGGATGCTTTAGCGTGCTGTGGTTTGTAAGTAAGCACTGCACAATACAATCCGAAATCCAGGCACGTTTGTAGCGGGAAACAAAATGGGACAGGAACCCGGGCATGATCTAATTAGTCACCGCATTTCTCTGTTGCATGCATGATAGTGTGGTGTTCTCTTCTTCTTACTCAAATTAAGTAGTCACCTTCACATCTCATTAGCCATAAAGCGAAGTTGGTCCCCGGTCTGTTATGAATTGGCTCGGAAGTCCACACCAGACTATCAGCTCAAAATCGCTTGCGAAACCGTATCTGCCTGATGATCAACATGTCCTGGATGATGTGCCGCTCATAGGGCACCTCGAACGCGCGAAGGATGCGAACCCAGTTCATTAGAGATTTCGTAGATGTTTGATTGTAGCCTTGGCAGCCTTCTTTTCGAGAGTCTAAGTATAACGTGATTAAAGTCCAGCGTCATCCAGCGTGGGATTTTTGTACTCGCACTCGTACGATATGAAGCGTCCGCAGTCTGCGATTCTGAAAAACTTTCAAAGATGCTGCGGCGAAGCTAATGCAGCACACGTGGGCGTTGAACATGCCAAATGGACGTTGAGCACAGTAAATGAGCGGAGTAACAGCGAAGAAGAGGGACATCCGATTAGAAGCGCACTCATACCACACAACGGCAGGCCGGAAAGGCGACAAGGCAAGCAACTTACATCCACCCAGCTCCATTCAGGACATAGTCATTTTATCTCTGACCGTGTGCAGCAGCTTCGGTTTTTCGCTGTCGTGGTGTTATAAACAGCTACTGTTCTTTTTTTTTCTTTCACTTTGGGCGCATTTCTCGCCCGCCATGCACACACGCGGGGGTTTATTTTACAGCCTGTGGAGGTGCGCAAATTTATGGTTTACCTAAATACTCAATGCACCTATTGAATTGAGAGGCTTGGTGCAATGGTGTCACCAAACGCAGGCCAAACGCTCTGGTTTCTGCGTGCTAGCGGAATGTTCAAATTGCCTATACTTAAAGGGTAGTTAGCGCTGCTTTTACGTTCGTTGTGACCGACTGTTGCGGCCACAGGTCGTCTTGTCTATGAAGCAGGGCTATTTACCTTATACATAATCAGACATATATGAGGGAAAGGAAGACATGGCACCGAATTGCTAGCTGAAAGTGCACCAGACAACGGTCAAGCATCGAACCAGCAAGCTCAAGACAAGGCAGTTTCATTACAATGTATGGTATATCGTTGTGCATAGGGGCACACAACGACCGCACTATTCTCACAGATGATGAGGAGTTAAATGCCAGCGAAATGTCCTCACCCAATGTGCAGAAAACGAAAGCTTGAAAGCTTTCTATTTCGTTTCAGGGGACACAGAGAGCTCATGGGTGGGCGTGGTGTTCGTAACATCACACCCATAAATTGCCCGAAGATATTGCGATTACGGTGAAAGATAAGAAAGCAAGCCTAGCTGTGAGGTTTAACAAAGACTATCAAAATACCCTAAAAATGCTTAAACACAAGGTGAAAGTTTTAGTAAAATACGGAGAGGTGAAACTCCGGTGCTGCCTGTTTGGCCAAGGATGAATTCAGAGCGACTTTCCCTGTAGCAAAGCTTGCTACTCCTATCCGTTCTAATGGATACAATGGGGAGAACAGACCATAACATTTTCGTGCTTTCTCGGCTCTGTTGACACCGCGATCTACACAGAGACCGGCAATTATTGTGAAGTTAACGGTGCGAACCGTGACAGGATTTTCAGCGAGGCACCTAATATATTACGTCTGCGAGGGCGAAGGATTTGCAGATTCAGCTAGAGTTAGCCGTCAGGTGGCAAGGCCGTGTTGTAAGGCATGCGTTTGTTCACGTTTCATGCGGCTTGTTTTTAAGCTTATCAAATGTAAATTTTATCTATTTGCGGTTTCAGGAGCTCTGCGCCCGTACCAACGCAACGATTGCAACGCTGCTTAATACAGATTACGGTGTGAAGACGCCAGAACAAAGGTTAGGCGATAAATGTTTCACCTTTCCAGGGGGCCTGAATAGCGGGCCTGAATATTATGCGCAGTACGAACTGAGGGATCAATCTGCTGCAAGTACAGTCGTGAGCAGCCTTGTCTAGAGTGCGCCGACGGGACTCTGCGGAGCAAGTCAGCGACATGTACCGTTAGGCTCTGGATTTGAGATATGCGTCCTGCGCGCATTCGAAGCATGCCTGCTCATCACTTCCTCATCCATCCCCTGCCGTGCGAGTGCCTTTCATGCCGCTAGGGTCGCATTGCCTGCATTTGTGATAGGGTGCCTCGATTCGCGCCCACTCTCCGCATCGAGGCACCCTAATTTGTGAGGTTGTGACGCTCGCCAGAGCGTCGTGATGACGCCGTATGTCTTGAGTGCAACGAGACGGCCAGGCAAGCAAGCGCGACTGATATCGAATTAATGCGCGTTCATGCATACGCACCACTCATCTCCCCTGTAGTCTATCGTTGAGGAATTCAAGTTATTATATCTTTAAAGATGCCAAAAGCTGTGTCCCTTATAACTTATAACCCGGCTCAAAAACACGCCATCAAACCAGACGCCTACAACGCATGGTGGGGGGTCGTAAACTTATACGACAGAACGAAACCAGACACCAAAAAGCTAACTAGGCCCAATTCTTACACTATTTGCTATGGTGTTTGAAGCGCGCGACCATTCGCTATCACTTGCAATTACTTTTGAGCCGAGCGATCACCCGATATCACATTGTATTTGCCTAGCCGCTTCGTGATTCGCACGAAACGCGTTGGTTTTCAGGCCGCTGTCACATATCATTAAACGCGTACCTGACGGCATGAAGCGCAATCACTGAATGAAAATGAGGCCGGGAACCCATGACCAGGCACTGCTTTATTTTGGCCGCGCATGCGCATGGGACGCATAACTCAAACCCAGAGCCTAACGTTGGATGGCGTTGACTTGCTCCGCGGAGCACTGTCGGCACGTTCTCGACAAGGCTGCTCACGACTGTACTCATTCAAGACTTCCGCCACAGGCCTTGACAAGCGTCAGAGCAAATATACCTCTTCTGTGGCGCTCCGGCATTCACTGTGAAGCTAGCAGATGCGGAACTCCAAAGTATAAGCTTTGACAAGGCGCGGAGGTCTTCGTCCATTAAGCGACAGCACGCTGGCCAGGGAGGAGGAGAAAACATTTATTTTACGATGATATGGTTTGGGAAGAGAGGTGCGTTTGGTTATGAAGCTGAGTGGCAGACCCTATTTCGGAACGCCACTGGCCGCCGCCGCTGCCCGATGTCTCTGGACCAGGACACGCTGGGCCTCCAGGTCCGATCTGGACAGGGCCGCCTCCCAGCTCTCCCTAGTTGGTTGTTTTATAGCTTTTACTTTTTTGTTGGCAGGTTCACACCATGCGGTATAAATCAGCATACTGTCCGAAGAATTTGAACCTGCCGTGAATGTCCACGTATTTTAGTATGGCGGGATTTAGAAAACACCCGCTTTGGAGCCGTCTAAGGGGGCACGTTTGAGATCTGTTGAGGCCTTTGGCGGGTTCTGGTAGTGCCCTCCTGCAGAGGTGTAAATAATTTGTAATGTCCGCATAAGTTATGAGCGGGATTGGTGTGGTTGTCTTGGTAGAATCGGAGGATTGAGTGGAAACCCGGGAGAGGAACGCTCGGGGAGCCGCGTGAGCGGTCTCTTTCCCCTCCACGCTCCGGTGACCGGGCACCCATATAACCTGTTTTTTACTAGTAACCGAATCTGAACTTTTCGTATGTGCCAATAATTATCTGGGGGTGAGTGGCGCTATCCTACCCCGCATGTAGTTTCGGCAGGCCTGTTGCGAGTCCGACATTATGTAGGCTGCGTCGCAGTGGGTGGCGGCCTGTGCAATCGCCACTTCCTCCAGCATTAGCGCGTCGTTAGTTTTTACTGAGAGCCTGTTCACCTGCCTTCCTTCATGCACAAAGGCAATGGTGCAGATGGCATCCTCGGTGGGACACGCTGCATCCACGTAATATGTGCCTGTCTTACTGCCACAGTTATTTTGTATGAATTTTGCCCTGGCTGCACGCCTCTCTTGATTAGAAACGCTAAATCATTACCTTTTCATAGCGGCCACGTATAAGCAGAGCGGCGAAAGATATGCCCATATATGAATGCGTTCTTCGTCAGATCTCTGAGTGAAAATACGGTAGTACTGACGTACACTGTTTGCTCACCTTTTGTTGAATGGTCAGTTGAGACGCCATCTAAGAGCCCAATTTTTAAATGATCCGTGCCTCACCGAGGATGCGTTAAGAGCGACTCGTCTTCCTTCACGTTCAAGAACCCCAGGTGGTCGAAATTTGCGTAGTCCTCCTCTACGGCGTCTCTCAGAGCCTGAGTTGCTTTGGGACGTTAAACCGCACTAACCAAACTAAACCAATCGCCTTCCTCCGGTCAATTATTAAATACGCGTTAATAAGGAGCTCTCAGTTGACGCTTCCATTGGGGCGTCATTTTGTTGAGGTAGGAACAATGCTATCTCTATGCATCCTTGCCCCGCTCCTTGGCCCGATGTTGCGGCCCGCTTTCTCTCCCTCTTCTTTCTTTCTTTCTTTCTTTCTTTCTTTCTTTCTTTCTTTCTTTCTTTCTTTCTTTCTTTCTTTCTTTCTTTCTTTCTTTCTTTCTTTCTTTCTACATTATCGTTTATAGCTCTGGACGAACCCTGTGAAATTGAGTACATGTGTGCAGGAAGCCTGAATTGAAGTCAGGTTTTCTGCCAGATTGTGAAATATGTAGTATTACGAAAGGTTTTAGGCATGTCTATTCGAATTACCACATAGAGCTTATGCGATTTAGAACTCATTTATTATTAAGCGCCACAGTTATCAGTATAGGGGCAGTACGCAACAAAGATGTTCAAAAGGTTCTACTCCACATGACTTGCTTTCTGACATCTGTTTTGCCATTAATCACGGCTTGAAAATAGAAATCCAAGTAGGTACCCTAACTACCGATATACGATTGTATGCGAAGGTTAAATCAACACCGGTGATAGATCAACGCACGCTTTGCTTCCGTGCTGACGCGCAGACTCAACATCCTCGCCAGTCACATGGAAAAGTTCACAGAACGCTTCGGCTGCGGTTCGAAGAAGAGAATGAGTGTGAAGCCGGGCTACCGCGAGTGCCTCTTCTGGAGGCCACGGTAACGCTCTCGTGAGGCCACCTCACTTGGACTGGACGCACCTGACACCAAGTCTCGCTAACTCTTTTTTCTCAGACTCTACGAAGGTTGTCGGGTTTCTTGCTAGTACCAAATGTGGATGCTATGTGAGGCTTTTTGCTGAAGGTTTTCGGAATTTAAATCTTTGCCTAGAAGCTCAATTCGGCATGCTTTGCAGCTTTAAAGGAAACAACCAATTTTCTTAACAATATGAATAAAGATTTCCCCAGGGCAATTCGTCTTGTGATTTGTTGATGTTAACAGCGACATTCGTGTACATCCTGAATATGCACCGTTTTTATTCTGACTGGAAAGATACCCGGATATGCTTCTTGTAGTTGTATATTTATTAACTGCGCCTCTTGCCGCTCAGGGGTATTGAGTCTCAGCTCTCAAGTTTTTTGGTGAGTTTATAGACGTTATTTCGTTTTCTCAGCAGTAGGGTCCCCTGGCGACAAATAGCGGTAACATTGTCAAAACGATTACGAGCACATTTAAAGCCTGCAAATCCTGTCGCTTCTGTGGTGCAATGAATTAACGCTACTTAGTACTGAACCATCTGTTCAAATCCACGGAGTTTACCGTTTTTCTGAAATCTTGTTTTTTTGCTGTTCACAATATTCAAATAAATTACTAACACATTTCCTGGGGTGTATTCTCTTAAGTTTGCATTATATGATAATTTTTCTATTCTCAATAACCGCATACCCAGCCGTGAACAGAGCCAGGACGTGACGGTATGACAACGCTTTCATATGCAATTGCGTTCACCGCAAACATTTCATGCGTTCAGTGAGTGTGTGTTACCTTAAGGTTGCGTTCAGGTACACCTCTCAGCAGCAATCGCCTTTTAACTCGTTGAGAGTGCCAGCGAAGACTAAAGATCGAGTTACGGGCCCTACCGTTGAGAGACCGCAAGTACGCAGTCTTCAGTCATGCCCGGCTTCGTTCGGTAATTCAAGGTTGAGACGTTTGTCTTTCGTGTTCCCCGTTTTGTCCAGAAAGGATTGCTGCGTTACTGTCGTGTCTTTGAAGCCAGGCCGTGAGCATGAGCACGCTTGTGGTCTGCCTTGCGGTGTCACGTTTCACATGTCTGATGCAGCTAAAGTCAGCCATATCAGAGGACGATAACTTCGAACTCTAATGAAGTCGTTTACACACGTGACCTCGGAACTCATGATGACCACGATAACGTGAAACCGAAAAATCCCATTGGGAATGCAGGTGCTTACCGAAGAAGACGGCTTGTTTTTGTTTCTTTTTGGTTTTATAACCCAGAGATCCTATAGTCAGGAAAATCGTGTCTAGTGCGTTTTTTTTTTAAATTTAACTTGAGCCCCTCGCAGACAATTATGTCCATTCTATTGTACTTTTCTCTTATGAGCGCTTTTTTGTTTAATATATGCTTTACATCCCACGTCCCCACCAAGCAACAGAGAATGTTTATGTATTGGAGGAGGGCGTATCCCAACATCGTGGAGAGCACATATCCTGCTAGGGTTGCAAAATTACCATATTTATCGTATTATCTGGTTTACCAGTTGCAATGTAACAGCAAAATTGAAGGTCGGCACATGAGCATGCTCCATTCTGGGGTGGAGGGGGGGGGGGAAATTCCACAGAACCCACTGCAGCCAAGATAAATGTAATATTGCAAGTTTAATTCACCCTCTCCACCCCTTTTCACCCATAAACCGGTGTTTAATATAAAACGATTGCAGGCAAAACCGGCAAAGCAAATGGTTTTCTTTTATTTCGTTATTTCAACGCTGTTTTTGAAGTTACGGGCTGAAATGAGCAACAAAAGCTGTTTAAGAGACCCTTGAAGCATGCCTACCCCTTTCAAATGGTGGTGTGACTCACATGTAGCATATTTTTATTTTGTGGTATAAACAATTGCATGTAAAACTGTTATAAACGTTTGTTTTTATTGAAATATCTTATGGCAGTTTTTTGTTTCGCCTAGTCTCCATTTTTGCCGGCAGATGACCTTCTAGCTCTTCAAACCTTGCTTCCCGCGCTTTATTCAGCGAGCGTTCCAAGACGCGTTCGCAATAACATGGTGCATATACCTGCACATTCACAGCGCGCGAAGCTTGCAAGTTTGGGATTAATCTACTTTTGTCTGCTGACCGACAACGTTGGCAAGACAGCTGACTACTGCATTGATGGAAATAAGACAAACAAGATAGTCCTTGAGGCGCTCGGCAAAAGGCTGAGTATATTCTGTACTGTGGCCCTAAACCAGATGGACAATGTACGCGGAGCGATGGGAGGCTTCTGGACCTCTGTACTATCGAACAACAACAACAACAACAAAAGAGGGAAGCCCAGGCAAAGAAGCAGGAATAATTTCATAAAACAATCAATTCAGATAAGGCGGAAAATATTGGCTCCAGGTGCCTGTAAGTGTCAAGAAAAAGCAAACACAATTCGAGCACAATTTTTGAAAAACACTGTGTTGGTGAATTTTAGGAGTATGTTTTCGTTAGCTTTTGTAAGAAATAAAATGAAACTTTCAGGACACTTGAATCTATGTACCTGCTTCAACTACGGAACTAGCAAACTGGTGTAATCAGGATGCGGCTGAGTGTTCCTTAAAATACATATTTGTTGGCTGAAAAATGTAGAACAAACAAGAAGGTTCGCGATTTTTGTATAGAGTAACTTGGCTTGCGCAATTCTATTGCAGTCGATACTTCATACATTAAATGAGGTAGCTGTGAATGCCTGTTGTTCTGGTGCTAGTGGCAAGAGTTCATTTTCTGTACAAATTTTATTCATTTCTTATAATGAAATCTGTTGCGTAGTTTGCAATAAAGCTCTGTTTGCATGACGCCAGCTTATTCATAATGAATGTAGCCACGTTTCTAGTGTTTTATCCCAACACAGAATGAGAAGCGTTGAAGCATGCATCTTCACCCACACCTCACGTGAAGTGGATTCCCCCCCTTCCCCCCCCCCCCCCCCACACACACACAGACACCAAAAATCCCTTAAACATATCTCCTACTGCCCGCATCCCCTTCCCTTCGAATTTGCCAATCTGAAGTATGGCTGTCGGATGCAAAGGACTCTCCTTTTCAGAGTAGTTTTGAGGACTTAAACCGACCGAAAATCCTTCCAATGAATGTAATATTATTCAGGTGCTGATTTTGCATCTAAATAGCGGCTGTGATTCATGGTGTATGCGTCTTCTCCGAATTGTTTATTTATGAGGTTATGCAAAATCAATGGCTAACCCAGCTTACACGGTAGCGGCTGACAATGCTTATATCAAGTAAAATTTCCTGCTTCATGCAGCATCATTGACTTTGTGGAATGTGTCGATGGTGTATGCACAGAACTAAATGTGCCTACCGATTGAAGGGCAGTAAAGGTCAGAAGTACAGAGAGTACCGCGTTTAAGGTAGGCAGACTATTGAAAGAGGAGCAAACACGTAGGCGAACTTGCTTAGCTTTGCTCTCGACGTGGAGAATCAGAAGAGCAATTGCCACTTGTCAGCCAGCGCCGTACACGTTGTGGCAGACTTGTTCACATATGACTCGGCAAAGTTCAATTTAATGCGATCGCTTCATTCCAATCACGCGCGCAGTGTTCCAGGCCACGTGGCAAGGGGACGCTCCAATTCGGGTGGAATTCTTGCGTGAAATAAAATGGCCACAGCTGATTACGCGGTCGTAGCATTCATTCATGGATAATTAAAGATATCATAAATTACAAATTCTATTAAAACGCTTTCTGTGCACACCTTATACTCTATGAGATGTTTGTAAACTACTCTAAAGCACTGAAAACACGCGCTAATATATCTCTTGTGCAAGATACCTCCTCAGGTAATGCACTCAGTGGAAACGAAAACAAGGTAAAGAATACATCAAAGGTGTGTCCACGTGAATCGTACCTTTTCAAGTCCCGACGAAAGCCGCTAAACGGCGCCTAAATGGCTTTAGACAAACCAATGTTTTGACATTTCATGTGTTGACAGCATTAGCTTATCTTCTGAAGGCGTCGCCAGAGCTCGGAGAGATCCCAAGTTTAGTCCAACTCGAGCCACCTTGCATAGCTGCTCGGCTCGAAAAATGTGGTCCAACACCTCAAAATGCAATTTTTTTTATTAACGTTATTCTTCGCCTCAGGGCATAATGGAATATGTAAAAATTAAAGGGGGTATTAAATGAACGAAAAAAGGTTAGCTGTTCTAATAAAGTTCAAGAGAGAGTGATGATAAGGCCCTTGAGTGCATGCAATGTTTGACAGACATGGCAGAAATTGAATTACAGTAATGAAATTACTTTAATTTAATTACTTTTTGTGGTAATTTGTGATGTAATGAATTACTTTTTCGGGTTTGTAATTTAGTAATGTAATGAATTACATTTTGTAGTAATTTCGCAGCAAAAGTAATTAATTACTTTCGAAATTACTTCTATTAAAGTGCGCCACTACTCCTTCAATAGACAACAAAGTAGAGCCGCGAAAGCAGGAACGCCGTGTGGCAACCCGAAGCCAGCGTAACGGATCGGCAAAAGGAGACAGAATTGAGCAGAACAGTGAGTCTGAGACCTCGTGTGTAGCAGGGTCACTTAGTGCAGCTATCCCATGACAACCATTCTCCGAGCAGCAGGATAGAAGGCGTCAAAGGAATGCCGAAGGTACAGATGGTGCAAAAAGGCTGGAGTTGAAAACCAGTTGGGAGCGCGGCTTGGTGGCACTCTGTTGCGTCGGCTAGGGCACAGCGGTGTCTGGTTACACTCGTCACCACGGAGCGAGGGACGATTGGGGTGGGGGGAGATAGGTGGAAGGGTCCATGCCGCCGTGGTTTGAGCATTACTGAGCAGTGAGTACAAGGTGCCGACGTCGATTCTTGGAACTGCGGAAGCAATAAATAAGCTAGCTTCTTCGGGCCCTTGAAATGGAAAAGACAGCTCAGGGCCAGTAAGACGCTGGGTTTGCCAGTCATTTCACGACCGTTCGACCCTGCTTCTGCTTTTTTGTGGTTGTCTTGTTCTGGTAATGGCATGTGCTGTAGGAAAGAGGGAAGGAATAGTTCTCTGGGACGGAATTTGGCGGGAAGACGAAAGAATGTGCGTGCTTCGAGTCTGGAGAACAAGTTGTTTTGTTCAATAGCTTTACTTATTTTTGCATGGATGGAAACTAGAAAGTAATTAAGAAGTAATTGAATTACTCAGTAGAAGTAATTGTAATGTAATTTCATTACTTTTTGAGTTTTGGGATCAGTAATGAGTAATGTAATTTAATTACTTTTCTTCGATTTTCAGCAAAGTAATTAGTAATGTAATTTATTCCTTTTGAAAAGTAATTTTGCCATGTATGATGTATGAAGATGAGTTGTTTGACGAAAGGCCCACTACCGTCAGGTGCCGAAGTCTCGTCGGCTTCAGAGCCGGGTAAAGCCACAAGTGGTGGATATCTGCCTCGTGATCCGGTGGCTTGCAGACAGGACATCCTGGATGTTGATATAAATATCGATATTGCGGCCATGTTCGTGTTACCGCAGGTGTGAGGGCAACCCTGACCCGGAGCCTCCGCAGCGCAACCTCCCCAGCGAGGGTAAGACCTCTGGGGACGGTTACCGCACACGGTGGGACAAGAGCACGTGTACGGCGCCAGAGGTGCTCCTTTCTTGTAAGAAGCAGAGTGGCATCATCCATAGTGAGGAAGCGTGTCATTGATGAAGTTAGAGTCGCCTGGCGGGTTGCAGAATCGGCAGAGATTTGCGAACTGAGTAGGTCACTTGGGACCCACTCAATTCGAAGGGTTTTCGACATGCGAGCCGCCAGACGATGTATATTTCTGGCTGATTTCTGGGCTGCGACTGGCGGGTCGGAGCAGACGTATTTCTTGTAGGGCATCGGTGCGGATGACAATTTTGGCTGTAGGTAGTAAGGTTGTGACACAGAGAGAGCGAAGAGCCTCTTGGACAGCAACCAGCTCAGAACAGAAAGAAGAAGGAGGTTCTGCAAATTGATATCTGGATGTGCTATTAAGCGCGGCTCAAAAGGACAATGAATTGCAGTTGTCGTTTCACATTCGTCAATGCTGGCATCTACATATGCAATTATTGAGCCTTGGAGCAGCTTGGTGTCTTGTTCTGCTATCCTTTCACGAAGGGATGATGCCGCATAAGATGTCGTTGTTCTATGAAGATCAGTAGGTTTGTTTTCGCTCAGCTGAACAAAATTCCATGGAAGAACTGGCGATGTCGGCGGCAAAATGGCGTGCGATGTAGCATAGGCCTGGAGTGCTCGCGGTGAGTGCAAAAGGGTCGCCTTAAGGCTACGAGCATCACGGCGTTGCTGTTCTAGTTCATCTAATGTGTTGAGCTGAGCGTTCTCTTGTAGTGCCACGACCGGTGTGATGCAGGGGAGACAAGTGATGGTTATCATAGCCTCTCTATTTACTGCTTCTAGATGATATCATTCAGCTCTTGTCAAGTGTTGAAACTGTGCTTGATAAATGAGGCGTGGCTGCAGAACCTCTGTCAGCAAATGCCGTGCGACGTGGGAGCGAACGCCACCGGATTTAGCAGCAATACGTCTTAGTAGGCTCAAGGTGTGCATCACCTGCTTTTTAGCCTGAGAAAGCCAGGCGGTTCCCTTTTCCGACTGATGAATCGATAATCCCAAAATTTTCAATGTCTCACTTTCGTGAAGGGGGATTCCAGATAGTTGGAGGCGGATCGGCGTCGCTGCGAGTTTACGGCGACCCCAGCGGTTGGCGACCGACGTGAACGTAGGTTTTCGCGTAGAAAGTTCTAGGCCGACAGATTTAACATAGTTGGCAGTAATATCCAAGGCTGACTGCAAGGCTGCCGCTTGAGTAAACATTTCGGTGTGTATTCCACACCGTAATATCATCAGCATAGATCAAAACGTTGACCTCAGGGACATTATGTAAGCGCCAAGCAAGGGGAATGAAGGCAATATTAAACAGCGTTGGTGACAGTACCGAGCTCTGGGGTACACCGCGAACCGGGACAAATGATCCGATGGAATTGCCATTAAGCCGTATTGCAAATGTTCTGTTTTCAAGGAAGGATTTTACGAAACTGCGTTCCCTAAAATGAAAATGCAGCGTGTCAATGCAATTCAAAATGGCATCATGGCTAATATTATCATAGGCCTTTTCGACATCCATCGGGAGAATGGTGCGCACATTGCGGCTGCAGGTTGACGACAGAACTTGCGAGGCCAAAACAGCCAGCCCAGCTTCAGTTCCTATGGATGGACGGAAGCCAATTTGTGCGGGGTGGTAGAAACCGTGCTGCTCCAGCCACCAGGACAGTCGAGTGGTTAACATTTTTCCTGTGAGCTTTCACAGTGTTGATGTTAGAGAAATCGGCCGAAAGTTGCCGAGATCCTGCGGTGGCTTCCCTTGTTTTGGAATTGGGATCACAATGGCTGATTTCCGTGTCTCGGGTACAGAGCCGTCTAGCCATAACTTGTTAATGGTGTCCAGAAGTTGAGGTAGTACAGCGTTTGTCAGGTTCTTGTACACTTCATATGGAATAGCATCCGGACCGGGTGATCTCTTCTGTTTGGCCTCATCTATTGCCGCAAGCAACTCAAGCATGGAGAAAGGACTGGTAAAACCATCGGTGTCGTCTGCTGTTAGGGAATCCCTACGACGTTAGAAATGGTAGTTGAGGGAGGCAACACATCATATTTTGAGAAAAATATGCGTGCTGCTTCTCTGGCAAAATCGTCCGGAGACAAGTTAGCTGCGAAGCATGCGGTAATCGCTGCGTCGGGACAACGGTGACCTTGTCTCATTGCCCGAAAAGTTCGCCCGTGAGATGCATTTGATGAATTGGTATTAAACTGCTCACACCAAGTATACTACTGCCGTCGTGCTAGATCCCGTTCATACTTGCAAGCCTTAGTTGTAATATGGTTCACCCTTGTACGTGCCAGAGCTGGTGTAGGGTCTCGTGAAGCTGCCAGCTCGGCTTGTCGGAGAGCAGCCCACAAGTTGAGCAGACCGATGTCAGGAACCAATCGATCGACATCTGTCCATGTACTAGTTGTAGCCTTGTTTAACGCGCATTTTATGCGGTCAACAATCAGTGGTGATGACTCCACAGGCAGATCTTGCAGAATAGTGCGGAACCTATCTCAGTTGACCACCGTGCATTTACGGCGTAACCGGCGGGCTCGTGATGGATGAACACCAATGATGATTGGGTGATGATCACTCCCCCATCAATCAGGTTCATTGCGCCACGAGGGAGTGCCAGGGTCAGACCACCACACTAGATCAGGAGCTTATTTGGCTGTGCTGCTGTTGCAAACAGTCCGCGTTGCTGTTGCAACAATAAATAAGGCATCAGCGAAGGCGTCCCGCACATGCCTACCACACAAGGGATTGAAGTAGGATACCCCTAACCTTGGTGTGGAGCATTGAAATCGCCTCCCACTAGAATCGGGCAACTGGGTATTTACTACGCGCAGTCAACAACCAGCCCAGACTAATACGTTAAGAGAGCCACCTGCTGGCCTGACGTAAAAAGATACTACCACAACAGTTACCTTTGGCAATTTAACAGCAACTGCAACAACCTCCTGGTATGAGTTGCAGAAGTTTTCCAGAGAGAGGCACACGTTAGGAAAACGTGTCTCAACATACACCGCCGCCTTTCCTGGAGGGGAAGCAGTGTGCACACGACGGTCAATCATCGATGGGAACGCGTAACCACAAAACCTGGAATTGTTGGAAAGGCGTTTGGTCACCTTAAGTAACAGGGCCCACACCTTAAGCTTGTGGAAACGAAAACAGGTTTCGAGCTCCCCCAATTTAGTGGAGATGCCTCTGCAGTTCCATTGGAGCACACCAGAAAAGCTTTTAGAAGCCATCCATCGTTAGCAGTCCAAGCGTTGCAACAGAACAGATGTCAGGTTGGAGAGCTGTGTCACCATGAAACGGAGCAGGGATGCGGTACAGGTATCTGAGATTGCAGAAGCCGCTCTGGGAGTAGCACTGAGTGAAGCAGCTGGGCGGGATATAGTCGGTGGTGATTCAGCATTTCCATTTGCGGTGCTAGATCCCTCAGCAAGCCTTCCTCGTGCAAGCAGTTCACGAGCTGTCGAAGCTTAGCAACCTCTGCCAAGAGGCGCGCAATCTGGTTATCCACTTCCGTCATGTCGTCGTTGGGAGGCTCCTGCATGCTTGCTGTTTTTTAGGCTGCTGCGGCTGCTGGCGTCCGCGGTCCTTACGCACTTTGTCGCTATATGTCTGCTGCTCAGCGATTTCATGCGGCTCTCCAAGTTCTGGCCACTGGTCATCATTTCATTGGAGAGCGTCAAACCGGTTGTAGGTGTGCACAGATGCCGTATTTACATACTGACACCATTGCTTAGAATTGGCACGCCGAATCTTTAGTGTTGCATTCTATTTCGGTAGAGAACAGCCTAAGGGTAAGCTGGGGCAGATAATTAGAATTAAATAGCGAATTGGCTGCGATCGACGTGAATTAGAATAGGTGAGATTTCATACAATGGATATATATTAAGAGTACTGTCCACATACTTGCAAGTCCTTTTTTTTTTTAATACAGAAAACGATTAAATTTTCTGGCTTTTTACCCTGGAGGAGCATCGCTAACTGATATTAAGGGCGTGAGCGAGTGAACCTGCGGTAACGCCTTATGAAAACAAAAAAAATAAAAGCTAGATAAACGACACACACGGATGATAAGTGCGTGGTTGGTGTAAAAAAATTTCAATTTCGAGCATTGCGCTGAAGGCATAAGTAAGTGTTCTGAGGTTTCTAGATTGCGGCCCTAATATATATTGTCGTTCATGAAACAAAGATTTGCTTGATGATTTGAACAAAATATAAAATCTCTTAAAACTGGAGGTGTGAAGATGGTGTGTACATTATACGAACGCCGTTAACAGAAGAAGCTGCACCCTTCCGCCGCTGTCTTATGAGCAGCATATTTGCATCCTTTCTGTGTAAGTGACAAGAAATGACACAATAACAATCGCGTTTAAGATACGTTGAGTTAGACATAGAGCGATGCGCTTTTCCGCATTATACGGGGCTATATAGAACACGCTATCCTTTAATTATTATTCTTTGACATTGCCTAACAAAGTACATCACCAAGACAAAGGCAAATGCTCGCCAAAACACCATAGAAATGCACGCGATATTCTTGAATGTTGTTTGTGTAAGTGACCTGAAATGACACAATACGTGTAAGGTATCATAATCTATGCAAGAAGATCGCGATTTTTCTCTTGTCATTTTACAGAATGCAATGCACCGCAAGGTAACATCCATTCGGAAAAAATTAATCTTGGGAAAATTAAGGCATAGCAGTGAAGAAACAAACCCCATGTCAACAGAAAGGAACGATAGTAGATCCCCGTTAGCAAATTAGTTCTGCGTTGAGTGGGTTTCTGGACAACGCAATGTCAAGAGGACTGATGAGCAACTGCAATAGCGAAAGGCCTCTCTTCAGTAGTAATAATAATAAAGAAAAAACGAGCGCGCAGTGGTGTCTCTCAAGGCTGGGGGCAAAATTAGTGAAAGCGTGAAACATTTTCACGCATGTTGAGGCGACTCACGCGCGGCATGTGTGCTCAAAGAGTTATGCTTGAAGGACCGGCCACGCAATAGCGCGACGGTGGAAAGAACTTTCAAAATGCCAAAACAGAGAAAGCAGCACTGAAAAGAAGAGTGAACTCGCATTTATTTTTTATATTTTTCATTGCTTATGTCACCAACACGCGTCGCATGCCTCAGCTCGGCAGTATAAAAAGTTCGCTGACGAAGTGGAGATGCCACCACAAGACATTTGTCTCCGCTTTGCTCTCAACCCCTGGAACTGCAGCTCCACTTGGCGTCTTTTGTAGCCGCAATGACTTCAAAGGTGAGGAATGGCAACTCAACCAGAGTTTGAAAACAGATGTGAACCAAATAAGCCTTATCACGCATCCAAGCTTATACTATTGTGCGGTCAATATCGTAGGCAACCTTGATACCTCCTTGTGATGAACAAGTAGGAGAGTAAGCGCCGACCCACAAGAAAAATGCGCTGATGGAATCAAAAGAGGATCACTCTTTTTAGAGCTGGTCATGAAAAGAGTTGCTTTAGATTGTGGTAAAGTAATTACTACAAAACGTACAGAAGAAGTTCTAAACATTAGGTAATTTCATAAAAAAATGGAATGATTTGTTTGGTTTGGATTGGATTGTAGGATTTAATGCCCCAAAGCAACTCAGGCTACCACAAACGCTGTATTTTGTCTAATTCTTTTTAAGCTGACGGTTACCTGTGCAGACTAGGAAGCGAATAGTGTTCCCTGGTTTCTATATTTTTGAAGTCGTATTGATTGGCTCCAAAGGTTCGGAACTGAACTAACCTAAAGTCTCGAATCCCTTTTTACCGGCAAAATGCTCATTTCTGATGTGCTTTTATGATGCCATGGTATGTTAACTTTCTCATGAACAGAGCGTAAATGTGACGTGAGTTAGGAAAATAGTTCGGCTTGTGCAGGAACCCTAATCTACTATAGCATACGTTACTGGCGCAATCTCACGATCATGTAGCACATAGCACAACTTATCAATTTCACAGTGTACTGAGAAACCTGACGGCATTCGTCTGATACGGCTCCTTGCCCTGGTAAACTTCCATTTATCGGGACTTTTTTCAGGTACAACTCCTGGTCGTCTTCCTGGCGGTGAAAGCTTACGGGCTTCATGATCACCACACAGCGGCCGGGTACCCTGGAGCGGGCTACGGCGGCTATGCTGCTGCGGTAGCGGCTACTCCTTATCGGGGATATGCGGATTTCGCCTCTGTAAGTGAATTATACTAGTGCAAGAGTACTAAATGTATTGCTTTTGACCGTCACTTTAGATCGCTTTCGATTTATTGCTTTATTGATCGGGACACAACTTAAAATCACAAAAGGGGCAAAAATCCTCAGCTGTGAACTGAATGGGACACAATGTACTGAACCGAAATTGCCAGTGCAATAAATAAAAAAAAACAGCGCTGGCGTCTCATTTCCCACACTGACGAGGTTCACGGACGCAAAATCCTGATCGTTTGAAGAATATCATATTCCACAGAGCGTTCTTTTAACAACGAGACGTGCTTTTATTATCTTGTCATATCACAACCAAACCATATAAACACTCAAGTTCAATTTAGAATGCACTGAAGTAATTGTCGAAAGTTCATGTTGCCTAAGATATGGCTGGTTACTAAAGAATAGGCTATTTGAATTTGATTGTGTCAAGTAAAGCCCTATCGAATCCGCTGTGGTGGGTGCACGGTGAAGAATTTGGGCTTCACACGGCGTACTCCGAATTGTTTGAATACTGAAATTAGTACTTTTTACGCACACAAATGAGAGGAAATGAGAGGCTCATCTAATACACTCATATGACAGAAGGCTACAGTTAGCAAGGCTAAGGTCACCGAAGCGAGAATGCTTTTTTCCTGTTGTTGACGTGAACTTGAACGCATAATTATAATACCAGCTGAAATAAGCAAGAGAAATTAGAAACATATTCCGCACTGCTTTTCATTGTCTCGCTAACTGCTCGATTTTTTTTTACCAATTGTCATTTTTCAGCTGTGCGACACTAGGGACACTGCTGCCCTGCTTTATTTCCCTCTGGAGGTAGCTACTACAGGTCAAAATTAATTTGTTTAGGCCATTTCAAACTGAAATTGTTTCCTGTGTATGATCGGAAAAGGACAATTACCCATTCTTTCATCATGCGTTGGCTTGCAAATTATTCCCACCGGCCGGATGAGAGGAATAAACACAAAACTCTGAATTCACAGCAAAAAAAATCTATTTACTGCGCTCTAAAGCATCAAATCAAATACTCGAGGCCCAATTATAGCCACTTTGTAACATTTTCACCTGTCTTCTGCAGCCGCCTCAGCCGTACAAGTTCGGCTATGACACGGTGGACGAGTACGGAAATCGTCAGTTCCGCAGTGAGCAGGGAGACTCCAACAATATGAAGACTGGATCGTACGGATACCGCGACGTGAACGGCCTCTACCGGAGAGTGAACTACATCGCCGACGCCAACGGTTTCCGGGCCACGGTGGACACGAACGAGCCAGGTACCGCACCGGGTGCCAGCGCCGACGTAGTCTTCAACGCCGTGCCGGTCATCCCACCAGTTCCCGCTGGCGCAGCAGCCTCAAGGCTCGGGGTTGCTCCGATAGCGTACGGTGCCAGGGCTGTGGCCGGCGGTTACAGCGGCGCATACAGCGGGAACAGTGGATACGGATACGCACCGTACGGTGGCGCTGCAGCAGGCTACAGCCGCGTTCCCTACGCAGGCGTCGGCTACGCTCCAGGAGGTGGCGCCCTTGGTGGCTATGGCTACGGAGGGTACTCTCCCTACGGCTATGGTGGTGCTGGATATCCAGCTGGCCGCTACGCCGCAGCTGGATATGGGGGATCCGGGGGTTGGGCTGTTGGTCACCACGGGTACCGAAGGCGATAACAGAAGGCCAGCGTCTGCCTGAAAGCTGTATGCTAGGAGATCAAAATATATAAACAATGAAACATCGTAACCTTACCACGAAAACCCTTTACTGACTGCATGAGTGTGGGCTATAAAAAATAAATGCGTGAAGTTTCTACGGGACTGGTCTTGAGACTCTCTGTGCGTTTATTGGCCAACACATGGTAGTATAAATGATTTTTCCATACACAATACATGCTTTTTTACACATGTTTACTGAATGTAACTACCGTACAATGGGCATCATAGAAAAATATGAGCCTATTGCGCAGTCGTCATTTTCCTCTCGCTAAAAAAGACAAAAAAATGGTCTTGTCTAGTAGTTGAGCAACAAAGAGACCCGGAGAAACCAACATCTTTACTGCTATCTGCAATAGCAATGCACTACAGTGGTAGACATGAGGCAAACCGCAACAAGAGACAATTGCGCCACCTGCCGTCTTAACTGAGACTGACAGCGAAACTGGAGCTGCGTAGAGGTTGCCTGAGAATAAACTTCGGTGCATTTTTCCGAACAGCAACTCATTCGTATACTCGTCTTAGTATCACCGATGCAGAACCGTCACTTTATGGCCTGCTCAGAGTATACACACCTCTGCAACGATGTAACAGCCTTGCTTGTGCAAAAAGAAAAAAAAAACCGCTTCCATCATGTCAGGCTGTGCAGTTAGCTTGCTCTTACTATCTACACTATATATAGAAAAACAAGTCAGCAAACCCTGGCATGAAGGAAGTAAGAGCGTATTTTGCCTATAATCATCATCATCATCAGCCTGATTATACCCAATGCAGGGCGAAAGCCTCTCCTATATTTCTCCACTTAACCCGGTTCTGTGCAAGCTGCATACACTTGACCCCTGCGAACTTCTTAATCTCATCCGCCCACCTAACTTTCTGCCGCCCCCTGCTACGCTTTCCTTCCCTTGGAATCCAGTTTGTTACCCTCAGCGACCATCGGTTATCCTCTCTTCGCACTACATGTCCTGCCCATGTCCATTTCTTCTCCTTAATTTCTACTAGAATGTCGGTAACTTGAGTTATTTCTCTGACCCACTCTGCACGCTTTCTATCTCTTAATGTTACCCCTACCATTTTTCGTTCCATAGCCATCTGGGTTGTCCTCAACTTAAGTAGAACTCTCTTGGTTAGTCTCCACATTTCAGCCCCATAGGTGAGTACAGGCAAGATGCAACTGTTGTATACTTTCCTCTTGAGCGATACCGGTAAGCTGCTACTCATAATCTGCGAGTGCTTGCCAAATGCGCTCCATCCTAATCTTATTCTTCTTGTTATTTCCTTTTCGTGGTTCGGATCTGCGGTTACTACTTGTCCTAAGTAGACATATTCGCCTACTACTTCCAGTATTTCGCTACCTAATGTAAACTGCTGTTCCTTCCCGAGGCTGTTGAACATTACCTTAGTCTTCTGCATATTGATGTTCAAGCCTACCTTTCTACTTTTCCTGTCTAGGTCATCAATCATTATTTGCAGTTCATCCCCCGAGTTGCTTAGCAAGGCAATGTCATCAGCAAATCGCAGATTACTGAGGTATTCTCCGTCTACCCTTATCCCTAACTGCTCCCATTCCAAGTCTCTGAATACTTCCTCTAAACAAGCTGTGAATAGTACTGGGGAGATTGTGTCTCCTTGCCTAACACTTTTCTTTATGGGAATTTTGTTACTTTCTTTATGCAGAACTATGGTTGCTGTGCAGCCACTGTATATATCTTCCAGCACTTTCACGTACGGCTCGTCTACCCCCTGATTTCGCAATGCCTGCATCACCGCCGAGGTTTCAACTAGGTTTTTGCCTATATGCTGATCAATTTGAAATAATGTATTCGTAGCCATAATGAAAACATATGGAAAAAATATTTCGCAGTTTGCATCCATAAGCTTTATGGGGTAGGTTTTCTTCTGCTCTCTAAGCTCTATTATCTCCATGATTATATTACTGTTTCAAATTTATCAAAACATAATAACCCCTATTCTTTGTCACTAGCGGTTGCCTCCCTGTGTAATACATAATGCAATACTCCTTTTCCAAACATTTCTTTGTTATGATCTATACACTGTATACTATACCTTGTTTAAATGCATACAGGCAACTCATTATAGCTTATTCGAGTAGATATGCGACAGAGCAATGAACGATGAACAACCGCGCAGCGCGTGTCGATGAATAGACGCTTTGGGTACGATTTTTGAATGCCCTGCTTGTACTTGTACTTGAACGATGTTTAATGCGGAGGATTGCTGCTCACGCTCCAGAACTGTGCAAAAAATAAGTTCTTTCGCATCGAAATTATATGACGTTCAGAGTGCAATGTAATATGTTGAGCGAGTTGGATTTGAACTTGCTTATTACCTCGCGCGAACACGGCACAAAGAAGAAAGAACACAACAGCGCTTTATTGCGCATTAAAAGGCCACTGCCCAGGGAATGACCTTTCAAGCGAAGGAACCCAGTGTTTCGATCAGGTACCGGAGGTAGTCTGTGCAAAATGCTACAGTGGCACGCACGCCGCAAAGCAACGAAAATACAAATCAAAGCTCTCTCATACTCTCCTTCGGAAAGCCTGGGAAGCCAGCTTTCCCGTTCCCTGCGCTGGCCTGTCCAGCCGCAGCAATGACGTATTGGTCGAAAACGACGTCCATTGGTCCGTCTCGCTGTCTGAGGGTGAAGGATGGGTGTCTACCGCTCGCTGCTTGCTTTTCCCTCCCGACGGCTAGAGTGAATCCAGCGGCGCGCGCTCCCTCTATCGCGCACGCGGAGTACCACGCCCCACCTCCCGTAAAACGCGGAGGAGGAAGGGGAATTTGTCTTGCGGAGGCTAGATGACGTCTGGCAGGACAGTGAAAAAACCTTTGCGAGGGAACGGAAGGAGAGAAGCACGACAGAATGGTGATTGCGGTGGCTGTAACTGCGTTATTAGTTACTTTTTTCAAAAACATTTTGCGGCCTTGCATTCTGGGGACGAAGTCTCACAGTCACTGGGGAAGGAAATATTTTCAACCGGAGGGTGGACAGTGGGCCCTTAAAGGCCGGATTACTAGTAGTAGTAGTAATGCACTTTAATCAGGACTCAAATTAGGCGTCCAACAGGTCGGCTGCTTGTTGTACCAAGGCTAGTTGGTCCTTCGATGAAGAAGATTCCAGCCAGGCACGCCAGGATACAGGTGGGGGGTATGGATAGTGTGAGGATTGTATGGCGGCAGGACAGAGGAAAAGACAGTGTTCAAGATTCGCGTAGATGGAGGGGCAGTTAGGGCACGAGGGGTCAGCTCGCATGTGATAAAGGGAGAGGCGCGCCGGGGTAATGAGGACATTTGATTCAATTTTACGGAGGACTCTAGCTTGGGGGATAGTGAGGGCTGGGTGGGGCTCCGGAAGACGGGCAAAATCTTCCTTGAGCTGCGTATAATGCTCTTTCAGGGTGTGTTTTAGAGCGTATGCCTCGTCACTTGTCGGTGGGCTCACCCAGGGGATCACCGGAGGCCGGTTATGGAAATCGCGGGCAATCTGATTACACAGCTTATTTCCGGCGATCCCTGAATGACCAGGGATCCACTTTAGAGTGACAGTGGCTGGGCGTAAGGCGAAGAGGGCCTCATCGAGACTGTCTCGAATTCAACGGGTATGGTGCGGTTGTGGATGTATCGAAGAGCGTTTTGTGAGTCCGTGTATATAATGTAGTTGTTTGTGGAGGGCATTTGCATGAATGTCTGAGCGGCGTGCACGATGGGCGTGATTTCAAGCGTGGTTGAGCAGGGAGGGTTGCTAAAAGGTCCACATGTCTGGCATATGGGGTCCGGAAGATGCGGGGAATGGATGACATATGCGCCGGTGCCAGTGTCTGAAAGGCGTGAGGCGTCTGTGTACGCCACCGTATGAGTAGAAAAAGGAGGGTTGTGGTGGGTAGCTTGTGCCTGTCGACGACCGTCATGTAGCCCCGGCTGCATGTGCCGAGGGATGGGTGCAATACGGAGGTTAGAAGGGAATGCATGACCGGGTATGTGGAGAGGAAGATCAATGGGGGGCATTCCAGCCTCCCGCAGAATCCATCGACCCTGTTGCGTGCCGGACAAGCGGGCTAGCTGGCGCTCCCGATGGAGGTTGGCGAGCGCAGGAAGAGGCAGGAAAAGGCCTGTTTCGTAGAGTCGTTGGTTGGACGTGTTAACTGGGAGATGCAGTGCGGCTTTGTATAGAGTGTTGAGTGCGGCACTGAGCTTGGTAAGATGTTGCTGTGTAAGTGTAAGGTAAGGTATGTAGTCGAGGATTTTGTTCAGGGCCAAGGCGTGTGCTAGATGCGTGGCACGTGACTCGCTTAGTCCAGCATGACGCTTAACTACCCGCCGAACCAATTGCGTAACTTGATGACATGTGTTAATGGCCTGTTAAACGGAGGACGTGCTTTGTTTCGTGTGAAGGTGCATACCGAAAACCCGGCATGAATTGACTCGGGGTATTGGTTGGTTACCGATGTGTAGTGATATGAGTGACTGGGTGGAGCGTTGATATTGTGTATGCGTCAGGAAAATGAGTTCGGATTTTTCCGGTGCTGGTTGAAGCCCGGTGTGAGAAAGAAAAGAGGAGATGATGTCAAGGCATTGCTGTAGCGTGTTTTTGACATCTCCGGGGGACCCGCGGGTGCACCAGAGTGTGATGTCATCAGCGTAAAATATATGATGGAGATTGGGAATGGAGGTGAGCTTTCTGGCTAGTGCGGTCATGCCGATGTTAAAGACAGTCGGGGAAAGCACAGCACCTTGTGGAGTGCCACGTGTTAGGGCCATTGGTTCAGTAAGAGTATCTTTTAGTCGAAATTGGGCCGTCCTGTTCTGCAAAACGTTACGGAGATAAGTATATGTATTATGCCCGCAGTTTGTGTGCTGAATGGAGTCGAGCATGTGATCATGACTGATGTTGTCGAATGCCTTGCGAGCGGCGTCAACTGTGACCAAGGCATGTACCTGAACTGAGGGGGGCTGGAGGAATGTGTGTTCGAGGAGGAGGAAAAGGTCTTGCGTCGACACGTGAGAACGGAACCCGATTAGGGTGTGAGGAAAGAAGTCGATGGCGCCGAGATGCTCATGAAAGCGGGTCAGAACCATCCGTTCCATAGTCTTTCCCACACATGAGGTAAGGGAGATGGGACGAAGGTTTTGGAGAGTAGACGGTTTACCTGGTTTCGGAATAAGGAGAATGGTCGAGGATTTCCACTCGTCGGGAAAAGTGCCCTCAGACCAGTGTTCGTTGATGTAAGAAAGAAGAGTTTCTTTGTCGGGGTCAGGAAGGTTTCGAAGAAGAGTGTAGGTGACGAGGTCCTCACCTGGTGTCGAGGAGCGGGAGGTTTGTGCGAGAGCAAAATCAAGCTCGTTGAGAGAGGAGGGTTTGTCGAGATCTGCTTGAGAGGCGCCTGTGTAAGCTGGATAGGTTGATAGAAGAGGTGGAGGAATGTAGAGGTTCGATAGAGTCTGCTCTAGTTGAGCGGGACCTTGCAGGGATAGAAATTTATCGAAAGTGGGGGTGGGGTGGGATTGGGGACCGAGAAGGGAGCGGAGGAGATGCCAGGTGGATTTTTGGTGGAGGGTGCCATTGATGCAGTTACAAACTTTATCCCAGTTAGATGCCTCAAGGGTCGAACAGTAGTGTGTTATGTCAGAATGTAGTCGGTCTAGTGTTTGAGTTGGAGGTTGTGTGGCTGTTGTCTGATTCTTTTAAGGAGTCGCTTGCGCCGCTTCCACAGGCGGATTAGGTGTGGGTCAGGAGTTACAGTGGGTGCAGAAGACTTTTCTGTCGTAGTTGCAGATCGTCGTGCCGAATGAAGAGATTGGAGCCAATCTGGATATGGTGGAGCTTGGGATGAGGTGGAAGTGCGGATTTTGCGGAATGCTTCCCAGTTTGTGAGGCTTCGGGCACTTTTCCGGTGGCGTAGAGAGAGATCGAGAGATAACAGAATGATATAGTGATTGCTGAGGAGCTGTGCGTCCGTGCTTTGCCAGGTGATTTGTGTGGAGCCTAGGAAGAGCGCGAGGTCAGGGGTGGACGGATTTTGTGTGCTTGTGCCTGCGCGTGTGAGTGTGTCAGAAGTGTTGAGTACGGTGAAGTGATTCAGCGTAATGTGTGTGTGAAGTATGCGGCCAGGCCGTAATGTAGTCGGGTAGCCCCAGCTGACGTGCGGGGCACTGAAATCTCCTGCCAGTAGCAGCTCGTGGTGGGAGCTAGGGATGCAGTGAAAGAGAAGAGTGGTTTGAAAAGGCAGTATTCAGTGGGTCTGTTGTAGATATTAAGGAAGCATATAGGGCGCTGATTTGGTGAGGGATAAAATACGAAAGCAATGAGATAGGGTTGTAGCACGGTCGGAACTTCGATGTGTTCGAACTTGAGGTCTCTATGGATGAAAGAGGAAACGAGGGGTTTGGTAGTGTTGGGGGTGTGCAGTCCACGGTACCCAGGGATGTTATGAGTGTGGCGTGTTTCGTGAAGTAGCGGGAAAGCTGGTAGAGAAGGAAGAGTGAGAAGCCATTGATACAGAGGTGTTTTATTTGTTCTGAGGCTGCGGCAGTTCCATTGCACAATTTGGAGTGCGGTTGTGTTAGCCATTACAGTGCGTTAGAGGTGGGAGAGAACGACGAAGACGGCGGGGGTGGAGGTAGAGGACCTACCTCGGCCGCCGGAGTTGGGTGTGTACGTTTGAGAGATTGGGAGGTGGCTTGCATGGGGGTGGGAGCGTTGAGGTGGATGGCTTTTTCGAGGGAAGCGACGCTGTAGGTGAACTCCTCGATTCGGGAGACGAGGGGGGAGACAATGGAGAGAACATTAGAAACAAGGGTTTCGAGGGTGGAAGCACGTTGGGTGATTTCGGTCAGTTGTTGCTCACACGGGAGAAGACAGCTTTTTATATCAGTGTATTGTTGCAAAAGTTTAGCGGAGGAGGGGTGGAGAGGGGGGATGGGAGAGTGCCTGGCGTACCTGATCATGAGGGGGTGCCTTGCGAAATTGCTGTCAGCTGTGGTTTGACCGGGGGCAAACTCTCCTGAGGGGCCGCCTGTTGGTTCACTGCGGAGGTGGACTGATGCGGGGTGGGTTCTTTTGGTGCCGTGATTTGAGGTTGAGGTTGGGCTGTCAACTGAACAGTGGCAGGACGCAGGAACGATGTGGTCGGTGCTGTAGATGGCGGTTGAGGAGGCATCTGATGAGGCTGGTTCTTTCCCCAGGTAGATGTGGCAGGTAGAGAAGTTAATAATTGCGCAGATGACTGCGGCTTCGCATGTAGGGCAGTGCTATCCGGGCCCGTAGGTGGTGAGACCATATGAATCGACGTAGCACTGCGTAACTTGATGCGCTGCTCATAGGAAGCTTTGGCCCGGGCTTGGTCTTGCTGATGCTGAATGGGACATGCGGTGTCGAAAGGTGGATGATCTGCTTTGCAGTGAAAGTACCATGGCGAGCAGGGAGGGGCGTCGTCAGCTGATTGAAGCTGAGTAGAGCAGATGTTACAGCGGAGGTAACGTTCGGTGCAGGTATAAGTCCGGTGCCCGTATTGCAGGCATTTATATGCCTTGGGGTGGTGTGGGCGGCAGCGATACGCGGCGCGGCGAAAATACTGTGTTTGGAATTACTGAGCCCTCGAAGGTGATCAGAACGGACTCGGTGGTGCCCATCATGCGGGCGTTGAGGATGTTTGCAAAGTAGCTTTCAAGGCCTTGCATGAGAGCAGCTGTAGAGAGGCCAGCGTGGACGCCGCGTATCACACAGCGGCAGGAGGTGGGGGGGGGGGGCTGCGATGTATGAGTGCACGAGCATTTCTTCCTTGTTGAGGGTGATGTGATTAATGGCACTCAGGCGTGAAGCAATCAGCTGGGATGAGGTCTTGATGATGGCAATCCGTTGTTGGGGCCGGAGATGGAGAGAAATGTCGGAAGAGGCACCGGCAGGGAGCTGAGCCGCGGCGGAGAAGGCGGTGAGTAGAGCGTTGGGCTTTACAGTAGGCGCAAAGGCGGCGGCGGGGAGTTGCACGCACACGTAGTGGAGGGCATACCGGGAACGGGGCTCAGTGCGTGTCTTACGGGCGGCAGGTGCAATCCATCCGTCTGCGGGGTCGGGGGTAAAGTCCGCGGGGTCGAGGAGGGCATCGTTCGAGGTGGCGGCGGGCGGTGCGGCGGTGAGAGGCATGGCGGCGATGTTTTCAGGGGCAGGCTGTGGTTGGAGCGCTGCTGTGGCCGAGGAGTCCATGTTATGCAGCGGGGCTACGAGGCCTACGAGGGCGGCGGCCGCTTCGGATTTATGAACAGCCGCTGCCACGCAATACGGAACGGTACCGGGTTGTACTTGGTATCAGTCGGTGCGCGGTGATGAGGTTACGCTCCGATTGAAAACTTTCAGGGGTTGGTGGCGCAGAACAGCGATGCGTGCGGATTTGATCGGAGCTCGACACGGGTGCTGCTGCTCTGGGCGACGCCACCTGGTGGCATTCCAAGGCCGGATTACATGGAGCGTTTTTGCCGCGTCAAGCCGGCGCTTTGCGCCCGACGGCGCACATTCGACGCACGGCGCCGGAAAAAACGCGCTCCGCCGCGGATAGGATGTGAAGCTCTTGTTCACAAGGATGCCTTTCGTAAGGTGAACAACGACAAATGACAACTGAACACTGCAGGACGGAGGTGGTCTTTCCTTCTAGCTTATGCACTAGTTCTTTCAACTTTAGGTTCGAGCGCTGCTGCTGTGCAAAACTGCTAGCGCTTACTAGTCCTAAAAAGGCGACGTCATCTTGCGGGAGAGCGTCGACGGGGTCTCAGGATAGAAGTCTGCGTCGGAATGCTTGCGACGAGACTTCACCACTGTGATGTCGAAATCCCGAGTACGCAAGCTCCATCGAGCAAGGCGGCCAAAGGGACGTTTCAAATAGGCGAGCCAGCACAGAGCGTGATAGTCGCTGACTGGCTTGAATGGTCGTCCGTATAATTAGGGGCGAAACTTCGACCCGGCGCTGATGATCGCGTGGCAATTCTACTTGTTCATTGTGTAATTTGCATGGGCTTTTAGGAGGGGTCAGTTCGCGTAGACAATCGCTTACTCGATCCCGTCGTTATTCTCAGAGAGGACGGCGCCTGCACCGAGGCTGCTTGTGTTCGTGTGAATTATCGTGTCGGCGTTTTCGTCGAAGAGCCCTAGGATAGGCTAAGAGGGAACTTCAAGTGACGCGAAGTTCCTTGAAGACTTGCGCTTGCGGTAGTTTGTATTTAAACGGCACGTCTCCCTTTGTAAGTTTAGTCCGTGGCTTCTATATATGTGTGCAAAATGTTTCGGAAAGCGCCTGTAATAGGCACAGTCCGAGTAATCTGCGGACGGGTTTTATGTCTGTGGGTTGCGGGAACTGGGTGACAGTAGTCGTCTTATGCGGGTCGAGACGTGCAGTCATTTCTAAAGACGTAACCAATGAACAGCAGTTTTTAGTAGGCGGAGCAAAGCTTTTCAGGCTGGAGAGTAAGTCTGGAGAGAGCATCCACTGCTGCCCTCAGCCTGTGTAGGGGCTTATGGAAACTGCCGTCACGAAGAAAACGATGTTATCTAAATATACTAAGCAGCTTTGCCACTTTAGGCCCGCCACTATGTCCATTACTCGCTGAAATGTCATTGCTGCCGAGCAAAGACCAAATGACATGATTTTAAATTCGAAAAGTCATCCCACGCTGTAAATATCGCACTCTCGCAATATTTTAAATCGACCTCTATTTGACAGAAACCGCACCATGGTCCATCGTAGATAAGCACTTTCCGTTGCAGAGCCCATCCAGTGGGTTATCGATGCTGGGTAGGGGTAGATATCCTTATTTGTTACTCTGTTCAGGCGGCGGCAATCTACGCAGAACCGAAGTGGGCCGTGTTTTTTCCTCACCACAGCAATGGGCGGCACCCCGGGACCCTTCGATGGCTGGATGACGTCATCGCGAAGCATCTCTTCCATTTGGTCTCGAATTTCATGTTTGGTGTTTTGTCTGCGAAAAACTGCAGGGGCTTTGGGGTAGTAGCTTGGTGTTTTCGTCGGTTAAAATTCTACGCTTGGTTACGGGCGTTTGTCGAATCATTGCGGATGATGCACAACACTCGTTGCAATTTTGTGGCAGCCTCCGTATTTCTTCTCGTCGGCAAAGGGGCAGCTCTGTGTTCACGTCGAATAGTGGCTCTGCGGTTCCGTTCACTGCAGTGTCCGACGGTATGCTAGAAATGTCGATTGGGTTGCTCACGTCAGACATTTTGTCAAAGAATGCCATGGATGTGCCCATTTTAGGTTTCGATACTCCTCGCTGAAGATGGCAACGAGGAATTTTGATTTTCTGTTCTGGACGCGAGCGATGCCTCTTGCTATGCCGATGCTTGATTCCAGCAGCAATTCTTTCCGTTCCTCAATGATATCTTTCACGTTAACAGCGTCTCCTCTGCACACATGAATGCTTACGTATCACCGGGTTGCGAGTGTTACTTGTTGATCAAGAACTCTTAGGCCGCGCAATGCTCTTCGGCTATCTTGAGTGGTAGGACTTCGGCCGGCGAGTAATGCGCTTAGGTCGAAGATCGATGATAGCTTGGGTTTGAAAATTAAACAACGCCAACAAAGCTGAAAGCCTACAGCGGTAGTCGGAATGCTACGCTCATTGACTGTTATTCACGCTGTGCATCGTTCTGACTGCTTGAGCAAGTGGACTATGCTGTGTTCCTGTACTTTGAAATCGAGGAAGTGAGGTAGCCGGTACCGGGATTCACAGGTAGCGCGGTGTCGGGATGGGAACAGCAATCAAGTGGACTATACGAGACGGAGTTGAGAAGAACAAATGAAGAGAGCTTTATACAGCTATTTACATCACGAACAAAGAACTCGGAGAGCTGGACGGCAGCCTGCCTCAGTTGAGAGCCTCTCGAGCAATCTCCCTCAGTCGCTCCGCAACACACTTGTGTCCGAAAACACTCGCGCATATTTTTCTCGTCCGGCCCCGCCCACGCTGTCACAAATCATTGTCAGGGAGTAGGCGGGTGAGATGCAGCTGCTGTCCCAAGGTCGCAGAAACAGGGCCACAGGTCCCGGGACCCATATCGAAGCCGATGGCAACAAGCGTCCGATGGTCTGCCGCGCATCCAGGCCGGCGCATACTGGAGCAGCCCGCTGGTTCCTTCTCTCCCGCTTGTCGAGGTCGCGTTCCTCCCAAAACCGCAAACGCAGGGGGAATAGAGAAACGTCCATCCCGCGACACGGCGGCGTCACACAGCCCGATGACGTGGTGAAGCTTGGCCGGCTTTAATGTCCGAGAGCTTCAGCCGGCCTGGCACAACAGCACCCCCACCGGAAGACAATGCGCCGGAAGATGATCTGCTCACACGCAACTCAGCTGGTTAGGCGCCCCAAAAAGTCTTCTCCCTTGCTGTGTTCCGCTCCCGTAACGACGAAGCGTAGCCACTGGTCACCAACGGAGACGTTCGGCCTCCGATCTTTCTTTGAGCTAGCTTGACGGGACAACAGGTCTCAAGCCACAGTCAACAAGAAAAAGTGCCATCCGAGAACCACTCATCCCGCCAGACCAAGATATGCAAAACTGCGAGTGTATGCAGAACCCGCGTACATCTGATATGAAAATAATAATAATAATAATAATCAGCCTGACTATGCCCACTGCAGGGCGAAGGCTTCTCCCATATTTCTCCATATACCCCGGTTCTGTGCTAGCTGCATCCACTTCAGCCCTGCGAACGTCTTAACCTCATCCGGCCACCTAACTTTCTACCGCACCCTCCTACGCTTTCCTTCCCTTGGAATCCAATTTGTTACCCTAAGCGACCATCGGTTATCCTTTCTTCGCACTACATGTCCTGCCCATGAACATTTCTTCTTAATTTCCACTAGAATGTCGGAAACCTGAGTTATTTCTCTTACCCACTCTGCACGCTTCCTATCTCTTAATGTTACTCCTACCATTTTCGTTCCATAGCCCTCTGGGTTGTCCTCAACTTAAGTAGAACTGCCATGGTTAGCATCCACATTTCAGCCCCGTAGGTCAGTACAGGTAAGATGCAACTGTTATATAATTTCCTCTTTAGCGATACAGGTAAGCTGCTAGTCTTAATCTGTGAGTACTTGCAAAATACGCTCCATCCCAATCTTATTCTTCTTGTTATTTCCTTTTCACGGTCCGGATCTGCGGTTACTACCTGTCCTAAGTAGACATATTCGCCTACTACTTCCAGTACTTGGCTACCTAATGTAAACTGCTGTTCCTTTCCGAGGCTGTTGAAGATTACCTTAGTCTTCTGCATTTTCATTTTCAAGCCTACCTTTCTACTTTTCCTGTCTAGGTCACCAATCATTAATTGCAGTTCATCCCCCGAGTTGCTTAGCAGGACAATGTCATCAGCAAATTGCAGATTACTGAGGTATTCTCCATCTACCCTGTGGGGATTCAAAATCCCCTTCCTCCATTATGACGCCCGCGCGTAATTAACACGCGTGATTACGCGCGCTGGCAGAGAGGTTGGCGGAGGAGAGGGCATGCTGGCCACCCCCCGCCGCCTCCCGGGCCTGCGGCGACGCTGCCGCGGGCTTCCCTCTTTCCTGCCGACGTAACCGGGAGACCTCCAATCTCGTTCCGTGTCGAGGAGCGCGAGTGTAGCAACTCGCTCGGGGTTCTTCGGCGAATGGGCGCGCACGCGCGCGGTTCATGACTTCCGCCAAGGAGACCACCGTCGTCACCGAGAATCGCCCATTGACCGTAGGCACACACCGCAACGGCATGTGAGCGAGAAGCCGTGTCAGGTGAGAAGACTCTTCCTCTCACCTACTTGACGCGCTTTCTTATTAGGTGGTTTTTATTTCACCCCTGTACGCGGCGTTCGCTCGCTACACGGTGGTTGTTCTTAATTGCTATTCCTTTGCCGTGTACTCGAGCACAATAAACGCTGTTCGAGTACGTAACTCGGTGTTTGTCCCCTCTGGCCCGGACCCGCCGCAGTGGCGACTTCTCGCACCGCGGTTTGCGGGTCACAGCTCTGTCTGCTAGGGCTGGCACGTCGGGGCTAGAAGGCAACGTTGTAGCGTCTAGCTCCCCCGTGACGCATTCTTACGAGAATGAACCCCCATATTATGGCGCCCAACGTGGGGCCAGAGGTGTTGACAAATCGAGTGTCTGTGTGTGTACGACGCCGACACATAGGCTAGCCATGGCAGTGAGCAGGACTGACCTTTCAGTCTCTTCTAATACTGCAGTGGTGATTGCACAACGGCAAGCAAGCAAAACCACCTACTCTGTTCTTATCGCAAGAGATCGGGAGCTGGACGCTAGCCACTGTGATGTTGTAATTTTCTGCGAGAGCAGGATGTCACACGACTCCACCGCTCTGTAGCAGGGTGACGCGCACGGTGGTGTGATGGGCATTCTCTCGTAGTGTTTTGACTTACCATGCTCTACGTGAGCCCGGTCAACGTTGTAGCGTATGTATTTTTTCACGCGCACGTTGATGGCATGAGAAGTGTTATTACTATCCTTTCTGCCGCGCCCGTTAGCCAGTTCGTCGCGATAGCTCGCAGCCTCAGAGAAGAGGCGGCCTACCCGGCTTCTCTGAGTTTAAGTGGTGACCGTTCTTATTTCATCAGTGCAGTGGGGAGCCTAGTCAGCCTTAAGGGAGCTTTAGGAAAGCGGTAGGATCCTGTTTTTATTTTATTTTGTCGAGTGTTCGACGGGCTCTGGGAGCCGAGCGGCGCGGCCGCGGCGCACAAAGGGCGCGCTGGTATTGCTGCCTGTGCGGGCGCTGCACAGCTTGTAATGCTGTGAGCGCGTTGGATCCCTGCCGTCTGTACTCCTATAGCACCTTGCGCAATCATTTCCCCACGCGAAGGATACCGTGAGTCCTTCGAGGTTGGTCACGCCACGCTGAGACGAGCTATATCGCACATGTGCATCGCTGAGCATGCGAACGGCCCTAAGACTTTTCTTCAAGTTGTGTAATTTCGCTGCCTAGTGATGTGCATGGTGACGTTGTCGAATGGGTAGAACTTGCTCTATAAGTTCGCAACAACGCCACGGTTGCTGCGTTGGGCACACGCCGACGCGCGACAGAGCTGTAAGCAAAGATGGCGCGGCTAGACTTTACACAAAGCGCACCGCAATCCGAGCCCCGCTGCGTGGCCCGAGGAGGGCGCACTCCCCCACCAGCAGGCAGCTGCAGCGAGAGGCAAGGCTTGGGATTTCGAGCATCGCGCCTCGTTACGACTTGCGCCTACGGCAGACGTAACTCTGGCCAATGCGCAGGGAGTAATTTCTTGTGCTGAATATAGATGGGACGCTCTGTCGATATTCAGCGCATTTTACTTCCAGAGCAAGCACGCGCTTTCCCTTGGAAAAGATCGAGCGGGGGTAGATTTGAAAAAGAAAAAAAAAATGTAACTAGGGAAAAGGCAGCATTGCAGCCAGCAAGGAGGGGACCCGGCGAAGGCCACGACGACCGTTACAGCAGCGAGGGCAAACCGTCCTAGGAGTGGCCGCGTTCCTGCACCCAGGGCCTGCTGTCACCGTCAACCGGGCCAAGACAAACGGTTTCCGGTCGGCTACGGAGCGAGCCAGCCGGAGTTCGTGGAACAGACTCCTACATCCAGCACGACGAAAGCTGCAGCAAAGAGCGCACCTTGGCGCCTTTCGGTGCTCGCGGCCGTGGCTTCACCAGCGGGAACAACTTGGCGCCCCGCTGCCCTCGCCTTCGGCGGCGTCAACGATGAAGGGAAAAGAGGCCGGCCGGGAGCGAGCGAACGACCCGCTGAGGGAGGCCTGCAGCATGCTACGCAACGCGAAGACGCAGTTCCTAACCGTTCCCCGGCGGGCTGCCCTGGCTGACCAAGGATGAATGCAGAGGCCCGCCTGCGGCCATCGATATTCCCGTGCTTGGCTGACTGACGGTGAAGAAGCGGGACCTGCGGCCGCTGAACGTGTGCCCCCAGCTCCAAGATCGTCTCCTGTGGTCGTCGGCCTTGCCTCCCCCCTCCGACACTCGTGGCTGTGAGCTGTCTGCAACTTTTTATATATTGGCACATTTCTTTGGGTTTAAACGGTTTTCTCTCGGTTTAAAAGTTAAACGGCGTTTAGCCGGCCCCCTCGGTATATCCCTCGGTGAACGTGACTACTTTTAGCCGTACGGCGGTTTTAAGGAGAGGGGGTATGTCGGGATTCACAATCCCCTTCCTCCATTATGACGCCCGCGCGTAATTAACACGCGTGATTACGCGCGCTGGCTGAGAGGTTGGCGGAGGAGAGGGCATGCTGGCCACCCCCGGCCGCCTCCCGGGCCTGCGGCGACGCTGCCGCGGGCTTCCCTCTTTCCTGCCGGCGTAACCGGGACACCTCCTCTCTCGTTCCGTGTCGAGGAGCGCGACGGTAGCAACTAGCTCGGGGTTCTTCGGCGAATGGGCGCGCACGCGCGCGGTTCATGATTTCCGCCAAGGAGACCACCGCCGTCACCGAGAATCGCACACTGACCGTAGGCACTTACCGCAGCGGGATGTGAGCGAGAAGCCGTGTCAGGTGAGAAGACTCTTCCTCTCACCTACTTGATGCGCTTCCCTATTAGGTGGTTTTTATTTCACCCCCGTACGCGGCGTTCGCTCGCTACACGGTGGTTGTTCTTAATTGCTATTCCTTTGCCGTGTACTCGAGCACAATAAACGCTGTTCGAGTACGTAACTCGGTGTTTGTCCCCTCTGGCGCGAACCCGCCGCAGTAGCGACTTCTCGCACCGTGGGTTGGGGGTCACAGCTCTGTCTGCTAGGGCTGGCACGTCGGGGCTAGAAGGCAACGTTGTAGCGTCTAGCTCCCCCGTGCCACATTCTTACGAGCATGAACCCCCATAACCCTTATCCCTAACTGCTCCGATTCCAAGTCTCTGAATACTTCCTCTAAGCAAGCTGAGAATAGTACTGGGGAGATTGTGTCTCCTAACACCTTTCTTTACGGGAATTTTGTTACTTTATGCAGAACTATTTTTGCCGTGCAGCCACTATATATATCTTCCAGCACTTTCACGTACGGCTCATCAACCCCCTGATTTCGCAATGCCTGCATCACCGCCAAGGTTTCAACTGAGTCAAATGCATTTTTCGTAATCAATGAGTGCTATGTATAAGGGCTGGTTATATTCCGAGCGTTTTTCTATCACGTGATTGATGGTATGGATATGATCGATAGTAGAGTACCGTTTCCGAAAACCTGCTTGATCCTTTGCTTGATTGCAGTCTAAGGTTGTCCTGATTCTATTATCGATTACCTTAGCAAATACCTTATACGTAACAGACAGTAAGCTGATTGGTATGTAATTTTTAAGGTCTTTGGATCCCCTTCCTTATGGATGAGGATAATGTTTGCATTCTAACATGGTTCCGGTACCGTCGATGTCACCAGGCACTGCGTATTCAGGGTGGCCAGCTTTTCTAACAAGGTATCCCCCCGTCCTTCAGCAAATCTGTAGTTATCTGATCCTCTCCAGCTGATTTCTCCCTTTTTATAGTTTCTAATGCTTTCTTGACCTCGTCCTTCGTAACTGGTGGAACGTCTGAATGTTTTTCCCTACCGCCAATCTCCTTACGGTCCTGACTACTTTGGCTACTGTAGAGATCTGTATAGAACTCCTGGGCTACTTTGACTATCTTGTCCATATTCTTGATGACGTTGCCCTCCTTGTCTCTTATCGCATACATCTGGTTTTTGCCTATGCCCAATTTCTTCTTTACCGCTTTAAGGCTTCCCCTGTTCTTTACAGCATGCTCAATTTTCTCCATTTTATACTTCTTTATATCGGCCACCTTGCGCTTATTGATTAGCTTTGATATCTCGGCCAATTCAATCTGGTCTGTTGGATTAGAAGCTTTCATACTCTGGCGTTTAATCAAATCTTTCGTCTCCTCAGACAGCTTACCGGCATCCTCTCTAACTGTCCTACCGCCTACTTCTACCGCACATTCAGTAATTATATCTCTGAAACTATTGTTCATTGCTTCTAGGGTAATGTCGCCATCCTCGTTTAGAGCTGAATATCTATTCTGTAGCGAGATCCTAAACTGTTCTGCCCTCCCCCTCACCGCTAATTCGTTGACGGGTTTCTTTCTTACTAATTTGTTGCGTTCCTTCTTCAGGTTTAGGCTAATTCGGGACCTCACCATCCTGTGGTCACTGCATCGCACTTTCCCGATTACCTCTACATCTTGCATAATGGCGGGGGTTGAACACATTATGAAGTCAATTTCATTTTTAGTCTCCCCGTTAGGACTTTTCTATGTCCATTTTCGGTTCTCCCGTTTGCCGAAGAAGGTATTCATAATTCTTAAGTTATTGCGCTCTGCAAACTCAGCTAGTAACCCCCCCTGCTATTCCTCGAACCAATGCCATAGTCACTTACTGCCTGGTCTCCTGCCTGCTTTTTTCCTACCTTGGCATTGAAGTCGCCCATTAGTACAGTATACTGCGTCTTTACTTTTCGCATTGCCGATTCTACATCTTCGTAGAAGCTTTCAACTGCCTGGTCATCATAACTCTATGTAGGTGCATAGGCCTGTACAGTCTTCAGTTTATATCACTTATTAAGCCTAATAACGATGGCTTCCGCCCTCTCATTAATACTAGAGGGTGGCAAATAAAATATGAAAATATGAAAATAAAATTTTCCAAACACAAGGTGCGCACTAAGTAAGAAATTCTGGTTTGGACTCTTCCAGGGCGTCTGGCCACGCTCGTGGTTCACTGAGAGCTAAGAATGCGCTGTTCGTTGCTTCTCGAAAGGTTTCGGGTAAGGGGGGGGGGGGGGGACTGATCTTGCCAAAGCAGGCTTTGAATTTGGCCCCAATAATAACCCGAATTAACCAATATACCTTGAAGACGCGTCGTTCTGTCTCCTTGGCCAAAAGTAAATACACTTCAGCTAAAAGGCTAACACACAAAAGTCACTCAAAAGAATAAAATGCATAAAGACCACCTGAACTTGAGGAAAGAACATTCACGCTCTAAAGGAATGCAAAACAAAATAAAGCAGTCTTTCGATGAAGCACTTTCTAGTCACTAAACAGTTGCGACTCGTTCCTAATGTCAACAAAATACAAGTTCCTTGTTGTTATTTTTATCTTTTTTGTAAGCTGAAAATACAGCTGCGAGGTAAGATACAACTAAGTTTAAACTGATTCGCTCGCAGAGAAACCATTACAACTCTTATGGAGTTGGCATTGCTATTTGCTTAGCCTCCCTTCAGTCGCGCCCGTCTGGGTCACGGGCCGATTGCTTCTACTACGTTCCCGAGGTGGCCACAGGCAGTGGAGCTTATCCTGCCAGCGCACTTCGGAGATTCTCGGCTCTTCGCCGAGACGTCGGGACAGCCTAGACTGCACAGGCTCCGACAGCATCCACAACATGATAACGAGCCCTGAATTAAGCGACAACCGGTTCTTTGCTCTCGTCGCAATTCAATTGCTTATACAACCCTCCGAAACGAACGTATCCCGAAAGATAACCCCTGTCCAGGACGTACCTTCCTTTTCCACAGTCGGCGAGCATTTTGCCCAGGTGACCGGCCTTTACAAACAGATCCTCGCGCATGCATACGCGGAATGTAGCATGATCTGGCATTTCGTGATCTCCAAGGCAGCCCTGCCCTTTTTCTTTTGGAGATGGTGCTATGACGGCGCTTCCTCTCTTTTTTTTTTCGCTAAATGGTTACCCTTAGAGAATTTCGCATCTGCTCTGCTTCGAAAATTTCTCTTTCCTTGTCCGTTGCGCTGAAAAGCTGAGCCATCCACGTAAGTCATCTGATCAGAAACTGCGTTCGCTTGTTTTCGAGACTTTCCGCGGTAGGGCTTTTCTTTTTCTGCGCCATTCGCCACTCTTCTATCTCCGAAAAACGACTTCTTCTCATATCCAAAGTTAACTGACTCAATTACCTCAACATTTTGGGTACCTGCCCTCGGGCGTTCCCATTAGCTCGCCCTCCTCCTCAATGCGTTGCTCTAGCCAGTGCGGAATAAAATTCCTTGGCTTCACGCCCTCCACATCGGCGCGGCTCAGCAGCGACTCGCTGTAACTCTCTACATATCCTTCAGTATCAGAATGACAATGTTCAACGTCTGCGAACTTATTGCCTTGTGTTCCATTTGCATTGTTCTCGAAGCAGAGCGTCAACTTTACCGAATCCAGCGAGGGAACTTCTGACGACTCAGTTTGCAAAATAAGCTGCTGCTTATTCTCGACAGTTTGCGTTTGGTCTCTTACTTCCACCGTAGACTGCTTCAGCACTGAAAGCCACTCGTGTGAGCGTCCCTTTGCGTCACAGTGCTCCAAGCAAGCTGAAAAAGGAGTTAACGTTGAGTCGTCCGAATTGATCTGCAGCTCTCCATTTCTCTCGTTAACGGATGTTAGTTGAATTTCATGGGTCGTAGCTGGTTTACTGTTTTCGAGGATCGGCGGTTCGGGCCCGCAAGATGCCCCTGAGCGATCGAGTGAACGGCTTGATGTCTGGTCAGTCACCTGAGCACAATTACGTTTTTTCGACAGCTCTCGTGCCCTGGAGTTCGCAAGTGCCGTACTAGCCGAACCTGTAGCGAAGTAAAGACCTTTCTCGCTCAACAGTTGCTCAGTTTTATTTGATAAAAGGTAAGGAAAATGTCACACCTGTTCTCCAGCCAAGGATACAAGGCTAGAACGCAGCGTGTCCGTACGGCTCCAAGCGTATTCAAGTGCTTTCATTTTTAGAGCATGCTCACGGGCCTCCCGTTTTTCCTGTGCCTCGAGCTCCTCTTGGCTTTTCTGCTCCTCGCGGAACTCTTGCTTTTCCTGTTCCTCGCGTTGCTCGCGTCTTTTCTGCTCCACACGGCGCTCTACAATGATTTCCCATGCCTCTCCGGCCTCCTCAACTGTCACTGCTTCCCGACTCATAACCTCCAGAATATCTTTCCTTCGTTTTGCAGAACCCAGCGAAAGTTCCAACTGATCGCAAACTTTGCGAAGTTCCCGTACCTTGAATTTTCCCATCCTAGTTTTACACCGTGCGTTGTGAAACCGCCTGTACACTTTGGCGAAAAAACAATAAACTCAAAATACACTGAAACTAATTTCCCGAAAATCCCAATCCCACCTAACGATTTTCTTTGCTGGGAGGTTTGGCGAAATGCGAAGTGAATCTCAGGCACTCACCTTGTCAAGGTAGCTAGTGGCCGTCAGTCCCGTTGCTGCCGAGCTCTTTTGGAGCCGGTGGCTGACTTGTCCATCCCATAGCTGCTAACCAGTTATCGTGAATCACGGTTAGCGTGGTGTCGGGTTGGGAACAGCAATCAAGTGGACGATACGAGACCGAGTTGAGAAGAACAAATTAAAAGAGCTTTATACAGATATTTATATCAGGAACAAAGAACTCGGAGAGCAGGACGGCAGCCTGCCTCCGTTAGAGCCTCTCGAGCAATCTCCCTCAGTCGCTTCGCCACACACTCATGTCCTAAAACACTCGCGTGCCTTTCACTCGTCAGGCCCCGCCCACGCAGTCCCAAATCACTGTCAGGCAGTAGGCGATCGAAATGCAACTGCGGTCCCAAGGTGGCAGGAACGGGGCCACAGGTCCCGGGACCCATATCGAAGTCGATGGCACCAAGCGACCGATGCTCGGCCGCGCATCCAGGCCTGCGCATACTTGAGCAGCATGCTGGTTCCTTCAATCCCGCTTGTCGAGGTCGCCTTCCTCGCGAAACCCCTAACGCATGGGGAATAGAGGAACGTATTTCCCGCGACACGGCGGCGCTACACAGACCGGTGACGCAGTGAAGCATGCCCGGCCTTAATGCCCGAGGGCTTCAGCCGGCCTGGCACAACACCGGGCACTTGAGTTACGCACAGTGGAACAATAGGCGATTATTAGACGAGAACGTCTACATGCGTACACTGACATTTTACCAAAGAGAGTGAGGCAAACCTTGCAGCTGCTTTTACGTGGTGTGACACAAAAGAAACGAGACTAAGCGTGTAGCTTAACAAAAAAAGAGTGCAACTGTAATGATTGAGTGGGTTCCCAGTGGTCAGACTGTTAATCAACACTACTACATTGACGTACTAACAAGACTTCGTGAAACAATTACGAAAAAAAGGTGGCCGTTGTGGAGCAACGTTCTTCTGAAATCATTTTTTGACTATTCACAATATTCAAATACATTACTAATCGATTTCCTGGGCTGTGTTCCCTTTAAGTGTCATTATGTCATATTTATTTATTAGCATACTAACCGCAAATTCAGCTGTGAGCGGAGCCAGGAGGGGACGGTATGACAACGATTTCACTTGCAATTACGTTCACAGTAATCATTTCATGCGTTCAGTGAGTGTGTGTTACCTTAAGGTTGTGTTCAAACACACTTCTCAGCAGCAATCGCCTTTTAACTCGTTGAGAGGCTGCCAGCGATGACAAAATATAGAGTTACGGGCCCTACCGTTGAGAGACCGGAAGTACGCAGTCTTTAGTCATGTCCGGCTTCGTTCGATAATAAAGGTTGGGAAGTTTGTCTTTGTTGTTCCTCGCTTTGTCCGGAAACGATTGTTGCATTACATTTGTGTCTTTGAAGCCAGACCGTGAGCATAGGCACGCTTGTGCTCTGCCTTGCAGTGTCACGTTTCACATGTCTGATGCTGCTGAAGTCAGCCAAATCAGGGGACCATAACTTCGAACGCTAATCAAGTTGTTTCACACACGTGACCTCGGAACTCATGGTAACCACGATAACGGAAAACCGAAAAATCCCATTGGGAATCCAGGTGCTTACCGAAGAAGACGGCTTGTTTTTCTTTTTTTCTGGTTCTATAATCCAGCGATCCCTAATCAGGAAAATCGCTACGATTGCGTTTTTTTTTTTTTAAATTTAACTTGAGCTCCTCGAAGACAATTGGGTCCATCCCATTGTACCTTTCTCTTATGACCGCCTGTTGTTTAATAAATGCTTTACATCCCACGTCCCCACCAAGCAACAGAGAATGTTTATCTGCAATGTGCTCCATCTTAGCTGCTATTTTTCAGCAATCCATTGATACGGGTTGTGTACCATACGACTGGAAAATTGCGCGTGTCATACCCATTTTTAAATCTGGTGATGCCTCTCTGCCATCAAATTACAGACCAATTTCTTTAACCGATATAAGCTGGAAATTGCTAGAACACATAATCTCCTCCGCCATAATGGGTGATCTTGTGAAGCATAACTTCTTTTTTTCCCAATCAGCACGGCTTCCTACATGGTAGGTCTTGCGGCACACAACTATTTGAATTGGTTACTGACCTTCATCATGCTGTTCATATGCACTCTAAAATAGACGCCGTATTTATAGATTTCGCCAAAGCATTCGACGAATTCCCACACATACGTCTAATAAAGAAGCTTGAAAATTTAAACATAAATTATAAGGTTATTTGTTGGATAAGGAGTTTTTTGGCTAATCGCTATCAATCAGTCTTTGTTAACAGCCATTCTTCCTCCCACTCCCCCGTTAAATCTGGAGTGCCGCAAGGGTCTGTACTCGGACCTATCTTGTTCTTAGTTTATATAAATGATATCAGTAATAACCTAAATTCCACGGTCAGATTATTTGCTGATGATTGTGTGGTATACAGACAGATAACTGATCTTTCAGACTGTACTCATTTACAATCAGACATTGATAAGATCAACAATTGGTGCACACAATGGCAAATGGAAATTAACACCTCTAAAACAAAACTTGTCAGATTTACTACAACATCTAACACCCAACCATTCCATTACACTTTGAACAACATGCGTATTGAATCGGTACCCATCATAAAGTATTTAGGTGTACATTTAGCATCAGACCTTTCATGGAACTGTCACTTAGATACGGTCATCAATAAGGCTTCCAAAACACTCGGCTTCCTCAGACGCAACCTGCGATTAGCTAATCCAGACACAAAGCTATTAGCATACACCACATTAGTGCGCTCTAAATTGGAGTACGCCTCTTTAATTTGGAGCCCTCATCAAGCATACCTATTAACAAAATTGGAGTCTGCAAAATAAAGCCGCCCGTTTCATATCTAAAAACTATTCGCGATCAGCAAGTATAACTGAAATAAAAACAGCCCTCAACTTACCTCTTCTTGAAAGACGGAGAATGTTTTCCTTACTGTCCTTTTTCTACAAATTATATTATAGTAATTCTTCCTTTGCGTTGTATCATATCACGCCGGCTCATCATGTATTCCCACGCATTGATCACCAACTGAAAGTGCAACCCATCTTTGCTCGAACCAATCTGTTCTTTCACTCGCCTCTCCTCCTCGCCATCCGTCAATGGAATCTGCTGCCTGCCACCATTGCATCTTCCAGTGATTATGAAATGTTTGTAACCGGACTAAAAAATCACTTCGAGCTGTAACCTTCATCTTTGCATTTCTTTTTTTATGTTCGTATTAAAGCGCTGCTCTTCGAAAAACGTGAATGTTGGGTGCCATCTGTATCTTTATTTGAGTGTTTGAAGCACTAGCTTTTCAACATTTTGCGCCTGGCTATATTGGTAACCACTGTATACTTATCGCAATTTTGGATGCATTGTTTGTACTGTTGTCCCACTTTCCGCCCCCTCCCCCCCCCCCCCCCCCCATGTAATGCCCGCCCGGGCCTTTAGGGTATTTGAATATTGGAGGAGGGCTTATCCCAACATTGTGGAGAGCACATATCCTCCTAGGGTTCCAAAATTACCATCTTTCTAGTGTTATCTGGTATACCAGTTGCAATATTGTAGCGAAATTGAAGGTCTGCCCATGAGCACATAGATGCTCCATTCTTTAATAACAGGGGGAAGCGGCGGCACTTTCACACAACCCACCGCAGCCACGATAAATGTAATACGTATTGCAAGTTTTGATTCACCCTCTCCACCCCTTTTCACAGATAAACCGGTGTTTGATATGAAAATATTGCAGGTAAAACCCGCAAAGCAAAATGTTTTCTTTTATTTAATCATTTCAACACTATATTTTTGAAGTTATGGGCTGAAATGAGCAACAAAAGCGGTTTAAGAGCCCCTCCAAGCATGCCTACTCCTTTCAAACGGTGGTGCGGCTCATACGTAGCAGTTGTGCTATAAGTAATTGCGTGTAAAACTGTCATAAACTTTGGTTTTTGTTGAGATATCTTACGGCAGTCTTTTTTCTTTTTTTTTTCCTTGTCTCCATTTTTGGCCGGCAGATGATCTTCTAGCTCTTCAAACATTGCTTCCAGCGCTTTTTTTAACGAGTGCTCCATGACGCGTTCTCAATCAGTTCAGTTCAGGCGTTCAGTCGTGTCCGACTCTTCGTGACCTTATGGACAATATCACGCCAACCTTTCCGGTCTCTCACTATCTTCCTAACATCACATAACTTCATCTGCAGCGCCTCGAGGATGCCATCTAACCATCGTGTTCGCTGCCTACTCCTTCTCCGGTGACCCTCAACCTTTCCCAATATCAAATCTTTCTCCAGCGACTCCTGTCTTCTCATCAGATGACCAAAGTAGCTGAGCTTTAACTATAAAATTTGACCATCCAATGAGCAATCAGGGTTTATGATCGACAATATCGACTGATTTGATGTTCTGGCCGTCCAAGGAATTCTGAAGAGTCTCCGCCAGCACCACAATTCAAACGCGTCAATTCTTCGGCGGTCAGCCTTCTTCACAGTCCAACTCTCGCATCCACACATCAAAACTGGAAAGACCATAGCATGTGTTATACGGATCTTGGTTGGCAGTCTAATGTCTCTGCTCTTTACTTGGCGGTCAAGGCTAGCCATGGTTCGCTTTCCCAGAAGCAGGCGTCTCTTACTTTCATGGCTGCAGTCTCCTTCCGGGGTAATCTTGTAGCCCAAGAAGAGGCAATCTGTCACAGCTTCCACTTCTTGTCCCTTGATGCTCCAGGACTTGATAAGGCAAGACGCCATGATCTTTGTCTTTTTAATGTTCAGTTTAAGCCCCAGCTTCTCGCCCTCTTCTTGTACGCGCATCAGAAGTCTTTTGAGTTGCACTTCACTTTCTGCCATTAAAGTGGTATCATCCGCATATCTAAGGTTGTTGATACGCTTTCCAGCAATCTTCACTACAGCTGAAGACTCGTCCAGACAGGCCTTCCTCATGATGCACTAAGCATCATGAGGCAGGGCGACAGTATGCAGCCTTGTCGCACTCCTTTCTCAATCAGAAAGCAATCAGTATGGCCATGCCCAGTTCTGACTGTGGCCTCTTGCCCTTCATGCCGGTTCCTGTGGAGACAGATGAGGTGAATTGGAACTCCCGTCTCTTGGAGAGCTTGCCACAGTCTGCTGTGATCTACGCAGTCAAACGCTTTCGCATAATCAATAAAGAAGAAGTAGATGGGTTTCTGGATCTCTCTTGCTTTTCCCATGATCCAGCGAAGGTTTTCAATATCTGTTCTGTAGTTCCTCTGCCGTTGCGAAACCCAGCTTGCACGTCCGGAAGCTCCCGATCCACATACTGCCGCAACCTACCTTGGAGGATTTTCAACATCACCTTGCTAGCATGCAAAATAAGCGCGATCGTGTGGTAGTTGAAACGATCTTTGGCATTACCTTTTTTTGGAATGGGGATGTAAACTGTCCTCCTATAGTTCTGTGGCCACTGCAGGGTTGTCCAATGTTGTTGACATAATGTATACAGAAAGTTAACAGCGCCATAGTTGAGGTTTTGAAGCAACTCAGCTGGAATACCATCAATTCCGCTAGCTGTGTTCTTCGTAAGGCTGGCTAAGGCCATTTCAACTTCACTCTTCAGGATGCCCGGCTCGAGAACAGTACTCACAGCAGTCTTATTTTGGGTTTACACATCCGGGTCCTTCTTGTACAGTTCCTCAGTGCATTCCTGCTGCCTCTTCTTTATCTCTGACGCTTCAGTGCGGTCCCTGTATCGTTTATCTTTTATCACGCCCAGGTTAGCACAGGAACTTCCTTTGATATTTTTGATTGTCTTATACAGAGCTCTTGTGTTACTCAATTGGCTGTTGTCCTCAACTGCTTGACACTGTATGTTCTGGAAGGCATTCTTATCTCTCCTTGCTATTTTCTGAAAATCCGCATTGAGAACCTTGTATCTTTCTCTTTCCCGCATAGCTTTTGCCATCCACCTTTCCTCAGCTATATGCAAAGCCTCTTCAGATAATCAGTTTGCTTTCTTGGATTTCTTGCTGCTTTGGAACTACCTTAGTATCAACTTCTTGTATTATATCACGAACAGCAGTCCACATCTCTTCAGACTCTCAGCCTTCTAGATCTAATTCTTGAGATCGATTCCTTACTTCCACAGCATATTCTGATGGAATTTCACCCAGATCATACCTGAAAGGCCGTTTAGTTTTCTGCGTTTTCCTCATTCGAAGCTTAAATTTGCCAACAAGAAGTGATGATCGGGGCCAGAATCGGCCCCAGGCCTTGTTTTTACTGCTTGTATAGCGCTTCTCCATCTCCGCCGGCAAAGAATATAGTCAATCTGATTCCTGTATAGACCGTCCGGTGAAATCCACGTGTACCGTCGCCTCTTGTGCTGTTGAAAATGAGTATTCGCTATGGTCAGGTTGTTTTCTTGACAAAACTCTACTAGCCTCTGCCCAGATTCATTTGGCTCCCCAAGACCGAACTTGCCTGTAATTCCGGATATTTTTTCACTCACCGCCTTAGCCTTCCAGTCTCCTATGAGAAAAAGGACGTCTGATGATGAAGTGCGGTCTAAAAGGCATTGCAGGTAAGCGCAAAATCTCTCAACGTTAGCTTCTTCAGCAGTAATGGTTGGTGCATAGACTTGGATAACTGTTATATTGAAATGGTGACCTTGGACCGAAGTGAAATCATTCGGTCGTTTTTGGGGT
>NC_139345.1:167329364-167391864 GCF_055883805.1 Amblyomma maculatum | reverse complement strand
ATTAAGACGTGAGCGAATGAACGTGCGCCAGCGCCTTATAAAAACGAAAAAATAAAAACAAGATTTACAAAAGACACGGATGATAAGTGCATGGCCGCTGCCAAAAAATGTCAATTTCGAGTGTTGCGCTGAAGGCCTAAGTAAGTGTTCTGAGGTTTCGAGATTGATACCCTAATTTATATTGTCGTTTGTGAAACAACAATTGCCTCATGACTTCAACAAAATATAAAATCTCTTAAAAGTGTAGGTGTGAAGATGGAGTGTACGTTATACGAAAGCCGTCAACAGAAGAAGCTGCACCCTTCCGCCGCTGTCCTATTAGCAGCATATTTGTATCCTATCTGTGCAAGTGACAAGAAATGACAAAATAATAATTACGTTTAAGATAAATTGAGGTAGACATGCAGCGATGCGCTTTTCCGCTTTATACGGGGCTATATAGACCACGTTATTTCGTCTAATTATTATTCTTTGACGTTTCCTAAACACGGTACATCACCAAGAGAAAGGAAATAATGCTCAACAAAACACCGTTGAAATACACGCGATATTCGTGAGTGTTGTCTGTGTTAAGTAACCTAAAACGATACCTAGAATAAGTGTAAGGTATCGTAATCTACGCAAGCAGATCGAGATTTTTCTCGGTAACTTTTACGGAATGCAATACACCGCAAGGTAACATTCATTGGAAAAAAATTAGTTGCGGGAAAATTAGGGCATAGCAGTGAAGAAACAAACCACATGTCAAAAGAACGCAACGATAGTAGATCCCCGTTAGCAAATTAGTTCTTCGTTCAGTAGGTTTCTGGACAACATAATATCAGGAGGACTGATGTAACATATGCGATTGCAGTAGCGAAAGGTCTCTCTTCAGTAGTAATAACAATAAAGAGAAAAACGAAAGCGCAGTGGTATCTCTCAAGGCTGGTGGCAAAATCAGTGAAGGCGTTATACATTTTCACGCATGTTGAGATGATTCACGCGCGGCATCTGTGCTCAAAGAGTTACGTTTGAAGGACCGCCCACGCAATAGCGCGACGGTGGAAGGATCTTTCAAAATGCGAAAACAGGGAGAGCAGCACTAAAAAGAGTGAACTCGCATTTATTTGTTTATATTTTTTGTTGCTTATGTCACCGACACGCGTCGCATGCCTCAGCTCGCAGTATAAAAGTTCGCTGAAGAAGTGGAGACGCCACCACAAGACATTTGTCTCCGCATTGGTCTCAACCCCTGGAACTGTAGCTCCGCTTGGCGTCTTTTGCAGCCGCTACGATTTCAAAGGTGAGGAATGCAACTCAACCAGTGTTTGAAAACAGATGTGAACCGAACAAGCCTTATCACGTATCCAAGCTTATACTATCCTGTGCGGTCAATATCGCAGGCAACCTTGACAGCTTCTTGTGATGGATAAGTAGAAGAGTAAGTGCCGACCCACAAGGAAAATGCCCTGATGGAATCAAAAGAGGAGCACTCTTTTTAGAGCAGGTCATGAAAAGAGTTGCTTTAGATTGTGGTAAAGTAATTACTACAAAACGTACAGAAGATGTAAAAAAATGGAATGATTTCTTTGGTTTGATTTGGTTTTTAGGATTTATTGCCCCAAAGCAACTCAGGCTGTCAGAAACGCCGTAGTTTGTCTAATTCTTTTTGAGCTGACGGTTACCTGTGCAACTAGGAAGGGAATATCGTTCCTTGGCTTCTATATATTTGAAATCGTATTTGTCGGATCCAAAGGTTCGGAAAAGAACTATAACCTGACTAAAGTCTCGACTCCCTTTTTAGCGGCAAAATGCTCACTTCTGATGTACGTTTATGATGTCATGGTATGTTAGCTTTGTCATGAACAGACCGTAAATGTGACGTGGGTTAGGAAAATAGTTCGGCTCATGCAGAAAGCTTAATCTAATATAACATACGTTACTGAGCAATCTCACAATAATGGAGCACATAGCACTACCAATCAATTTCACGGTGTTCTGAGAAACTTGACGGCATCCGTCTAATACGGCTTCCTGCCCGGAGTTTATAAACTTGCAATTATCGGTACTTTTTCCAGGTACAACTCCTGTTCGTCTTCCTGGCGGCAAAAGTTTATGGGCTTCATGATCACCACATAGCGGCCGGGTACCCTGGATCGGGCTACGGCGGCAATGCAGCTCTGGTAGCGGCTACACCTTATCGGGGATACGCGGATTTCGCCTCTTTAAGTGCAAGTGTACTAAATTAATACTCGTGTAATACTCGTGCAAGTGTACTAAATTTATTGGTTTGGACCGTCACATTAGATCGCTTTCGATTTATTGCTTTATTGATCGGGACACAACTTAAACGCACAAAAGGAGCAAACGTCCGCAGCTGTTAACTGAATGGGCAACAATGTACTGAACCGAAATAGCCATAGCATTAAATAAAGAAGCAGCTCTGGCGTCTCATTTCTCACACTGATGAGGTTCACGGACGCAAAATCCAGATCGTTTGAAAAATATCAAATTCAACATAGTGTTCTTTTAACAACGAGACGTGCTTTTATTATGTTGTCATATCACAACCAAGCCATATAAGCACTGAAGTTCGATTTAGAATGCACAGAACTTCAATGCCAATAATATTCTTGTTAAGGTAAATGGCATATACTTGATTTGTCGTAATTTCATGTTGCCTCAGATATAGCTGGTTAGTAACGAAAAGGCTTGTTGAATTTGATTGTGTAAAGTAAAGCCCTACCGAATTTGGGCTTCACACGGCTAACTCTCACCTGTTTGAAAACTCAAATTAGTACCTTTTACGCACACAAATGATAAGAAATGAGAGACTCATCTAATACACTCATATGACAGAAGCCTACACTTAGCAAGGCTAAGATCAGCGAAGCGAGAATGTTTTTTTCGTGTTGTTGACGTGAACTAGAACGCCTAATTATAATACCAGTTCAGATAAGCAAGAGAAATTAGAAACATATTCCGCACTCCTTTTCATGGTCTCGCTAACTTCTCGATAGTGTTTTTCTCCAAATTACATTTTTTAGCTGTGTGACAATACGGACACTGCTGACCTGCTTTATTTCCCTCTGGAGGTGGCTACTACGGGTCAAAACTAATTTGTTTAAGCCGTTTAAGAATGAAAATGTTTCAAAAAACATGGCCGCCTGTGTGTATGATCGGAAAAGGACAATTACCCATTCTTTCATCATGTGTTGGTTTGCAAATTATTCCCATCGGGCGGATAAGAGGAATAAACATAAAACTCTGAATTCACAGCAAAATAAGCCATTTACTGCGCCCTAAAGCATCAAATAAAATAATCGAGGCCCAACATTTGCCACTTAATAACATTATCACCTGTCTTCTGCAGCCACCTCAGCCGTACAACTTCGGCTATGACACGGTAGACGATTACGGAAATCGCCAGTTCCGCAGTGAGTAGGGAGACTCCAACAATATGAAGACTGGATCGTACGGCTACCGCGACGTGAACGGCCTCTACCGGAGAGTGAACTACATCGCCGACGCCAACGGTTTCCGGGCCACGGTTGACACGAACGAGCCAGGCACCGCACCGGGTGCCAGCGCCGACGTAGTCTTCAACGCCGCGCCGGTCGTCCCACCAGTTCACGCTGGCGTAGCAGCCTCAAGGCCCGGCGTTGCTCCGATAGCGTACGGTGCCAGGGGTGTGGCTGGCGGTTACAGCGGTGCATACAGCGGGAACAGTGGATACGGATACTCACCGTACGGTGGCGCTGCAGCAGGCTACAGCCGCGTTCCCTACGCAGGCGTCGGCTACGCTCCAGGAGGTGGCGCCCTTGGTGGCTACGGGTACGGAGGGTACTCTCCTTACGGTTACGGTGGTGCTGGATATCCAGCTGGGCGCTACGCCGCAGCTGGATATGGGCGATCCGGGGGTTGGGCTGCAAGTCACCACGGGTACCGAAGGCGATAACAGAAGGCCAGCCTCTGCCTGTAAGCTGCATGCTAGGAGATCAAAAGATAGAAACAATGAAATGCCGTAACTTTACCACGAAAACTCTTCAGTGACTGCGTGGAGTGTGGGCTACTGAAAATAAATGCGTCAGGTTTCTACGGGACTGGTCTTGAGACTCTCTGTGCATTTATTGGCCAACACGTGGTAGTATAAATGAGTTTTCTATACATAATCCATGAATTTTTACACATTTTTGCTGAATGTAACTCCCGTACAATGGGCATCATAGAAAAATATGAGCCTATTGCGCAGTCGTCAACCGTGTCTAGTAGTTGAGCAATAGACAGACCACGAGAAACCAACACCTTTACTGCAGTATGCAATAGCAATGCACTACAGCAGCAGACATGATGCAAACCGCGTCAAGAGACAATTCCGCCACCTGTCGTCTTAACTGAGACTGACCGCGAAGCTGGAGCAGCGTAGAGGCTGCCTGAGAATAAATTTCGGTGCATTTATCCGAACAGCAATTCATTCGTATACTCGTCATAGTATCACCGATGCAGATCCGTCACTTTATGTCCTGCTCAGAGTATACACAACTCTGCAACGATGTAACAGCCTTGCTTGTGCAAAAAAAAAAAAAAAAAAAAAAAAAAAACCGCTTGCATCGTCAAGCTGTGCAGTTAGCTTGCTTTTACGTTCTGCACTATATATGGAAAAACGAGTCAGCAAACTCTGGCATGAAGGAGGTAACAGCTTTTTTTGCCCGTATGCTGATCAATTTCAAATAATTTATTCGTAGCCATAATAAATTAAAGCGTATGGAAAAAATGTTTCGCAGATTACTCCCCATAAGCATTATGGGGTAGGTTTTCTTCTACTCCTGAAACTCTATTATCGCCACGTTTATATTACTGATTCACATTTATCGATACTGAATAACCCGTATGCTTTCTTCGATGTCACTAGCGGTTGCCTCCCTTTGTATTTCATAATGCCCTACACCTTTTCCAAACGTTTGTTTGTCATGATCTATACACTGTATAATATACCTTGTTTAAATGCATATAGGCAACTCATCATAGCTTATTCGAGTAGATATGCGACGGAGCAATGAATGATGAACAACTGTGCTGCGTCTGCTGATGAATATATGCTTTGGGTATGCTTTTGCATTGTCCGGCTTGTACTTGAACTTGAACAATAGTTAATGCGGAGGATTAGCTGCTCACGCTCCAGAAGTGTGCAAAAAGTTGTTCTTTCGCCTCGGAAATAATTGACGTTCAGAGTTTAATGTATTATGTTGACCGAGTTGGTTTTCAACTTGCTTATTAACTCGCGCGAAGACGGCACAAACAAGAAAGAACACAACAGCGCTGTATTGCGCATTAAAGGGCCACTGTTCATGAAAGGACCTTTTCAGCGAAGGAGCCCAGTGTTCCGATCAGGTACCGGAGATATTCTGTGCAAAATGCTAGAGTGGTACGCGCGCCGCAAAGCAACGAAAATACAAATCAAAGCTCTCTCATGCTCTCCTTCGCGAAGCCTGGGATGCCAGCTTTCCCGTTTCCTACGCTGGCCCGTCGAGCCGCAGCAATGACGTATTTGTCTCGCTGTCTGAGGGTGAAGGATGGGTATCTACCGCTCGCTGCGCGCTTTTCCCTCCCCACGGCCAGAGTGAATCCAGCGGCAGCGCTCCCTCGCCCGTTCTTTTTCTTTTCTTTCGCGCACGCAGAGTGCCCCGCCCCACCTCCCGCCAAACGCGGAGGAGGAAGGGGAATTTGTCTTGCGGAGGCTAGATGACGTCTGGCAGGAGAGTGAAAAAACCTTTGCGAGGGAACGGAAGGAGAGAAGCACGACAGAATCGGGTGATTGCGGTGGCTGTAACTGCGTTATTAGTTACTCTTTCAAAAACATTTTGCGGCCTTGATTTTGGGGGCGAAGTCTCACAGTCACCGGGGAAGAAAATATTTTCGACTGGAGGGTGAACAGTGGGCCTTTAACGGCCGGATTACATGGAGCGTTTTTGCCGCGTCAAGCCGGCGCTTTACGCCCGACGGCGCGAATTCGACGCTCGGCGTCGAAAAAAACGCGCGCCGCCGCGGATAGGGCCTTGATAGATATTTGACACGCGGCCGGCGCGGCCAACGTAACGTTGGGGGCGGCGTCTTCTCGAATCGGAAGCTACTGTGAGCGCGAGTCAATAGGAGCGCGGAAAGCTGGGATTTCCCGTTTTAGCGGCTGCTGTCAATATGGCCGCCATGGCCGACGAGGTGTGCGGCAGTTTGGCCGCAGAAATGTGATTACCGTAAAAATAAATGCCTAATCATGCACGGAATGTTCCTTTTTTGGAGAGTGTACTACCTACTCTCGGATCGCAATGTAGTTTTTTTCTCCATGAAGAGAAATTTGCAAAAAAAAAAAAAAAAAAAACGTGCCGCTGGTATTTGAGCGAGCATTCCGAGGTATCTTGTTCATTCGAGCGAGCCAAATCCTTGCGCTACCTATGTACGCATTCTAGTTTTAGCACAGTAGCGTCGGAATGAGGCCTTTAGCGATTCTAACACAAAGGGCGTCGCTTCTCTCACGTGCCTCGCTCAGCGATTATTTCCGCTAGCTGTTGTATTTGCTTTCGCATCCAGTCTTCCGCGACGGCGCTCGCGCCGCTTCGTCATTCCATGTATCTCGAGCTGGGCGTAGCGTCGGAGCGGGAGTTTTCGAAGCGCGAAAATCGTGGAAAAAAACGCTGTATGTATTCCGGCCTTAAGAAGCCGCTGTTACAAGCTTAATTATGGGATAGTAATGGACGATTTCTTTTGAGTTGTCGCGGCGAATCCCGCTACGAACGAGTCACACTTAAAGTTGTCGTGACGCTGGGACTAAGTCGACCCGGCCTTCACTTGGTAGAGTGCAGAGACTCCGGATTGATGAAGGATTGAATCCTCGAAGTCGGTAAAATATATACGAGCAGGTTGAATGGAACTTTGAGAAAACTTATTTACATGAAAAAAGGGTATATCAGCAAAATGGCAATCGTTAAGAGTTCATAGCGAGAAGCGTCTGGATGAGCCGTTTACCCAGGTCACAGAGCGTCATTTCGTGTTCTGCAACGTCCTTAAATCCCCTATGTCCAGCCCCTCTCTGAAGATGGTGACAAATCAGTTCCAGGGCACACCCCTCAGATATCGGCAACCAATCGAACACATCACTACACTTATGGTCTGATGCACTGACTGGTCCAGTATTGTTTCGCCGGGCGTGGTCACTTGTTGGCGGGTAGAGCTTGGGAACGGCGAGGAAGTAAATTTCGATTCTTCTGCAAAGAATCGCTATGTTGGTTCCGGCAAGTGGATTTCCTTCTCAGAAACCCAAGTGTACGTGCGCGCCACGAATACTGCTCCCAGCATTGTCCCTTTATGGCAATTGCAACTCTTTCCTGCATTCACGGGAAATCCTCTAATGGCCGTAATCCTCATGTTCCTTTGTTCTCCTGTACGTCAGCGGACGTGTCACTCCGATCGTCTCCTTTGGACAATAGGCATTCCTCACTTGACAATAGCGCCTCTAGACGGGAAGGGTGAACAGTTGAACAAAAGCACTTCCGGCTATTTCTCACAGGGCGACGTTTCTTTGTATTTTTCTTGACGTTCCCTTGACAGGGCGGCTTGGCAGTTGTAGGGTCATGACAAAGCAAAGCATGCTCACACAATAAGAATCATTTGAACACGCTCACTTAGAGCTCTTGCACAAACAGCACATATCAATACCATGCCCACAGGCGCACAATAGGGCGCGCAAGCGCGGACCGTGCACGGTCACAACAGCCTACTCCCCCGCCAGAAGAGTCACGGAGGGCAGCAGTCGCAGCTGCTGCATGAAGAGACGACTTAATGGCCTGCACATGGACGCTTGAAGCTCGCTGTCGCTTGTCGCGTTGTCTTGATTGTCGTAGGCCAAATTGCTTGAGCTGTCTCTGAAACTCAACCACATGTCTAAGCAAGCACTCGGCTCCCGTCTGAAGAGACCAGGCCAAAAGTAAACTGCCATCATTGTCTGAGAAAAGCCCACACTCAAGACGCTCAGGACCCACGTATGCCTAGAAAACCAAACGTGCTGCTTTACATAGTAACATATATACAAGCGCACGAAAAAAAAAGAACCTGAGTATCAATTTGGATACATGGTGAGGAGCACCTCGGACCGCCTAGAAACAGCGGCTAAGCGCGTCCGCATTCCCATTTAACTTCTGCTTTTTGTATCTTATTTCAAAATTGTACTGCTGTAAAATCAAGCTCCACCTCAGAAGGCGACTGTTCTTCGATGTCGCAGTTTGCAGCCAAGCCAGGGGACAATGGTCCGTCTCTAAGGTTAATTTGGCCACTCCAAGATAGCACTGCAATGTTTGAATGGCCCATACAATGCAAGCGCACTCTTTACGCCTACCGGGAATTTTCACTGCGTAGTTAGTTTTAGAAAGCTTTGCAACGACTTCAGCAGGTCCTTCCCACTGTACTTCGAGCTTATTCTGCCTTGAACCTCTCAGTAACATCACCTGTTCCCCGATACGAAACGTCCTTTGACGGGCTGACTTATCACAGTACACTTTGTAACGAGCCTGGGCTGACTTCATGCTGGCCTCAACGAGTTCCTTAGCGTTATGTAAGCAATTCAGGAGGTTCAGAATGAATTCTACTTCTGTTGGGGCTTCTCCGCGCCCCTCCCAGGCTTCGGGCACCATTCGCGAAGGTGACCGCAGTCACCTTCCGTAGACCAACTCGGCTGGGCTAAATCCAGTGGATTCGTGCGGCACTGCCCACAAAGCGAAAAGTGCTGCAGGCAGGCAGGTATCCCATTCGCGCTTGTTTTCATAGCGCAGTCCCCTCAGGACGCGTTTGAGAACAGAATGCCATCTTTCTACGCTGTTGCTCTGCGGATGCTGGATCGAGCTGTGCACTACCTTAATGCCGCATCGCTCGAGAAATGAGGTGGTGAGGACACTTGTGAAAACGCTACTCTGATCACTTTGGACCCCAAAAGGGAATCCAACTCGTGCAAACACTGACAGCAGCGAATCCACTACACTCTCGGACGTCACCTCGCGCAGCGGAACAGCCTCTGGAAACTTTGTGGCTGGGCATAACATAGTGAGGATATAACGGTACCCTGTCTCTGTCACAGGACGTGGCCCCACTACATCTATTACTAACCGGTAAAACGGCTCGGTAATGATTGATACTAACAATATCGGCGCTTTCCACTTATCTTGCGCCTTTCCAACCCGCTGGCACGTGTCGCATGACCGTACAAAATTTTCTGTCTCCATAAAACATCCAGGCCAATAGTATGCTTGCAACAGCCTCTGCTTTGTTTTCCCTATTCCAAGGTGACATGACCACGAGCTGCCATGGGAAAGTCGCAGTAAGTCTTGACGGTACTTTTGCGGAACGACTAATTGGTCCCGCTCTACTCCGCGCTTATCCTTGAATAAGCGATACAGCACTCCCTTTCTCATCTCGAAAGAAATATTATTTGCTGTCTTAGTGGCACGGTGGCGCTCCCTCATCTCCTGTATCTTGGGATCATTGGCTTGCTCCATAGCTCAGTCCTCTCGGGTTCCACTTAGAAGTCTCGTGAGATTACTAGACACTGGCGGCAAGCGGATACTCTCAAGAACGTCCTCATTCCGCGTCTCATCAAGCTCACTTTCAAGTTGACTTATCTGAGATGTCTCGTTCTCAAAGTTTTCTGACCCGCTATCTTCCGCATCGACCACTGTTTTAACAGCCGTTTCCTCCGCTGTGGAATTTTCTGGAATGAGCAGTGTAGCTAGTTCTTGCGCCTTTGAACGTGTTAAGGCTTGCACAACTCTGTCTCCGAAAAGGATGCCTCTCTTTCGCAGCAGCATGTCCGATTTGTTGGAAAACAAATACGGATAGCACTTAGGAAGCTTTCCTGAAACGGCAGCCTCGGTTGTTAACTCGCCGAAAGGGCCCTCGATGACCACGTTCGCGATTGGCGAGCACACACTCTATTCCTCCACTACCTGGCGGATCCATGCACACTGTCCTGTGTAGTCGGAAGGCGACACATACGCCGGATGGACAACATCCAGCGTTGCGGCCGAACCGCGCAGTACCTTGCAAGGCTTCCCGTTGACTACTAGGTCATGCATGTAAGGATCCAAAAGCTTCATGTTTTCATCGCAGTCACTGACATACGAGAAAGCCATCTTTTCTTTCCGGCAGTTGACGGCAATATGACACTGTTCATTACACCTAAAGCATGTGAGCGGCTTCCTAGCCTCAAGCTTTTTCTTTGTGTTCTGCGCGTTGGTCAGTTCCCCACTTTTCTCACTGCCGTCCTTCCAAGGGAGTTTGCCTGAAGAGGCCTTCCTTTCTTCGTTTGCGACTCTAGCAAAGTGCCTTTCCTGCCGGTTATTCACACTCAACTTGGGATTGCGGGGCCTATCCACTGCTGGGTTGCTGAATAGTCGGCGCGAAGCGTACTCCTCAATGAGTTCGGCAGCTTCAGCTGCCGACTTAATGTCGCCTCGGTCGTGTAACCAATTTCTTTCTTTTTCTGGGAGGCAGTTATAAAACTGCTCCAAAAGAATTCGCTCGACTACAGCGTCCGTATCACTGTAGCAATCAGTGCTATTTAGCCACTTGCCCAAATTGACTCCTAAATTGTACAGGAAATCAGGGTAACTCTCGTCTCTGGACTTAGTAGCATTCCAAAAACGTTGTTTGAACGCCTCGGCGCTAAGCCTATACTTTCTCAGAAGGAAAGCCTTGACTTTCTCGTAGTTGTCCGCGTCCTCCTTGCTTAGCCGCGCGACAACCTCCGCTGCCTCGCAGGGCAGAACCGTCAATAATCTCTGAGACCAAGTGTCTCGCTGCAAGGACAGCTTTTCGCACGTTCGCTCAAAGTTAGCCAGATACAGACCGATATCCCCTGATATCACTTATGGTTGCATGTACTCCGACATCTTGAAATCTGCATCCTTCTTAAGAAGAGGCATCGCTAGCTGGGCACAATTGCCCGATCTCTTGCTCAACTCTACTTTTAATTTCCGGAGCTCAATTTCTTGCTCCAGCCTTTTTGCTTCTCTCTCAATTTCACGCTCACGCCTGTTTTCCTCTTTTTCCCGCTCTTTTTGCTGTCTGAGCTGCTCCTTCTTTTTTTGTCCGAGGAGGTTCCATGCTTCACTGAGCTCCTCATCATCGGTTCCCAAATAAGTGATTGCGTTTAAAATCAAGTGTTTTCGTGTCAAACCACATGTATCAATTCCCAATTCCTCACACATTAGCAACAGATCCGGTTTCTGCAGCTTTTGTAGGTTCATGATCGCTCCGAGTGACGGCTACTTCCAAAACAACTGTGCAAACTACCAAACATAAAGGCTTTTCAACACTCTTTACCAGTTCTAAAATCTAACCCTGTTCTAGAACCTGGTCCACATCAGAAGAAAAGCCAAGCACTCACCCACACATGCGATCGATGTTCCGAGCTGCTCTCTTGTTGGCCGATTGTTGCTCCTACTTGTTGCTTGAGATGCCACATCCGATCACGAGATGTTGTGGCTTGTAGCTTCAGATGCACCTCCGATCACCAGATGTTGTGGCTTGTAGATTCTGATCCACCTCCAATCACCAGATGTTGTGGCTTGAAGATTCAGATCCCAACGCAGGTCACCAGTTGTCGTGACGCTGGAACTAAGTCGACAAGGCCTTCACTCGGTAGCCTGCAGAGACTCCGGGTTGATGAAGGATTGAATCTTCGAAGTTGGTAAAATATATACAAGCAGGTTTTTAAGGCACTTTGAGAAAAATTATTTACATGAAAAAAAGGGTATATCAGCAAACTGGCAAGCGTTAGGAGTTCATAGCGAGAAGCGTCTGGATGAGCCATTTACCCAGGTCACAGAGCGTCATTTCGTGTTCTGCAACGTCCTTAAATCCCCTATGTCCAGCCCCTCTCTGAAGATGCTGACCAATCAGTTCCAGGGAACACCCCTCAGATATCGGCGACCAATCGAACACCTAACTGCACTGATGATCTGATGCACTGACCGGTCCAGTATTGTTTCGTCGGGCGTGGTAACTTGTTGTCGGGTAGAGCTTGAGAACGGCGAGTAGGTGAATTTCGATTCTTCTGCAAAGATCCGCTATGTTGGTTACGGCAAGTGGATTTCCTTCTCAGAAACCCAAGTGTACGGGCGCGCCACGAATACTGCTCCCAGCATTGTCCCTTTCCGGCAATTGCAACTCTTTCCTGCATTCACGGAAAATACTCTAATGGCCGTAATCCTCATGCTCCTTCCTTCTCCTGTACGTCAGCGGACGTGTCACTCCGATCGTCTCCTTTGGACAATAGGAATTCCTCACTTGACAATAGCGCCTCTCGACGGGAAGGGTGAACAGTTGAACAAAAGCACTTCCGGCTATTTCTCACAGGGCGACGTTTCTTTGTATTTTTCTTGACGTTCCCTTAACAGGGCCAACTTGGCAGTTGTAGGGCCACGACAAAGCAAAGCATGCTCACACAAAAAGATTCATGTGAACACGATCACTTAGATCCCTTGCACAAACAGCACATATCAATACCATGCCCACAGGTGCATAATAGTTCTCGCTAGCGCTGACCATGCACGGTCACAACAGAGTGTGTGTATGTGTCTGTGTGTGACAGAGAGTGTGAGAGAGAGAGGTGAACTTTTTAATTCAGGAGAGGAAGGAGCACCCGGGTCTCCATCGCTTTGGACGAAACACTCAAGGTGCGATCCTGTGTGATTCTTGTTAAGAAAGCAAACGCCTCCGTTGTGTGCCTCGACTGTTGCTTCAACTTAGCGCAAGAATATAACTGTGATTTTTTTTCCGCCCACTGGCATCTTGCGGAGGAAGGGACTAGTATTTGTACTGAAGAATTTAGCAGTGCTGTTTTGTTTTCTGCGTCACATCCACCCAATACTCTTGTGCACTTGAACAATATACCTTTTTTAGGTCATCCTCCAAAGGCACCTTGTAGTGGCCTGTTCTTTCCCATTAGGGAGAGAGAGTTCCAGTGCTCCTGATAACGGTTACGCGATCACCACTTAGAGTGTGTCCCGAACACTGTAGAGAAGCGAATCTTCAATTTAATTTAAGGAACGGGTGTGGGAACACCAGCCTGTACATCCGAGTAGGCTATGCTACTTCTCCCAGGAAAAAAAAAGAAACTGGCAGGATAGCAAAACATAACACTTATTTGAGCATTGAATGTTTTGGGTGTTTTAATTAAATATTGTATGAGATTGCATATCTGGCATCTGCATAGAGCATTCCCCCCATATACTTACGAAATGAAACATTAAACCCGAAATCAAGATGGTACGTGTAGCGAGTCAGTAGTGGAATTGCGAAAATATGTTCCCCCAAAATCTGCATTTATACATTTACTAGTTATAAAGAGCAAACGCTGTCTGCAGGTATCAAGTAAATAAAAATATTACGAATCACGCAGCCATATAAGAATAGTGGAATATATGTATATAAACAACTGAATAAATTTGGGAATCAACCTCCAATGCGAGAAATTTACGAAACGCGAGAAAAACACCCAAGTTTTGGAGTGGAAGACGCCTCTCAGTGATTTAAATGTTAAGGGTTTCTACAGAGCTCATGAATCGACACACAAAAAAGTACATTCGGTTTGCAATTCGTTGACGTTCAGTAGTAATCAGAGCCGAGGCTTGCACCGCGAATCCTCGGATTTCCAATGAAGCGTCGCCTACAATAACGTATTTATCTCAAGCCTCCATAGACTGATTCACATTTCGTGATATATAACAATCCCACTTAGGGAACTTGGGGTAGTTAACTCTTATACAGTTCTTGGGATCGTGCTCACCTTTGCCGGCGCAAAGTCAGCACTCACAAACAACTGCTGCGGTAAGCGATGAAAGAGCATTTCAACCGCGTTCTTCTAAAATGAAATGGTAATCTAAATCGTGTAAGGGAGCAATCTATGGCTGCAAATTGTTTCGTACTGCGTTTTATTGAGAGGACAGCCAATGAAAATAGCAATCCTATAAACATATGCACACAGTATCCATCACAGTGGAAATTGTTTAACGGGAAACCGTTAGAGGCTCTGTTCATCGAAAACCTGTCGTTGGCGGCCGTACGCAGGCATTGGCGTTGTGAGCGAAAAGTACCGAGCATGGCGCTTGTAGGCGGTGGCTGGTAGCTGACATGGCCGCCTACTAACTGGTCGTAGCATTGCCTCGTATTAAATTTGGGAGGAGTTGCCAAGTCTGGCCCATCCTTTCATATCGGAGTTTGATATCAGAATCAGCCTTCTAGGAGCGTTGCATTTACGTTACCACTAGGCCACCAGACACGTTCGCACGACTTGGCTAGACCGTGGCTTTGCATTACCGCGTGGTATAATGACAATGCCGTAGGCGAGAAAAGAAGATATTAGCGTTGTCCCGAAAAAAAAATTATTCGGCTGACTTGCGCCCGCAAAGAAAAAACAACAGGTTAGCGTCGAAACCAGCAATCGTGCTTGCTGGTAGTCCAACTAAGAATGCCTGCTTAGCTTCTCAGGGCTCGATTTAAAGTCAGCAAAGAAACATCAAGATAAAGCCCCAAAGATGACCGGAACGAATTGGAACATTGAGGGAAGAATGATAAAGCCGCTTCTCGCGACAACCAGCCTGAATAAACAAACTGTTCCCTGCACTATAATCACAGTGATAAGGAATAAGAGCTCCCTCACTTTCAACAACAACAAAAAACTACACCGGTTTTTAAATCTTTCTTTTTTGTATTGTGCATGCACAAATATGCGTCTCACCAGGTTTGATTGTCACCTGCGCAGTTAAAACATTAATTTTAATTTTTTTGCGACATGGAGCGGATTGCTCACCGAAAACACCTATACACGCCGATTTGAAGACGCAGCAGCATAGCGGGCAGGAAACTGAGCATGGAGTGTATCCTCACATAAGAATGCATCTTTTAGAGCTGACTATCCAAAAAGGACTAGCTATCGAGAGTACGGCAGACAATTAAAAAGAAAAATAGAAATAAAAGCCAAATTGGTCCGTGACAACAGAGCATTGGCTGGTAAATCAAATTTGTCCTCGTCTGTGACGTGCGGGTAGAATTGCGTCGACTGTGATTGTGGACACCCTGCCATACATAAGTTGAAAAGGGGCTGCCCTAATAGTCTCCGGGACCGTAGTTTTATAGGCGAATACAACGTAGGGAATTATGGAGTTCCATGTCTTGTATTCGGCGTCCACGTGTACATGGTAAGCATGTCTGCGATAGTCTTGTTTAGACGCTCTGTAAGTCCGCTTCTATGCGCATGGGAGGCAGTTGTCGTCCGATAGCTTGTCTAGATTTAGTGTAAGATGGCTTGCAAGAGCTCTGCCGTAAATACAGATCCCCAAGTCAGCGATGAGCACTTCACAAGCGCCGTGTCGCAAAAGGATGCGTTCGACGAAAAACTTCGCAATTTTTGCTGCCGTTTTATTGAGAAGAGTTTTGCTTCGACGCAACTGGTCATGTAATATGTTGTCATGACGATCCACCTGTTCTCGTTGTTAAAGTTGGGAGGGGGCTGACAAGGTCCAGCTCTATTTGTTGAAATGAAGGACTAGATGGTTTGCGTTCAGTAGCCCAGTAGGTATCACCGGTAGTGTCGCGTTGCAGGCAGTCACGCATGATTTTACGTAGAGAACAGCGTCGGTAGGTAAACATGTCCTGTAATACCTCTCTTGGATTCTGTGCAATGTGCGCGCAAGTACTCGATGCCTTGCTTTGGGCTCATCGTTGGACAGCTGAAGAACTTTCTGTCTGAGGGTTCTGTAGCGCCGCGGACCTGTTGGATGTGAAGCTCTTGTTCACAAGGACGCCTTTCGTAAGGTGAACAACGAAAAATGACTACTGAACACAGCAGGACGGAAGTGGTCTTTCCTTCTAGCTTATGCGCTAGTTCTTTCAACTTTAGATTCGAGCGCTGCTGCTGCGCAAATCTGCTAGCGCTTACTAGTCCTAAGAAGGCGACGTCATCATCTTTCGGGAGAGCGTCGACGGGGGCTCAGGATAGAAGTCTGCGTCGGGATGCTTGCGACGAGACTTCACCACTGTGATGTTGAATTCCCGATGACGCAAGCCCCATCGAGCAAGGCGGCCGAAGGGACCTTAAAATTGGCGAGCCAGCATAGAGCGTGATAGTCGCTCATGGTTTGAATGGTCGTCCGCATACAATTAGGGTGAAACTTCGACGTTGCGCTGATGATCGCGAGGAAATTATACAATCGCTTATACAATCGCTTGCTCGACCCCGCCGTTATTCTGAAAGAGGACGGCGCCTGCACCGAGGCTGCTTGTGTCCGTGTGAATTCTCGTGTCGGCGTTTTCGCCGAAGAGCCCTAGGATAGGCTGTGAGGGGAATTCAAGGGACGGGAAGTTCCTCGAAGACTTGCGCTTGCGGTACTTTGTATTTAGACGCCACGTCTCCCTTTGTAAGTTTTGTCGGTGGTTTCGCTATCTGTGGAAAATGTTCCGGAAACCGCCTGTCATTGGCACAGTCCAAGGAATCTGCGGACGGTTTTCTTGTCTGTGGGTTGCGGGAATTGGGTGATAGTAGTCGTCGTATGCGGGTCGAGACTTGCACAGTCATTTCTAAAGACGTGACCAATGAACAGCAGTTTTTAGTAATCGGAGCAAAGCTTTTCAGGCTTGAGAGTAAGTCTGGAGAGTGCGTCCAGTGCTGCCCTCAGCCTGTGTAGGGGCTTATCGAAAGTCGTCACGAAGAAAACAATGTAATCTAAATATACTAAGCAGCTTTGCCACTCTAGGCCCGCCACTATATCCATTACTCGCTGAAATGTCCCCGGTGCCGAGAAAAGAGCAAATGCCATGATCTAAAATTCGAAATGTCCATCCAGCGCGGTAAATGTCGTATTCTCGCGATATTTTAAATCGTCTTGTATTTGACAGTAACCGCTCCTTGGTCCATCGTAGATAAGAACTTGGAGTTGCAGAGCCCACGCAGTGTGTCATCGGTGCTGGGTAGGGGTAGAGATCCTTATCTGTTACTCTGTTCATTCGCCGGTAATCTAGGCAGAACCGATGTGGGCCGTGTTTTTTTCTCACCAGAACAACGGGCGGCACCCAGGGACCCTTCGATGGCTGGATGACGTCATCGCGAAGCATTTCTTCCATTTGGTCTCGCATTTCTATTTGGTGCTTTTTCTGCGAAAAAATGCACGGGCTTTGGCGTAGTGGCTTGGTGTTTTCGTCGGTCAAAATTCTACGCTTGGTGACGGGCTTTTGTCAAATCATCGCAGATGATGGACATCCCTCGCTGCAATTCCGTGGGAGTGTCCGTATTTCTTGTCGTCGGCAAAGTGGCAGCTCTGTGTTAAAGTCGAATTGTGGTTCAGCGACTCCGTTCCCTGGAGTGTCCGATGGTGGGCTAGAAAGGACGATTGGATTGTTCACGTCAGAAAGTTTGTCAAAGAATGCCATATATGTGCCCATTTTAGGTGTCGATACTCCTCGCTGAAGTTGGCAACGAAGAATTTTGTTTTTTCGTTCTGGACGCACGCGATGCCTCTTGCGATGCCGATGCTTTATTCCAGCAGCAATTGCTTCCGCCCCCCAATGAGGCCTTCATTCTTTCAGCATCTCCACTACACACATGAATGCCTACGTATCACTGGGTTGCGAGAGTGACTTGTTGATCAAGAACTCTTAGGGCCGCGTAATGCTCTTCGGCTATATTCGGGAGAGCGGGGGGCAGGGGGGGGAGGGGGTCAAAAACTGAGTAACGCATCTGAAACACTACAGCGGTGGTTGTAATGCTACGCTCATTGACTGTTATTCTCGCTGTGCATCGTTCGTGACGGCTTGAGCAAGTGGCCTATGTTCTGTTCCTGTACTTTGGAATCGAGGAAGTGAGGTAGCCGGCATCGGATTCACGGGTAGCGTGGTGTCGGGGTGGAAACAGCAATCAAGTGGACGATACAAGACGGAGTTGAGAAGAACAAATGAAAAGAGCTTTGTACATCTATTTACATCAGGAACAAAGAACTCGGAAAGCAGGACGGCAGCTTGCCTCCGTTGAGAGCCTCTCGAGTAATCTCCCTCAGTCGCTTCGCAACACAGTCGTGTCCGAAAACATTCGCGCGTCTTTCTCTCGTCAGGCCCCGCCCACACAGTCACAAATCACTGTCAGGCCGTAGGCGGTCGAAGTGCAGCTGCGGTCCCAAGGTCGCAGGAACAGGGCCACAGGTCATGCGGCCCATATCGAATCCGATAGCAACAAGCGTCCGATGGTCGGCAGCGCATCCAGGCATGCGCTTACTGGAGCAGCGCTCTGGTTCCTTCTCTCCCGCTTGTCGAGGTCGCGTTCCTCCCGAAACCGCACACGCACGGGCAATAAAGAAACGTTCATTCCGCGAAACGGCGGTGCCACACATCCCGGTGACGGGGTGAAGCTTGGCCGGCTTTAATGCCCGAGAGCTTCAGTCGGCCTGGCACAACAGCACCCCCGCCGCCTGACAATGCGCCGGAAGATGATCTGCTCACAAGCTGCTCAGTTGGTTAGACGCCCCAAAAAGTCTTCTCTCTTGCAGTGTTCCGCTCCCGTAACGACGAAGCGCAGCCTCTGGTCACCGACGGAGACGTTCGGCCTGCGATCTTTCTTTCAGGCTAGCTTGACGGGACAACAGATCTCAAGCCACACTCAACAAGAACAAGTGCCATTAGAAACCCACTCATCCCGCCAGACCAAGATATGCAAAACTGCAAGTGTATGCAAAACTCGCGTACATCTGATACGAAAATAAAGTTTTCTAAACACAAGGTGCGCACTAAGTAAGAAGTTCTGGTTTGGACTCTTCCAGGGCGTCTGGCCACGCTCGTAGTTCACTAAGAGCTAAGAATGCGCTGTTCTCTGCTTCGGGAAAGGTATCGGGTAAGGGAGGGACGACTGATCTTGCCGAAGCAGGCTTTGAATTTGGCCCCAATAATAATCCGAATGAACAAATATACCGTCACGACGCGCCATACTGTCTCCTTGGCCAAAGGTAAATACACTTGGGCTGAGAGGTTCACACACAAACGTCACTCAAAAGAATAAAAGGCATAAAGATCACCTAACCTTAAGGAAAAAACATTCACGACCTAAAAGAACGCAAAAGAAAATAAAACAGTCTTTGGATGAAGCACTTTCTAGTCACTAAACAGTTGCGACTCGTTCCTGATGTCAACAAAATACAAGTTCATTGTTGTTGTTTCTCTCTTTTGTAAGCTGCAAATACAACTGCGAGGTAAAATACTTACAACTAAGTTTAAACTAACTCGCTCGCAGAGCAAACCTTACAACTCTTGTGGACTTGGCATTGCACTTTGTTTAGTATTCCTTCAGTCGCGCCCGTTAGGTCGCGGTCCGATTGCTTCTACTACGTTCCTGAGGTGGCCACAGGCAGTGGAGCTAATCCTGCTCTCGCACTTCGGAGATTCTCAGCTCTTCGCTGAAACGTCGCGACAGCCTAGACTGGACAGGTGCAGATAGCATCCGCCACATGAAAACGAGCCCAGAAAAAATTGAAAACCTGTTCTTTGCTCTCGTCGCAATTGAATTGCTTCTACAACCTTCCGAAACGAACGTATCCCGAAAGATAACCCCTTTAGTCCAGGGCGTACCTTTACCACAGTCGGCGTGCAGTTTGCCCAGATGTCCGGCCTTTACTAACAGATCCTCGCGCATGCATACGCGGAATGTAGCATGATCTGGCACCTCGTGATCTCCAAGGCAGCCCTGCACTTTTTCTTTTGGAGATGGTGCTATGACGGCGCTTTCTGTCTTTTTCCGCAGAATGGCTACCGTTAAAGAACTTCACATCTGCTCTGCTTCAAAAAGTTCTCTTTCCTTGTCCATTGCGGTCAAAAGCTGAGCCATTCACGTAAGCCATCTGATCAGAAACTGCGTTCGCTTGTTTTCGAGACTTTCCGCTGTAGGGCGGAAAGTCTCCGCTGCTGCGCCGTTCACTACTTTTCTATCTCCGAAAAACGACCGCTGCTCATATCCAAAGTTAACTGACTCAATTATCTCAATAGTTGGGTACCTGCCCTCGGGCGTTCACATTAGGTCACCTTCCTCCTCAATGCTTTGATCTAGCTAGTGCGGAATAACATTCCTTGGCTTTCCGCCCTCCAAATTGGCGCGGCTCAGGAGCGACTCGCTGTTACTCTCTACATATCCGTCAGTATGAGAATGACAATGTTCAACGCCTGCAAACCCATTGCCTTGTGTTCCATTTGCATTGTTCTCGAAGCAGAGCGTCAACTTTACCGAATCCAGCGAGGGAACTTCCGACGACTCAGTTTGCACAATAAGCTGCTGCTTATTCTCGTCACTTTGCGTTCGGTCTGTTACTTCCACCGTAGACTGTTCCAGCACCGGAAGCCGCTCGTGTGAGCGTCCCTTTGCGTCACAGTGCTCCAAGCAAGGTGAAAAAGGAGTTAACGTTGAGTTGTCCGCATTGATCTGCAGCTCTCCATTTTTCTTGTTAACGGATTTTAGTTGAATTGCGGGTGTCGCAGCTAGTTCACCGTTTTCGAGGTTTCGGCGGTTCGGGTCCGCAAGATGCCACTGATTGATCGAGTGAACGGCTTGATGTCTGCTCATTCACCTGAACACAATCATGTTTTTGCGACAGCTCTCGTGCCCTGGAGTTCGCAAGTGCCGTACCAGCCGAACCTGTAGCGAAGTAAAGACCTTTCTTGCTCAACTGTTGCTCAGTTTTATTTGATAAAAGGTAAGGAAAATGTCACACCTGTTCTCCAGCCAAGGATACAGGGCTAGAACGCACCGTGTCCGTACGGCTCGAAGCGTTTTCAAGCGCCTTCATTTTTAGAGCGTGCTCACGGGCCTCCGCTTTTCCTGTGCCTCGAGCTCCTCTTGTCTTTTCTTCTCTTCGCGGTGCTCTTGCTTTTCCTCTTCATCGCGTTGCTCTCGTCGTTCCTGCTCCGCACGGCGCTCCACAATCATTTCCCATTCCTTTCCGGCCTCCTCAATCGTCACTGCCTCCCGACTCATAACCTCCAACATATCGTTCTTTTGTTTTGCAGAACCGACCGATATACCCAACTCATCGCTAACTTCGCGAAGTTCCCGTACCTTGAACTTCTCCATCTTGGTTTTACACCGTGTGTTGTCAAACCACCTGTACACTTTGGCGAAAACACAACAAACTCGAAATCCTCTGAAAGAAATTTCCTGAAAATCACAATCCTTCCACACGATTTCCTTTCCTAGGGAGGTCTGGCGAAATGCGAGGTGAATCTCAGGCACACGCCCTGTCAAAGTAGCTAGTGGCCGTCAGTCCTGTTGCTGCCGAGGTCCTTTGGAGCCGGTGACTTACTTGTCCATCCCTACCCAAGTAGCACACATTACATGGCCCACCGGGGGCTCGTATGGGCAAGTTGGGCTTGGGCAACAATAATAGCACCCACGAGGCGTCCCTTTAGGGATCAAGCGGGCAAGCCCAAATTGGGCTTGCCCCTGCTTTTTCCATTTGGGCATTATATAGGCGTGGAAAGGGCTAACTGAGTACATATTCCCACATCTGGCCCTCAAGGGTCCCGCTTGGGAAATTTTAGGGCCGATGCAATTGAAATTTGGGCTTTGTGTAGGAAACGCATGGGCTGATCTAATTGGGGCTGCCCACTCAAAAGCCGAATAGGTCCCGCATGGGCCGCGGCGGGGCTAAATACCGGTATGCCCGCACATTACCTACACGGGACCCTTGAGGGGTACTTGAGGGAAGGTCAGAGGAAAATCTGGAATTCATGCAGAAACTTCCTGGGCTGCCCCAAATAGGGTTGCCCACCAAAAACCTAGATAATTTCCGCGTGGGCGGTAGCGGGGCAGGCAATTGCTCCTTCCCACTTCTGCCGCATCGGTCTCTTGTGGGGCAATTTAGGGCAGATGTGATGCAAATGTGGGCCTAAAGAAAACAGAAGACGGGCTAGTCCGATTGGGGCTGCCCACGCAAAAACCGAATAGGTCCCGCATGGTTTGCGGCCGGGCTGAAAAGCGACCACACCGCCACGCTGCCCACACGGGTATTTCTTGGGGTACTTGCGGGAAAATGCAACATATATTTGTAGTCCATGCGGTAAAATCAAGATCAGCCCAATTGGGGCGGCCCAGGAAATGCCGCAGTGGGCCCCAAATTGGCCGTAGGCGGGCTTACCGCCTCTGAAACGTCTCCACCCTATCTTTAAGGCACCATTTTATTTATGTAAATCATGTTATACCGGCTACTAATTGCCTCTTCTGGAGGTTTCACATAACTGTCCTAAGCATATCTCTGCTATGAATAAAGACTATTTATTTTTACTCTAACAACTACGTTAATTATGCAGTGTCGACAGAAAATATGCAACAGTAACTGTTCCGCTTTACAAGTATGCACTGAACGACCTCCAAATGTTTCCTGCGGCATTAATATTCTATGCACACCACCGAAATAAATATTCAGACCAACATTTGGGGGTGATGTGGGCCAGCCCACATTATTGTAGTGTTGGGAATAAATTTCATGTTACTGAGTGTCGCATACAAGCAAAACAATAGCGCTTAATGTTTCGCAATTGATAATTATTGGAATTTGGGCAGCCCCGAGAATGCCAGATTCAACCCATCAGGGCAGCACGTGGGTCAGCCCGAAACGGACTGGCTTTCGCAAATCCCGCGCCTGTATAATTCAGGTATTAGAGGGATTATTCGACTTAAAAATTAAAACCTTGATCAATGGGATGGCGTTGCCTGCACAAATGTGGGATCCATTAATGATTCTGGTGTGCTGCCCACATTCGTCTACCTGGGCTGAATGCGGGCTGCCCACACGGATACAGATTGGGACCGATAGCGGCAGAATTGGGCAGCCCACGCGAGGCCCCTCTGGGTACGTGTTGCAAATCCCGCACGGGGCCCGTATGGGCTGCCCTCACGGGCCCAACGCGGGCCCCCACGTCATAGCCCACTTTGTGCTACTTGGGTAGCCGCCATCCAGTTATCGTGAATCACGGGTAGCGCGGTGTCGGGTTGGTAACAGCAATCAAGTGGACGATACGAGACGGAGTTGAGAAGAACAAATAAAAAGAGCTTTATATAGCTATTTACATCAGGAACAAAGAACTCGGAGAGCAGGACGGCAGCCTGCCTCCGTTGAGAGCCGCTCAACCAATCTCCCTCAGTCGCTTTGCAATGCACCCGTGTTGGAAAGCACTCGCGCGACTCTCTCGTCGGGTCCCGCCCACGCAGTCACAAATTACTGTCAGGCAGTATGCGGGCAGCAGGCGGTCGAGATGCAGCTGCGGTCCTAAGAACGCAGGAAGAGGGCCACAGGTCCTGGGACCCATATCGATGCCGATGGCAACAAGCGTCCGATGGTCGGCTGCGCATCCAGGCCTGCGCATACTGTAGCGGCACGCTGGTTCCTTCTCTCCCGCTTGTCGAGGTTGCGTTCCTTGGGAAACCGCTAACGCAGGATGAATAGAGAAACGACCATCCCGCGACCCGGCGGCGCCACACAGCCCGATGACGCGTTGAAGCTCGGCCAGCCTTAAAGGGCCCATGAAAAGCTTGAAGCCGTGCTTAAGAAAGGCGCACGAGCGGTCGGCGTGCCTTCACTAGTCAGCAAAGCGCAAAAAAATTTTAGGCTAACATCTTTAATAGCGCAGATATTCCATATTAAAAATGACGCTCCTCCTCTCCCGTCACTGTAGCCCTCAACTCATACACGCCGATGCGCCGGCCCAAAAAAAAAGAAAATGTCCGGGCCGACGCCCCGCCCATAATGCGTCACGAAGTGACGCCACCGACTCTCGGTTTGTTTACTTCCGGTAGTGCTCCGATTTCTTCCCCTTCGTGTTTGCGGCGGTTCGCGTGTCGGTCGCCATGGGTCGCATGGATCCCGAGCTCGAAGCGAGGCTGCGTGAAGCCGCTGCCGAGCTGGACTTTGATCCATATGATTATACTCCGTTTCGTGATCCGCTAGACAGCGACGACAGCAGCACGCCATTGACTGGCCCTTCCGAACCACCCGCTGGCAACGGAGACGACGGCCTACCATGGTGCGTTCCGTGGCGCACGCGCCACTGCACATAAGTTATTACAACTTTCTTATTTCACGAAATGCCGTTTCATGTTTGCTTCGCGGCCTTTTCACATTTTACTTATGCGCAGGTGCCGCTGCGGCCGCTGCGAAAGCATGCCCACACCTGAAGAAGATGTGTGCTGCCGCAGCATGCCGGAGGTGCTGGTAGTGTGCCCACAGTAGGTTGTGAGTGTGCCAGCAGGACGGCGGCTGCATTACGATCCACCCAGCGTTCCAAAGCGTGTGCCTAACGCCCGAAGTCCTTCGGGCTGTGCACATTGCACTAGAGGAGGAGGGAGCGAACATCGATGGAGACGGAGATGTAAACAAGTAGGTAGTGCGGAAGCGTCAGGTTACAGATTCGCATTATAATTTTTTTTGTGCTTATGATCCGTTTACTGTAAAGTGTGGTATTTTCAGGCAGAACCCTTTCTTCGCCTACCGCTTGTTTACCATGTGGATTTGGGGCAGGCTGGGCGAAGGCAACAGTGTGGTCCTGCCAGCCTGCGTCGTTGGCCGGGTTCGGCGTGAATTTCCGTCGGCGAGCTAGTAGAATTCAGGCACCCTCCCCTTTAATCTCAAGTGATTGTCGCTTCACTGCATGCTGTATTCTAAACTTTATCACGTGTGCCAGGCGCACTGCTTCGAGTGGTGCATGGAAGTGCGTTTATTTTTAAGGTGGAAAAATAGAGAATGCTTTTTATGAACGCCAAGTTATGCACTGCGTCAAGTTTAAGAACAGACACCTCATTCCTCTAAAGTGCCAGAACTTGTAGATATCTAAGCAAGAAAGGTGTAGAACTGTTAGTTAGTGAAAAATAAAGCCTGGGAAGAAAATTCAAATCCTAGTAAAAAAAAAGATACACATCCAAAAACAATCCAGAATGGAGGACAATGCTGAGCATCGCCAAGTCTGCTTGAGCACATGCTTCCAAGCATCTACCATAAACATTCATTTATTTGGAATGGAATTTTATAGAAAAAAAAAATTAAAATCGAAACACAGAATGCTTGTGCCGAGACAGCACAAGCATTCTGTGTTTGGATTGATACCGAGTGTGTGAGTGCTCAATACTGACACAATGAAATGAGTGCTTGAAGGTTTGTTTATTGATACTCTTAGCCGTGAATACATGACAACAGATCGCAGAATACATCCATTCCAGCAGTGGAGTAATACAGCTGAAGCACAGATCAAACCGCAACTCTTGTTCCTGCATTTGCTGATCTGAATTATTAATTTGAATTTATTTACAGTCTAATACGCTTGCAGAGTGTTACATTTCTTATCTCCAAGCTGCAGTAATAGCTGGTCCCTTTCAGGTGTGTTTGCCAAAGTGTAGGGGCAGCACTGCATATTTTCAAAACCTTGTGCAGGTTCAACCGTCCTTGAACCAAATTTCATGAGCGTTAGCCATTGGCCGCAGTCACAGTTGCTGCTGCCACTTCGATCTTGGCTCGCTTGCACTCTTGCTCAGCTTTTTGGCAATGGGCTAGTCTGGCTTCTCTTTGTTCAATGGTCTCGGCAGGCTGTCTGGCACGGTTGCAACCTCCGTCTATAGTGAGGTGGCGTATGTGCATGGTGTATTTCCGTAAGTTTAATGAAGGAGAAGGAGTAGATGAAACATTAAGACGATGATCATTGTAGCGCACGAAAATGTCTTGCAATTAGAAATTGATGGAGGCGATGTTTACTGTACAGTGCGAGAGTGTGTTGTATTTTTACTACGAGGTGTGATAGGTTGTGGCAATAGCATAGTGCTCTCATGTCTAAGCTATAAAGATGACATTGTTTGCTGCACAGCGTGAGAGTTCAAAGTCAACATTGCATTCACTTTGAGGTTTGTGCACGGGAGAAGTAGAGCGAATGCTCTAAAAGCCTTATTTTAGCTGTCTCGGCTATCACCAGCTGTCATGCCTGGACATAATCCCCTATTTCTTGATTATCAGCTGTATCTAACTGTGCATTACATCGCTCTCCTTTCACAGTGAATATATATACACAAATTCTGCCAGCTAAGGTAGCCACTGCTTCTCATTTTGTGGCCTGTACCGCAGGAATCACTTAGTTGGGCTGGGAGACCTTGTCATTGCCTGTTCTAATATTTATCCCTCTGGCATTTTATAGAGCGAGGAGCTTCTTTCAAACTCATTCATTTGGCACTGTTGATAAGGATGTTTTTAACTTGTTCTCTTGCAATTTCTGGGGCCTGAACTTTGTCGACAGCTTGGCTTGTTATCTTGCTTCCTTGAGATCTGTGAATATGTTTCTAGTTTTTACTGTCGCTTTTCTATCCGCATATCTCCTCTTCTGTGGCTTCTTTTCATGGTCGCTTTTTCCAGTGTTGGTGTTTACATTTTATTCATCTGTGCAGGATAGTCAAAGGAAAACGATAGGCAGTATATAGAACAGAGCACCAGATAGAAGGAACAGAACTGAAGAATTTACAGCTTTGCAGAAAAAGACCACGATGAAATTTGCAAGGAGAGAAGAAGGGAGCACATATCCAAGGGGAAGAGGTCACCTGCCTTGGGGCAGAGCATTCCGACCAGTTACGTGGGTGTGTGATGGTGGGCTGTCGGCTTTGACGGTTCCAAGCGGCCTCCACTGGCTTCTGCTTTGGTTATGTGGGCTGAGGCATTCCCCGTCTACGGTACGAGCAATGCACTTTGCAACACACTCTCATGCTGTGCAGTAAGCATCATTCTCTTCATCAAGTTCAAACTACAACATACTGTTCAGCTGTGCGGCAAACATTGTGATCTTCATGAAGTACCATCTGCACCACTCCTTCATTTAACCTGGGTAAATATGGCATACACGTACGCCATCTGTGGACGAGTGCGGCCGAGGTTTGCTAGCGTAATGTCGGACCAATTTAAGCAGTGTGACATAATTCGCAGTGCTTTCACATTACTGCACCTAGGCAGAATTGAGTGCACTCGTGCAATTTCTTTTGGAGGGGGGGGGGGAGAGGGAGCAGTTCTTTTCACTGCACTAGAGTATGCAGGTTGTGCCACAAATTTTTCTCAAAGTTGGCAAATCCCATGAATCCTTGCAGATCATTGACCTTTTTGTAATTTTTTAGCATATGTAATACCTTTCCTGCAGTTTTGGTCTGTTCTATATTGTCACAAACCCCGCCTTAACGATTAACAGAGGCGCGGCATCCCCTTTACGGTTACCCGTCGTCCCTCTATGAGGTTTGAGAACACACTTAAAAGTTAGGCCGGTCAACCAGTGAAGTACGTGTGTTGGTGTGTGATCAAGAAATAAATTTATGCGTCACTTTTTTAACACACAATGAGAACATATATAGGTAGTAGTCCAAATTACACTGCATAAAAAAAAATTAATAAGACACCAGGACATGATAGTAATAAAAAACAAGAGAAAAAAACCGACAATGAACAAACGCTGCGATAAAAAAGACTATAAAATAACAAAGCAAGTATTCCAGAGATAGTGAGGGCGAGAGTTACACAAAAACACAGCGTAAAATACTAAGCCAGGTCAAGGTTTAAACAAAGGCAAAAAGAATATTCGATTAACCGACAGTCTGTAGCAAAACGGATTCTCACAGCCTTCTTATCTAATGAGGTATCATAATCGCAGAGTTGGTCGGTAGCGGCGGCCATACAGGGAGTGGTGACAAGTTGGTCGTGGGCTCGGTGAAAAAAACAAGACACATTTCCTGGAGCAAGCAGCCACGAGAGTAAACTTTTTTGTATAGCAGGCCATCACATAGGCATAGGCAAAACTGGCTGTTCGAGGTTGGGTCTTGAGCAGCAGCTAAGAACGACTCCAGATGCTGATCGGTGTGTTCCTCGGTTCACAAGGTATGAGTATTTGGAAATCTCTGAGATAAAGCAGTGACGTAATGATCAAAGTTGTCCGCGTCGCATTCCGTCGTGGCAGGTGGCAACCAGGAGAGGCAGTCTCCATCTGCGTGCCGTCGGCCACTTTTGTATGAAATGCTGTAGTCATATTCTTGCAAGCGAAGTGCCCAGCGGGCTAGGTGACTAGACGGATCACAGAGATTGAGTAGCCAGCATAGGGAATGGTGATCGGTTACTACTACGAAAGGCTTTCCGTACAGGTAGCAGCGAAACCGCTGCACGGCGAAAACAACCGCGAGACATTCCTGCTCGGTGATGGTGTAGTTGTGCTCAGTCTTGCTTAGAGTCAGACTGGTGTAAGCAATCACATGTTCACAGTCGTCATAGCGCTAAACGAGGACAGCACTGAGGCCTATGCCACTTGCGTCCGTGTGCACTGAAGTTAGAGCATAAGGGTTGAAATGCCGTAAGATAGGATGTGATGTTAGGAGGAACCTCAGTTGTCGGAAAAGATGAGTCGCATTACCTCACCGACTTGAACTTGTGCAGTGTGCAAAATGGCTCCATTCTGCACAGCTAGTACACTGCAAGTCATGTACTTTGCGCTGTAGCCTGGCGAGTCACAGCGATCATCCCCTGCCAGGTCTGTTATTGTCCCTACAAGCTTACTAGCAAGTTGTGCTTGCCTTTGCTGAAAAAGCTGAAAAGAAGGAGATGTTCAATTTAGAGGCTACAAACTTGCAGTCATGTGGTTGCCTTAATGCATATTAGGATGAGGGGGGCAGGTTTCAAATGCTGCATTGCTTTTCCCTTTTCTCACAGCACATTTACTAAAAAAAATTGCAAAAATTATGCCTTCAGTACTAGAGCATGCAGCTGGTCTATTAAACATGTAGCCAAAGGCAACAGAGATGTGCAGTAGCAGGTGCATTGCACTGCAATGCCTCCGCTGTTGCATATATGCTGCATTTTATATGTTTTATATGTTGCATTGTAGCTTCAAGTTGTTGTCATGAAAGGATGCGACATCTATAGTTATCGAGTTAATGACATATACTTTGACTTGAATGTTGTATGAGAGATATCCTTATTGCCAAACCTCATTTCTAGCAGGTAGCAAGTATGCCCGTTGGTAGTTGTAGTAGATCCTCTCTGTGATGCCTTGCACCCCAATGGATTGCAGGAACCGAAGAACTGAAGCCATACCGCAGCCAGAGAACAAGATGCCTGCAGCCAGGAGGACATTTCTTGCTGCCTTTCCTTCAACCAGTGGTTGGCTTTTCCAGAGGAAAGAATGCTGCAGTGAGCATGTCCCCTTCACAGTCACAAGGCTTCCCGCTATGCTAAAGTAAAGGGTTCTTGTTTGCCCGCACATTGTTCAGGTCTCAAGAAACTGCCGCAGGCAACCCTCGAACACAAGGAATTTTCGCTCTTTGTAGAGGGGTTCCTCAATCGCTGACTGGGCCGTTTCATCCTGATGGTCGCTGAAAAAGAAGTGCAGTGATGTCAGCGATTGGTGCCATGTGATTGTTAATATTATGAACTAATACGTAGCAGCCGTGGATGTTCATCTCGGAATGTCTTGGCTGTAAAATGTGCTAAATAAAGCTGCTGTCAAAGTTCTATCAACAGGGAACAGAAAAATGCCATGGCAAATTAGGTACACTTTAGGGCTACGCAACTTATATTTTTTTCATAGCAGAATCAAATATCCTTGTGCATCTTAGTGACTTGTTCAAATATTTGTGCAAAATTATACTTCAAAGTGCATGTGATGGCTCCGTAGTAGCTCTAAAGACAGCACTAATGTACACTAGGCAGACACAGCATGACCATATTATGTAAGGAAAAATTGCCCTTTTGCTACCTGACGCAACTGTGAATATCCTAACACCACGTCCGAGATTAGTGGTGTGCAAGGTATGTATGAGGCATGGTCTCTATAGACTCATCAAGGCAATATTTGTTGACCCATTGTGAGTATTACCACACCCTTAATCATGTCAAGCCATGCATGAGAGTTATGAACGCTATCATTCGAATGGACTGTGTCACAGGGAGGGTATATTTGCAGGTTTGAATGAGTGAATATGTGACACATAGGTGACGTATTTCGTCGTTTTCTCTTTTTTTTTGCCTAATGAACAGTGCTTAAATAACAAATTTTCTTGCTTGCCATAGCCAGCAAATGCGTGGATGAAAGTTCTGTTCTAATAGCAGCCTGCCACCGACTTCTCTGGTGGCAGGCTTCTCTGTTTGAACCTTGGTGCTGACTAGAGATTTAAATCCAATAGACACCTATGTGCCTGGAAAAATTTCATATATTTAAAATTATTCGCAAGCACCCCATCTACGTTTAATGTAATCAATCATATAGCTCTTTAATACATTTTCACAACACTACAACATCTTTATCAATAATGACTTACCAACAGAATGGCACTCCCACATTGTGTTGCCACAGTATGCGTGCGAGTAGTTGAACGCCCCTCTGGTGATGCTTCCTGCAGACAGATATTCATAATTATAATGATGGTTGCAGATTTGAAATTTTTCATGCTTTCATTTTCAGGTGCTGTATAGAGTGAACTGCCCGTAACAAAATGCAAACATTGTCAACTTGCTACACATACACAAATATTCTGAAAGTGGAGAACTGATATGACTAAAAAATTTGCACAGACAAGCTGTAGTTTGTGGAGTTTCAAGAGCCCTGAAAAATTTGGAGGCATGTTAGCAGCACAAACAAAAGACACAGTGCAGGACAGTCGACTAATACACTGTTCCATGAACCAATCCAGCAGCTCATTATTTTTGAACGTCGGGTCTCCCATGTTAATCCAGTTAATATATGTGCTCCGAGTTTCTTTTTTTGGTGCGCCAGTGCACACCAAAGCCTTGCATCATCCACTAAACAAAATTAACTATTTGAACTCCAAAATAATCTCATCTATACAGGAAGAGCTACATTTTAATTGCTTCCAGAAGGTGCCTCAAGCGATGATCGAGCTTGTGCATGGAAGCAGACATAACATTTGCACTAATTTGCATAGCTTACTTACTCGGGCAATAGAGCCATCATATGAAATATAATACAAAGCTGTTCAGTACAGTTGAAAATTAAGCATGTACGTATGTCAAAAGACTTGCATCATCCACTGGACAAAATGAACTATCCAAAATATTCTCACCTCTACAGGAAGAGCTGTGGTATTTGGATCACCTCCGGTAGGTGCCTGAAGCAATGGTTGAACACGTAACTAACTGCATGAAAGCATAATGACATAGCAACAGTTGTGCTAGTTTATATAGCTTCTAGCAATAGAGCCATCATATATGTGTGCAACATATTCCAAAGTTATATATGTGGCCTAAATATACATAAATATAAATATAGAAGTATATATACATTGTTATTAATACCATGATAACAGTACTAACCTGTCCAGAGGAAACCTGTGTAGTGCTGAGGTCTTTCGGGCTTCCTGGCGATGATGGTTTGCCATGCTAGCAAAAGAAAGGAAATTTGTGCGTAATTAACATTGTGTTAATGGCAGTTTTATTATTCTGCACATGAATGAGAATGAAAGGAGACAACAGTCTGCAAGTGCAAGGTCATAGGGGATACCTTCTTTTTTTTTTATCTATATACCACATGTTATTTTTCCTTCCACTTGGTATTTAATGATCTTTCTGCCTAAAATCGTTACATGACTAATTCTGATCAATATCAACCACAAAAGTATTTTTAAAAAAACCTACATTTACCGTGGACTCGACTGTTGGCTCCTTTCATTAATTGTATCATAACGAGCCAATTTCCCCTTCAATTTTCCGCTTCATGAATGAGAAAGACATGCATATACAGGTGTTAAAAGGCAAAGATCAAGAGTAGACTAAACGCACTGTAAAATAAGCATATCTTTAGGTGGATGGGGGGGGGGGATGCAGTTGGTCTGTATTGTTATTAGTGTGCTGGTATTTTTTTATTACAAGTCAGGCTTGGTTTATGGGGTTCAACGCCCCAAATTCGACTCAGGCGCCGCACAGCACTGAGTGACATCGCACAGCACATGTACAGGTGCGGACGTAAGTAAACGGAGCAGCTAGGCTTTTTCAGTCAAATTAAAATAACGCCTTCCTCACTGGAGATCAGGAAATATTTGTCCGTGAAAGGGCACTTGCGTCTACTACCGGTCCACGCATACCACGACTACCAGTTTCAAATATGCACCGAGTGAAAAATGAAGAAAAAGCGTGGTCCGTTTACTTTTGTCCGCACCGGTACGCGGGCACCTTGCTTGCGCTTCCGTTGAAAAGCGGCCGCTGTGCCTTGGGCACAGCAGTCGACCACCCTAACCCACTGCACCACCCAGGCAAATTATACTGCGATTGTTGTGATCGCGTACACGTTAGTGTATGTTAATTCATGGTTTCATGTGCGCAGGTCGCCTTATCTTTTTTTTTTTTCTTATCCGCGCGCCGCAGGGCGAGAACTCCCTTTCATACATTTTCAGCGCCTTAACTTGTTGTGGTCCTCTAGCAAGAGCGGTTTGCGCGCAAGGAATCTGCGCCTGCAAAACTAGCGCTAGGCTTCATGCACTTCCATGCGAGACTCCGAGCCAACCCAGAAAACTTACCATTCCAGGGAGAAACTGCGTCAGCAAAGCGTCGGACTTGAGGCGTTGACGTCTCACGTTGAGGCCAGTTTGCTGCTCCAAACTGGGATTATACTGGTATGCGTCACGGGAAAAGTGGCGGCCACAAACTCTGAGCTCCTGGCTTGACCGACGATGACAGCCCGACGCGTTGGAGCCAGCTTTCCCGCGTGACACCTTGCTTTGTAGGGACACGATGTCGCATTATAACATCTTTCCTGTCCTCGGCTTTACAGCCAACTACACAGCAATGGTGGTCCATTGCAGACCACAAAAAAAGCAGCAGCAGTTGGGATCGCGAGATTTCAAGACTGACAACCGGGCAACACGTGCTTTTGCGAGCAGACGGATCTCTCTCGGCCGGAAGTGTTCCGCTTCAATCAAGATGCGCGCAGAATTCTTACCTTTCTTTTGTGTACAATAATAACTAACGAATAAAATACTACTTTCAGGAAGAATAGTGCTAATTTTAAAATCTATAATTGCAAAAATTACACGTGACGTCATGTGGCCATGGCCAATGATAACGCTAACCCCAATGACGTCGCATGGGCTAGGCGGTTGAAAACGCACGATGGTGAGTCGCCCAAATCGGCTGCGAGCGGCAATTTTCCAAAATTATTTGTAAATTACAGCTAACACGCAGAGCTTTTTGAATGTGATCTCGATGCTCACTAAGACCACCTCTAAACAAATGTAGCATCAAAATACGGCCGTAAATGGCGTTTCAGGGGCCCTTTAATGCCCGAGGGCCTCAGCCGGCCTGGCGCAGCACCGGGCACTTGAGTAGCGCACAGTGAAACAATGGGCGTTTATTAGACGAGAATGTCTACATGCGTACACTGACATTTTACTAAAGAGAGGGAGGCAAGCCTTACAGCTGCTTTTACGAGGTGTGATACAAAAGAAACGAGACTAAGTGTGTAGCTTAACAAAAAAAAAAAGAGTGCAATTGTAATGATTGAGTGGTTCCCAGTGGTCAGACTGTTAATCAACAGTACCACATTGACGTACCAGTAAGCCTCCGTGAAAAAATTACGAAAACAACGTCACCGTTGTGGAGCAACGTTCTTCTGAAATATTTTTTTTTTTACTATTCACAGCATTCTAAAAAAATTACTAATAGATTTCTTGGGGTGTGTTCCATTTATATTGCGTTATGTCATACTTTTGTATTAGTATACTATGCGCAAGATCAGCCGTGAACAGAGCTAAGAGGTGACGGTATGACAACGCTTTCACATGCAATTACGTTCACCGTAATCATTGCATGCGTTCCGTGAGTGTGTATTACCTTAATGTTGCGTTCAGGTAGACCTCTCAGCAGCAATTGCCTTTTAACTCGTTGAGAGACTGCCAGCTAGGACAAAATATCGAGTTATGGGCCCTACCGTTGAGAGACCGGAAGTACGCAGTCTTTAGTCATATCCGGATTCGTTCGGAAACGATTGTTGCATTGCAGTTGTGTCTTTGAAGCCAGGCCGTGAGCATGAGCACGCTTGTGCTCTGCTTTGCAGTGTCACGTTTCACACGTCTGCTGCAGCTGAAGTCAGCCAAATAAGGAGACAATAACTTCGAACTCTAATCAAGTCGTTTCACACACGTGAACTCGGAACTCATGATAACCACAATAACGGAAAACCGAAACATCACATTGGGATGTCAGGTGCTTACCGAAGAAGACGGCTTGTTTTTCTTTCTTTTTGGTTCTATATTCCAGGGATCACTAGTCAGGAAAATGGCGTCGATTGCGTTTTCTTTATTTAACTGGAGCTCCTTGAAGACAATTAGGTCCATCCCATTGTACATTTTTCTTATGACCGCTTATTGTTTAATAAATGCTTTACATCCCACGTCCCCGCCAAGCAACAGTGAATGTTTACCTATTGGGGGATGGCATATCCCAACATTGTGGAGAGCACATATTCTCCTAGGGTTGCAAAATTACCATATTTCTTGCGTTATCTGCTATACCAGTTGCAATGTAATAGCGAAATTGAAGGTCTGCCCTTGAGCACACAGATGCTCCATTCTTTAATAACTGGAGGGAGCGGGGGAACTTCTACAGAACCCACCGCAGCCGCGATAAATGTTATATTGCAAGTTTAATTCAGCCTCGCCACCCCTTTTCACCCATAACCCAGTGTTTAATATAAAGAGATTGCTGGTAAAACCGGCAAATCAATTTGTTTTCTTTTATTTCATCATTTCAACACTATGTTTTTGAAGTTACGGGCTGAAATGAGCAACAATAGTTTTTTAAGAGTCCCTCCAGGCATGCTTACCCCTTCAAACAGTGGTGTGGCTCATATGTAGCATATATTTTTGCTATAGAAAATTGCATATAAAACTGTTATAAACTTTTGTTTCTATTGAACTATCTTATGGCAGTTTTTTTCTTTTGCCTAGTCTCCATATCTGCCGGCAGATGACCTTCTAGCTCTTCAAACCTTGCTTCCCGCGCTTTCTTTAGCGAACGTTCCAAGACGCGTTCGCAATACCATGGTGCATATACCTGCACATCCAGTGAGCGCGAACCTTGCAAGTTTGGGATGATTCTACTTTTGTCTGCTGACCGACGACGTGGGCAAGGCAGCTAACTACTGCATTGATAGAAATAAGACAAGCAAGAAAGTCCTTGAGGCGCTCGGCCAAAGGCTGAGTATATTGTGTACTGTGGCCCTTAACTGGGTGGACTATGTACACAGAGTGATAGGAGGCTTCTGGATCTCTATACCATCTAACAACAACAACAAAAAAGGGGAACCTAGGCAAAGAAGAAGATAGAATGTCAGAAAACAATCGATTAAGATAAGGGGGAAAACGTCGGTCCCAGGTGCCTGTAAGTGTCAAAGAAAAAGCAGAAACAATTCGAGCGCTATTTTTGAAAAACGGTGTGTTGGCGAATTTTAGGAGCATTTTTCGTCATCTTTTGTAAGAAATAAAATCAAACTCTCAGGACACTTAAATATATGAACTTGCTTCAACTACTGAGCTAGCAAACAGAAGTAATCAGGATGCGGCTGAATGTATGTTAAAATACATATTTGTTGGCTGAAAAACGTAAAACAAATGGGAAGGTTCGCACTTTTTGTATAGAGTAACTTGGCTTGCGCAATTATTCTATTGCAGTCAATACTTCATACATTAAATGAGATAGCTGTGAATGCTTGTTGTTCTGGTGATAGTGGCAAGAGTTCATTTTCTGTACAAATTTTATTCATTTCTTACAATGAAATCTGCTGCGCAGTTTTCGATAAAGCTCTGTTTGCATGACGCCAGCTCATACATAATATATGTAGCAAAGTTTCTAGTGTTTGTCCCAACACAGAATGAGAAGAGTTGAAGCATGCATCTTCACCCACACCTCAAGTGAAGTGGATGAAACCCCTCCTCCCCCTCCCCACACACGCACACGCACGCACAAACACTCATGCACGCACGCACGCACGCACGCAGACAGACAGACACACACACACACACACACACACACACACACACACACACACACACACACACACACACACACACACACACACACACACACACACACACACACACACACACACACACACACACACACACACACACACACACACACACACACACACACACACACACACACACACACACACACACACACACACACACACACACACACACACACACACACACACACACACACACACACACACACACACACACACACACACACACACACACACACACACACACACACACACACGCACACACACACACACACACACACACACACACACACACACACACACACACACACACACACACACACACACACACACACACACACACACACACACACACACACACACACACACACACACACACACACACACACACACACACACACACACACACACACACACACACACACACACACACACACACACACCAAAAATCCCTTCTTAAACATACCTCCTCTACCCGCATCCCCTCCGCTTCGAATTTGCCAGTCTGACGTATAGCTGTCGGATGCACAAGACGCCCCTTTTCAGCGTAGTTTTGAGGACTATCTGTTCTTACACCGACCAAAAATCCTTCCAATGAATGCAATATTATTGAGGACCTCATTTCGCCACTAAATAGCGGCTGTGATTTGTTGTGTATGCGTCTTCTCCGAATCGTTTATTTATGAGGTTGTGCAAAATAAATGGCTAACCCAGTTTATACGCTAGCGGCTGACAATGCTTATATGAAGTAAAATTTCCTGCTTCATGCAGCATTATTGGCTTTGTGGGATGTGTCGAAGGTGCATGCACTGAACTAAAGGTGCCTCCCAATTGAAGGACTATAAAGGTCAGAAGAACAGAGAGTACCATGTTTAATTTAGGCAGGCTATTGAAAGAGGAGCAAACACGTAGGCGAACTTGCTTATCTTTGCTCTGGACGTGGAGAATCAGAAGAGCATTCGCCACTTCTCAGACAGCGCCGTACACGTTGGGGCAGACCTGTTCGTTTATGACTCGGCACAGTTCACTTTAAAGCGATCGCTGCATTCCAATCTCACGCTCAGTGTACCAGGCCACGTGGCAAGGGGAGGCTCCTTTTCGGGTGGAATCCTTGCATGAAATAAAAGCAGCAACAGCTGATTACGCTGTCCTAGCATTCCCTCATGGGAATCATAAAATATCATAAATATCATAAATTACAAGTTGTATTAAAGCGCTTTCGGTACACATGTTACACTGTATGAGATGTTTGTAAAGTACCGTAAAGCGCTGAAAACACGCACTAATATATTTCTTCTGCAAAATATCTCCACATGTAATGCACAGTGGAACTGAAAACAAGGTAAAGAATACATCAAAGGTGTGCCCACGTGAGTCGTACTTTTATGATTCACGACGAATGCCGCTAAACGGCAGCTGACTTTGGACAAACCAATGTTTTGACATTTCATGTGTGGACAGCATTAGCTTACTACCTGAAGGCGTCGCCGGAGCTGGGACACATCCCGAGTTTAGTCCAACTCGAGGCACCTTGCATAGCGCCTCGGCTCGAAAAATGTGGTCCGACACCTCAAAATATAATTTTGCTTAAGGATAAGTTCGAGCAGATAATTAGAATTAAATACCGAATTGGCTGCGATGGAGGTAAATCGGAATAGGTGAGATTTAATACTGTGGATAAACATTGAGAGTACTCTCCACATGCTGGGAATTGCTCTTTTTTAATACAGAAAGCGATTATATTTTACGGCTCTTTACCCTGCAGGAGCATAGCTAACTTTTATTAAGGGGCGATCGAGTGAACCTGCGCCAATGCCTTATGGAAACAAAACAATAAAAGCAAGATAAACGAAACACACGGATGATAAGTGCATGGTCGCTGTCAAAACATTTCCGTTTCGAGCGTTGCGCTGAAGGCCTAAGTAAGTGTTCTGAGGTTTCGAGATTGCGGCCCTAATATATATTGTCGTTCATGAAACAAATATTTATCTGATGAATTGAACAAAATATACAATTTCTTAAAACTGTAAAACTGTAGCTGTGAAGATGGAGTGTACATTATACGAACGCCGTTAACAGAAGAAGCTGAACCCTTCCGCCGCTGTCTTATTAGCAGCATATTTGCATCCTATCTGTGTAAGTGACACGAAATGACACAATAACAATCGCGTTCAATATACATTGAGTTAGACATAGAGCGATGCGCTTTTACGCATTATACGGAGCTGTATAGACCAAGTTATTTCGTCTAATTATTATTCTTTGACGTTGCCTAAACACAGTACATAACCAAGACAAAGGCAAACGCTCACCAAAATACCAATCAAATGCATGCGCTATTCTTGAATGTTGTTTGTGTAAGTGGCCTGAAATGATAAAATAATTGTAAGGGATCCTAATCTACGCAAGAAGATCGAGATCTTGTCATTTTTACAGAATGCAATGCACCGCAAGGTAACATCCATTGGGAAAACAATAATTGTGGCAAAATAAGGGCATAGCAGTGAAGAAACAAACCACATGTCAACGGAAAGCAGCGATAGTACATCCCCGTTAGCAAATTAGTTCTTCGTTCAGCAGATGTCTGGACAACTCAATGTCAAGCAGACTGATGTAACATAAGCAATAACAATAGCGAAAGGCCTCTCTTCAGTAGTAGTAATATTAAAGAAAAAACGAGCACGCAGTGGTATCTCTCAAGGCTGGTGGCAAAATCAGTGAAGGCGTGAAACATTTTCACGCATGTTGAGGTGACTCACGCGCGGCATGTGTGCTCAAAGAGTTACGCGTAAAAGACCGCCCACGCAATAGCGCGACTGTGGAAGCATCTTGCAAAATGAGAAAACAGGGAGAGCAGCACTAAAAAGAGTGAACTCGTATTCATTTGCTTATATTTTCTGTTGCTTATGTCACCGACACGTGTCGCATGTGCCTCAGCCCTGAAGTATAAAAGTTCGCGGACGAAGTGGAGACGCCACCACAAGACATTTGTCTCCGCCTTTCTCTCAACCCCTGGAACTGCAGCTCTGCTTGGCGTGTATTGCAGCCGCTATGATTTCAAAGGTGAGGAATGGCAACTCAACCTGAGTTTGAAAACAGATGTGAACCAAACAAGCCGTATCGAGTATCCAAGCCTATACTATCCTGTGCGGTCAATATCGTAGGCAAGCTTGGCACCTTCTTGTGATAAACAAGTAGGAGAGTAAGCGCCGACCCACAAGGAAAATGCGCAGATGGAATCAAAAGAAGAGCGCTCTTTTTAGAGCAGGTCATGAAAAGAGTTGCTTTAGATTATGTTAAAGTATAAAAAGTACAGAAGAAGTTCTAAACATTAGGTAACTTCGTAAAAAAATGGATTGTTTTATTTTGTTCGTAAGATTTAATGTCCCAAAGCAACAAGGGCTATCACAAACGCTGTATTTTGTCTAATTCTTTTCGAGCTGATGGTTTCCTGTGCAGACTAGGAAGCGATTATTGTTCCCTGGTTTCTGTAATTTTGAAGTCGTATTTGTCGGCTTCAAAGGTGTGGAACTGAACTAACCTAAAGTCTCGATTCTCTTTTTACCGGCAAAATGCTCATTTCTGATGCCATGGTATGTTAACTTTCTCATGAACAGATCGTAAATGTGACGTGGGTTAGGAAAATGGTTCGGTTTGTGCAGAAAGCTTAATCTACTATAGCATACGTTACTGGCGCAATCTCACGATCATGTAGCACATAGCACAACCAATCAATTTCACAATGTTCTGAGAAACTTGACGGCATCTGTCTAATACGGCTCCTGGCCTGGTTAACTTCCATTTATCGGGACGTTTTTTCAGGTACAACTCCTGGTCGTCTTCCTGGCGGTGAAAGCTTACGGGCTTCATGATCACCACACAGCGGCCGGGTACCCTGGAGCAGGCTACGGCGGCTATACTGCTCCGGTAGCGGCTACTCCTTATCGGGGATATGCGGATTTCGCCTCTGTAAGTGAATTATACTAGTGCAAGAGTACTAAATTTATTGCTTTTGACTGTCACATTAGATTGCTTTCGATTTATTGCTTTATTGATCGGGACACAACTTAAACTCACAAAAGGAGCGAAAATCCTCAGCTGTGAACTGAATGGGACACAATGTACTGAACCGATATTGCCAGTGAAATAAATAAAAAAACAGCGCGGGCGTCGTATTTCCCACATTGACGAGTTTCACGGACGCAAAATCCTGATCGTTTGAAGAATATCAAATTCCACAGATCGTTCTTTCAACAACGAGACGTGCTTTTATTATCTTGTCATATCACAACGAAACCATTTAAACACTCAAGTTCGATTTAGAATGCACTGAATTAATTAGTCGAAAGTTCATGTTGCCTAAGATATAGCGGGTTACTAAAGAAAAGGCTATTTGAATTTGATTGTGTCAAGTAAAGCCCTACCGAATCTGCTGTGGTGGGGGCACGATGAAGAATTTGGGCTTTACACGGCTTACTCCGAATTGTTTGAATACTGAAATTAGTACTTTTTACGCACACAAATGAGAGGAAATGAGAGGCTCATCTAATACACTCATATGACAGAAGCCTACAGTTAGCGAGGCTAAGATCAGCGAAGCGAGGATGCTTTTTCCTGTTGTTGACGTGAACTTTAACGCATAATTATAATACCAGCTGAAATAAGCAAGAGAAATTAGAAACATATTCCGCACTCCTTTTCATGGTCTAGCTAAATGATCGATATGTTTTTTCTAATTGTCATTTTTCAGCTGTGTGACAATATGGACACTGCTGCCCTGATTTATTTCCCTCTGGAGGTAGCTACTACAGGTCAAAATAATTTGTTTCGGCCATTTAAAACTGAAATTGTTTCAAAAAACCTGGCCGCCTCTGTGTATAATCGGAAAAGGACAATTACCCATTCTTTCATCATACGTTGGCTTGCAAATTATTCCCACGGGGCGGATGAGAGGAATAATCACAAAACTCTGAATTCACAGCAAAATAAGCTATTTACTGCGCTCTAAAGCATCAAATCAAATACTCGAGGCCCTATAATTGCCACTTTCTAACATTATCACCTGTCTTCTGCAGCCACCTCAGCCGTACAACTTCGGCTATGACACGGTGGACGAGTACGGAAATCGCCAGTTCCGCAGTGAGCAGGGAGACTCCAACAATATGAAGACTGGATCGTACGGATACCGCGACGTGAACGGCCTCTACCGGAGGGTGAACTACATCGCCGACGCCAACGGTTTCCGGGCCACGGTGGACACGAACGAGCCAGGCACCGCACCGGGTGCCAGCGCCGACGTAGTCTTCAACGCCGCGCCGGTCGTCCCACCGATTCCCGCTGTCGCAGCAGCCTCAAGGCTCGGGGTTGCTCCGATAGCGTACGGTGGCAGGGGTGTGGCCGGCGGTTACAGCGGTGCATACAGCGGTGCATACAGCGGGAACAGTGGATACGGATACGCACCGTATGGTGGCGCTGCAGCAGGCTACAGCCGCGTTCCCTACGCAGGCGTCGGCTACGCTCCAGGAGGTGGCGCCCTTGGTGGCTATGGCTACGGAGGGTACTCTCCCTACGGCTACGGTGGTGCTGGATATCCAGCTGGCCGCTACGCCGCAGCTGGATATGGGGGATCCGGGGGTTGGGCTGTTGGTCACCACGGGTACCGAAGGCGATAACAGAAGGCCAGCATCTGCCTGAAAGCTGCATGCTAGGAGATCATGAGATAGAAACAATGAAATGTCGTAACTTTACCACGAAAACTCTTCAGTGACTGCGTGGAGTGTGGGCTACTGAAAATAAATGCGTCAAGTTTCTACGGGACTGGTCTTAAGAATCTCTGTGCATTTATTGGCCAACAAGTGGTAGTATGAATGATTTTTCAATACACAATCCTTGCTTTTTTTACACATTTTTACTGAATGTAACTACCGTACAATGGGCATCATAGAAAAATATGAGCCTATTGCGCAGTCGTCCAGCTTGCTCTCGCTAAAAAAGACAAAAAAAAGAGATGGTCTTGTCTAGTAGTTGAGCAACAGAGATCCGGAGAAACCAACACCTTTTCTGCTATCTACAATAGTAATGCACTACAGCAGCAGACATGATGCAAACCGCGACAAGAAACAATTTCGCCACCTGCCGTCTTAACTGAGACTGACCGCGAAGCTGGAGCAGCGTAGAGGCTGCCTGAGAATAAATTTCGGTGCATTATTCCGAACAGCAACTCATTCGTATACTCATCCTAGTATCACCGATGCAGATCCGTCACTTTATGGCCTGCTCCGAGTGTACACAACTCTGCAACGATGTAACAGCCTTGCTTGTGCAAAACGAAAAAAAAAAGCACTTGCATCATGGCAGGCTGTGCAGTTAGGTAGCTCTTACTTTCTACACTATATATAGAAAAACGAGTCAGCAAACCCTGGCATGAAGGAAGTAACAACGTATTTTGCCTATATACTGATCAATTTCAAATAATGTATTCGTAGCCATAATGAAAACGTATGGAAAAAATATTTCGCAGTTTACATCCATAAGCTTGATGGGGTAGGTTTTCGTCTACTCTGTAAACACTATTATTTCCATGATTATATTACGGTTTCACATTTATGAAAGCATAACTGCCCCTATTCGTTCATGAATGTCACTAGCGGTTGCCTCCCTTTGTATTTCATAATGCACTACTCCTTTTCCAAACCTTTGTTTGTCATGATCTATACCTTGTTTAAATGCACATAGGCAACCAATTATAGCTTATTCGAGTAGATATGCGACATAGCAATGAACGATGAACAACAGCGCAGCGCGTGTCGATGAATAGACGCTTTGGGTACGTTTTTGGAATGCCCTGCTTGTACTTGAACAATATTTAATGCGGAGGATTGCTGCTTACGCTCCGGAACTGTGCAAAAAATTAGTTCTTTCGCATCGAAATTATATGACGTTCAGAGTGCAATGTAATATGTTGAGCGAGTTGGATTTGAACTTGCTTATTACCTCGTGCGAAGATGGCACAAAGAAGAAAGAACACAACAGCGCTTTATTGCGCATTAAAGGGCCACTGTCCAAGGAATGACCTTTTAAGCGAAGGAGCCCAGTGTTTCGATCAGGTACCGGAGGTAGTCTGTGCAAAATGCTATAGTGGCACGCACGCCGCAAAGCAACGAAAATACAAATCAAAGCTCTCTCATACTCGCCTTCGGAAAGCCTGGGAAGCCAGCTTTTCCGTTTCCTTCGCTGGCCTGTCCAGCCGCAGCAATGACGTATTTGTCGAGAACGACGTCCATTGGTCCGTCTCGCTGTCTGAGGGTGAATGATGGGTGTCTACCGCTCGCTGCTTGCTTTTCCCTCCTTACGGTTAGAGTGAATCCAGCGGCGCGCGCTCCCTCACCCGTTCTTTTTTTCTTTCGCGCACGCGGAGTGCCACGCCCCACCTCCCGCCAAACGCGGAGGAGGAAGGGGAATTTGTCTTGCGGGGGCTAGATGACGTCTGGCAGGAGAGTGAAAAAACCTTTGCGAGGGAACGGAAGGAGAGAAGCACGACAGAATGGTGATTGCGGCGGCTGTAACTGCGTTATTAGTTACTCTTTTCAAAAATATTTTGCGGCGTTGCATTCTGGGGGCGAAGTCTCACAGTCACCAGGGAAAAAAATATTTTCGACCGTAGGGTGGACAGTGGGCCTTTAAAGGCCGGATTACATGGAGTGTTTTTGCCGCGTCAAGCCGGCGCTTTACGCCCGACAACGTGCATTCGACGCACGGCGCCGGAAATAACGCGCGCCGCCGAGGGCCCTGTCAGATAATGGACATGCGGCCGGCGCGGCTAACGTAACGTTGGGCGCGGCGTCCTTCCGAATCGGAAGCTACTGCGGGTGTGACCCAAGAGGAGCGCGGAAAGCTGGGATTTAGCGGCTGCAGTCAACATGGCCGCCATGGCCGACGAGGTGTGCGGCAGTTTGGCCACAGAAATGTGATTATCGTAAAAATAAACGCCTAATCAAGCACGGAATGTGGCTTTTGTTTGTGAGTATACGACCTACTCTCGGATCGCAAAGTATTTTTTTTCTCCCTGAAGGGAAATTTGCAAAAAAAAAAAAAGCGTGCCGCTGGTATCTGAGCGGACATTCCGAGGTATCTTATTCATTCGAGCGAGCCAAATACTTACGTTACCTATGTACGCATTCTAGTTTTAGCACAATAGCGTCGGAATGAGGCCTTTCGCAATTTTAACACAAAGAGCGTCGTTTCTCTCACGTACCTCGCTCTGCGGTTATTTCCGCTCGCTGATGTATTTGCTTTCGCATCGAGTCATCCGCGGCGGCGCTCGTTCCGCTTCGTCGTTCCATGTATCTCGAGCTAGGCGTCACGTCGGCGCGGAAGTTTTCGAAAAAACGCTGCATGTATTCCGGCCTTAAGAAGTCGCTGTTACAAGCTTATTTATGGGATAGTAATGGACGGTTTCTTTTCAGTTGTCGGGACGAATCCTACTACGAAACAGTCGGACTTAGATATAGTGTGTGTGTGTGTGTGTGTGTGTGTGTGTGTGTGTGTGTGTGTGTGTGTGTGTGTGTGTGTGTGTGTGTGTGTGTGTGTGTGTGTGTGTGTGTGTGTGTGTGTGTGTGTGTGTGTGTGTGTGTGTGTGTGTGTGTGTGTGTGTGTGTGTGTGTGTGTGTGTTTGTGTGTGCGTGTGTGTGTGGGTGTGTGTGACAGATAGAGAGTGAGAGAGAGAGTTGAACTTTTTATTTATTCAGGAAATGAAGGAGCCCCCGGGTCTCCGTCGGTTGGGACCAAATACTCAAGCCGCGATCCTGTGTGATTCTTGTAAAGGAAGCAAACGCCTCCTTTGTGTGCCTCGACTGTTGCTTGAACTTGGAGCAAGAATGTAACGGTGTTTATTTTTCCCGCCCACTGGCATCTTGCGGAGGAAGGGATAAGTATTTGGTCTGAGGAATTTAGCAGTGGTGTTCTCTTTGTCATAAAAATTTTGCTAAATGTGGTGCAACCTTACAGCGAAGGTTTCCAGGAAGCCACCTAATACACTTCTGCATTTGAACATCATACCTCTTTTAATTCATCCCCCAAAGGCACATTGTAGTGCCTTATTCTTCCCCATTAGGGAGAGAGAGTTCCAGTGCTCTTGATAACGGTTACTCGATCACGACTTAGAGTGTGTCCCGAACAGTGTAGAGAAAAGAATCTTCAATTGCATTTAAGAAACGGGTGTGTGGAAACACCAGACTCTACACCCGAGTAGGATATGCTACTTCTCCCAGGGAACAAAAAGAAACTGACAGGGTTTGTCAGAAAAACATAACGCTTATTTGAGCATCGAAAGTTTCGGGTGTTTTAAAGTAAATATTGGATTAGGTTTCATATCTGGCAGCTGCATAGGGAATTCCCCTACTATAATGACGAAATGAAACTATAAACTGGAAAGCAAGATGGTACGTGTAGCAAGTCAGTAGTTGAATTGCGAAAACACGTTCCCTAAAATCGGTGTTTATACATATACTAGCTATAAAGAGTAAAGGCTGTCAGCAGGTATCAAGTAAATAAAAATATTACGGATCACCCAGCCATATAAGAATAGTGGAATATATGTATATAAACAACTGAATCAATTTTGGGAATCAACCTGATAATGCGAGAAATTTACGAAACGCGAGAAATTACATCCAAGTTTAGGAGTAGTAGACGCCTCTCAGTGAATAAATGTTACCGGTTTCCACAGAGCTCATGTATCTGCAACAAAAAGATTTCTTCGGGGGGTTCCAATTTGTATGTCAATGCATTTGGTTTGCAATTCATTTACGTCCAGTAGTAATCAGAGCCGAGGCGTTCAACACGAATCTTCGATTTCCAACGAAATTGCGCCTATAATAATTTATTTATCTCGAGCCTTCATAGACTGATTCACATTTCGTTATATATAACAATTTGTCTTAGGAAACGTGGGGTAGCTAACTCTTACACAGTTTTTGGGATCGTACTCTCTTTGGCCAGCGCATTGTCGGCACTTACAAACAACTGCTGCGGTAAACGATGAAAGTTGATTTCAACCGCGTTCTTCTAAACTAAAAGTCATGCAATTGGTATAAGGGAGCAATCTATGGCTGCAATTTGTTTCGTACTGCGTTTTATTTAGAAAGCAACCGATGAAAATAGCAATCCTACAAACATAAGCACACACTATTCATCACAGTGACAAGTGTTTTAACGGGATACCGTTAAAGGCCCCGTTCATCGAAAACCTGTCCCGCGTTCTTCTAAACTAAAAGTCATGCAATTGGTATAAGGGAGCAATCTATGGCTGCAATTTGTTTCGTACTGCGTTTTATTTAGAAAGCAACCGATGAAAATAGCAATCCTACAAACATAAGCACACACGATTCATCACAGTGACAAGTGTTTTAACGGGATACCGTTAAAGGCCCCGTTCATCGAAAACCTGTCGGCGGCCGTACGCCGGCATTGGCGTTGTGAGCGAAAAGTAGTGAGCATGGCGCTTGTAGGCGGTGGCATATAGCTGACATGGCCGCATGCTAACTGGTCGTAGCGTTGCCTCGTATCAAAGTTGGGAGGAGCTGCTAAGTCTGGCCCATCCTTTCATATCGGAGTTTGCTATAAGAATCAGCCTTGAGTGAGTTGCATTCACGTTACCACTAGGTCAACAGACACGGTCGCACGACTTTGTTAGAGCGGGGATTTATATTGCCACGTGGTATAGTGACAATACCGTAGGCGAGAAATGAAGCTATTAGCGTTGCCCTGAAAAAAAAAAAAAAAGAAAAGAAATATTTGGCTGAGTTGCGCCCGCAAAGAAAAAAAAAAACACGATAGCGTCGAAATCAACAATCGTGCTCGTTGCTAGTCCAACTAAGAATGCCTGCTTAGTTTCTGAGGGCTCGATTTAAAGTAAGCAAAGACACATCTAGATAAAGCCGTAAAGGTGACCGGAACGAACTGGAACATTGAGGGAAGAATAATAAAGCCGCTTCTCTCGACAACCAGCCTGAATAAACGAATTGTTCCCTGCACTATAATCCCAGTGATAAGGAATTTCCCCTAACTCCCCTTCCACCCCCCCCCCCTTCCAACAACAACAAAAAAACACCTATTTTTAAATCTTTCTTTTCTGCATTGTGCATGCAGAAATAAGCGTCTCACCAGGTTTGGTTCTCACCTGAGCAGTTGAAACATTAATTTTAATTTTGTTTGCGACATGGAGCGGATTTGTCACCGAAAGCACCTATACACCCCGATTTCAAAGACGCAGCAGCATAGCGGTCAGGAAACTGAGCATGGAGTGTACCCCAGTAAGAATGCATGTTTTAGAGCTGTCTATCCAAAAAGGACTAGCTATCGAGAGTGCGGCGGACAATTAAAATGAAAAATAGAAATAAAAGCCAACTTGGTCCGTGACAACAGAGCATTGGCTGCTAAACCAAATTTGTTCTCGTCTTTGACGTGCGGAAGAATTGCGTCGATTGTGATTGTGGACACCCTGCCACACACAAGTTGAAGAGGAGCTGCCCTATGGTCTCTGGGACAGTAGTGTTATAGGTGAAAACCACGGATGTAATTATGGAGTCCAATGTCTTCTATTCGGCGTCCATGTGTACATGGTAAGCATGTGTGCGATTGTCTTGTTTAGACGCTCTGTAAGTCCGCTTGTCTGAGCATGAGAGGCTGTTGTCGTCCGATGGCTTGTCTAGCTTTAGTTCAAAATGGCTTGGAAAAGCTCTGCCGTAAATACAGTTCCCCAAGTCAGCGATGAGCACCTCACAAGCGCCGTGTCGCAAAAGCATGTTTTCGACGAAAAACGTTGCGATATTTGCTGCCGTTCTATTGGGAAGAGTTTTGATTCGACGTAATTGGTCATGTAATATGTTGTCATGACGATCCACCTGTTCCCTTTGTTAAAGTTGGGAGGAGGACTAGGGGGTGGTTAGTGTTCAGTAGCCCAGTAGGTATCATCGGCAGTGTCTTGCGTTGCTGGCAATCACGCATAATTTTGCGTAGAGAACACCGTCGGTAGGTAAACGTGGCCTGTAATACATCTTTTGGATCCTGTGCAATGCGCGCGCAAGTCCTAGACGTCCTGCTGTGGGCTCATCATAGGACAGCTGAAGAACTTGCTGTCTGAGGGTTCTGTAGCGCCTCGGACCTGTTTTAATGTGAAGCTCTAATTGTTCACAAGGACGCCTTTCGTAAGGTGAACAACGACAAATGACAACTGAACACAGCAGGACGGAAGTGGTCTTTCCTTCTAGCTTATGCACTAGTTCTTTCAACTTTAGGTTCGAGCGGTGCTGCTGTGCAAACCTGCTAGCGCTTACTAGTCTTAAGAAGGCGACGTTGTCATCTTCCGGGAGAGTGTCGACTGGGACTCAGGATAGAAGTCTGCGTCGGAATGCTTGCGACGAGACTTGACCACTGTGATGTCGAATTCCTGAGGACGCAAGCTCATTCGAGGAAGGCGGCCGAAGCGACTTTTTAAATTGGCGAGCCAGCACAGGGCGTGATAGTCGCTGATTGGCTTGAAGGGTCTTCCGTATAATTAGGGGCGAAACTTCGACCTGGCGCTGATGATCGCGTGGCAATTCTACTTGTTCATTGTGTAATTTGCATCGGCTTGTAAGAGGGGTCAGCTCGCGTAGACAATCACTTAGTCGATCCCGTCGTTATTCTGAGAGAGGGCGGCGCCTGGACTGAGGCTGCTTGTGTCCGCGTGAATTCTCGTGTCGGCGTTTTCGTCGAAGAGCCCTTGGATAGGCTAAGACGGGACTTCCAGTGACGCGAAGTTCCTTGAAGACTTGCGCTTGCGGTAGTTTGTATTTAAACGGCACGTCTTCACCCGCATAAGGGGACTACTGTCACCCAGTTCCCGCAACCCACAGACATAAAACCCGTCCGCAGATTACTCGGACTGTGCCTATTACAGGCGCTTTCCGAAACTTTTTGCACACATATATCGAAGCTACGGACTAAACTTACTGTCACCCAGTTCCCGCAACCCACAGACATAAAACCCGTCCGCAGATTACTCGGACTGTGCCTATTACAGGCGCTTTCCGAAACTTTTTGCACACATATATCGAAGCTACGGACTAAACTTACAAAGGAAGACGTACGTTTAGTCCGTAGCTTCGATATATGTGTGCAAAAAGTTTCGGAAAGCGCCTGTAATAGGCACAGTCCGAGTAATCTGCGGACGGGTTTTATGTCTTTGGGTTGCGGGAACTGGGTGACAGTAGTCCCCTTATGCGGGTCGAGACGTGCACAGTCATTTCTAAAGACGTGACCAATGAACAGCAGTTTTTAGTAGGCGGAGCAAAGCTTTTCAGGCTGGAGAGTAAGTCTGGAGAGTGCGTCTAGGGCTGCCCTCAGCCTGTGTAGGGCTTATGGAAACTGCCGTCACGAAGCAAACGACGTAATCTAAATATACTAAGCAGCTTTGCCACTTTAGGCCAGCCACTATATCCATTACTCGCTGAAATGTCATTGGTGCCGAGCAAAGACAAAATGACATGATTTTAAATTCGAAAAGTCATCCCACGCTGTAAATATCCCATTCTCGCAATATTTTAAATCGACCTCTATTTGACAGTAACCGCTCCATGGTCCATCGTAGATAAGAACTTCAGCTTGCAGAGCCCACCCAGTGTGTCATCAATGCTGGGTAGTGGTAGATATCCTTATCTGTTACTCTGTTCAGGAGGCGGTAATCTACGCAGAACCGAAGTGGGCCTTGTTTTTTCCTCACCAGAGCAACGGGCGGCACCCCGCGACCCTCGATGGCTGGATGACGTCATCGCGAAGCATCTCTTTCATTTGGTCTCGAATTTCATATTTGGTGTTTTTTCTGCAAAAAACTGCCGGGGCCTTGGCGTAGTGGCTTGGTGTTGTCGTTGGTTAAAATTCTATGCTTGGTGACGGGCGTTTGTCGAATCATTGCAGATTGTGCACAACACTCGCTGCAATTCCTTGGCGGTCTCCGTATTTCTTCTCGCCGGCAAAGGGGCAGCTCTGTGTTCAAGTCGAATTGTGGCTCTGCGGTTCCGTTCACTGCAGCGTCCGACGGTGGGCTAGAAATGTCGATTGGATTGCTCATTTAAGAAATTTTGTCAAAGAATGCCGTGGATGTGCCCACTTTAGGTGTCGATACTCCTGGCTGAAGATGGCAACGAGGAATTTTGATTTTCTGTTCTGGACGCGAGCGATGCCTCTTGCTATGCCGATGCTTTATTCCAGCAGCAATTCTTTCCGTCCCTCAATGATTGCCTTCACGTTTTCAGCGTCTCCTCTATACACATGAATGCTAACGTATCACCGGGTTGCGAGAGTTACTTGTTGATCAAAACTCTTAGGCCGCGTAATGCTCTTCGGCTATCTTGAGTGGTAGGACTTGGTCCGGCGAGTAATGCGCTTAGGTCGAAAATCGATGATAGCTTGGGTTTCAAAAATTAAGTAACGCCAACAAAGCTGAAAGCCTACAGCGGTGGTCGGCATGCTACGCTAATTGACTGTTATTCGCGCTGTGCATCGTTCTGACTGCTTGAGCAAGTGGACTATGTTGTGTTCCTCTACTTTGATGTCGAGGAAGTGAGGCAGCCGGTATCGGGATTCACAGGTAGCGTGGTGTCGGGATGGGAACAGCAATCAAGTGGACTATACGAGACGGAGTTGAGAAGAACAAATGAAAAGAGCTTTATACAGCTATTTACATCAGGAACAATGAACTCGGACAGCAGGATGGCAGCCTGCCTCCGTTGAGAGCCTCTCGAGCAATCTCCCTCAGTCGCTTCGCCACACACTCGTGTCCTAAAACATTCGCGCGTCTTTCTCTCGTCAAGCCCCGCCCACGCTGTCACAAATCATTGTCAGGCAGTAGGCGGGCAGTAGGCGGTCGAGATGTAGCTGCTGTCCCATGGTCGCAGAAACAGGGCCACAGGTCCCGGGACCCATATCGATGCCGATGGCACCAAGCGACCGATGCTCGGCCGCGCATCCAGGCCTGCGCATACTTGAGCAGCACGCTGGTTCCTTCACTCCCGCTTGTCGAGGTCGCCTTCCTCGCGAAACCGTAAACGCAGGGGAAATAGAGAAACGTCCATCCCGCGACACGGCGGCGCCACACAGCCCGGTGACGTGGTGAAGCTTGGCCGGCTTTAATGTCCGAGAGCTTCAGCCGGCCTGGCACAACAGCACCCCGGCCGCCAGACAATGCGCCGGAAGATGATCTGCTCACACGCAACTCAGCTGGTTAGGCGCCCCATAAAGTCTTCTCCATTACAGTGTTCCGCTCTCGTAAAGACGAAGCGTAGCCACTGGTCACCAACGGAGACGTTCGGCCTCCGATCTTTCTTTGAGCTAGCTTGACGGGGCAACAGGTCTCAAGCCACACTCAATAAGAAAAAGTGCCATCCGAAAACCACTCATCCCGCCAGACCAAGATATGTAAAACTGCGAGTGTATGCAAAACCCGCGTACATCTGATATGAGAATAATAATAATAATAATAATAATATAATAATAATAATAATAATAATAATAATAATAATAATAATAATAATAATAATAATAATAATAATAATAATAATAATAATAATAATAATAATAATAATAATAATAATAATAATAATAATAATAATAATAATAATAATAATAATAACAATAATATTAATCAGCCTGACTATACCCACTGCAGGGCGAAGGCCTCTCCCATATTTCTCCACTTACCCCGGTTCTGTGCTAGCTGCATCCACTTGACCCCTGCGAACTTCTTAACCTCATCCGGCCACCTAACTTTCTACCGCCCCCTGCTAAGCTTTCCTTCCCTTGGAATCCAGTTTGTTGCCCTAAGCGACCATCGGTTATCCTCTCTTCGCACTACATGTCCTGCCCACGTCCATTTCTTCTTCTTAATTTCCACTAGAATGTCGGTAACTTGAGGTATTTCTCTGACCCACTCTGCACGCTTTCTATCTCTTAATGTTACCCCTACCATTTTTCGTTCCATAGCCCTCTGGGTTGTCCTCAACTTAAGTAGAACTCACTTGGTTAGCATCCACGTTTCAGCCCCATAGGTCAGTGCATTTAAGATGCAACTGTTATATACTTTCCTCTTTAGCGATACAGGTAAGCTGCTAGTTATAATCAGTGCGTGCTTGCCAAATGCGCTCCATCGCAATCTTATTGTTCTTGTTATTTCCTTTTCATGGTCCGGATCTGCGGTTACTACCGGTCCTAAGTAGACATGTTCGCCTACTACTTCCAGTACTTCGCTACCTAATGTAAACTGCTGTTCCTTTCCGAGGCTGTTGAAGATTACCTTAGACTTCTGCATATAGATTTTCAAGCCTACCTTTCTACTTTTTCTCTCTAGGTCACCAATCATTATTTGCAGTTCATCCCCCGAGTTGCTTAGCAAGGCAATGTCATCAGCAAATCGCAGATTACTGAGGTACTCATATCTACCCTTATCCCTAACTGCTCCCATTCCAAGGGTTGTCGACGACGCCCCGCACTTTCGGCCCACGGACGGAATTCGCGCAGACCCTCTCCGGGGTCCCGCCTCGCAGTCGACGGGGGGTGTTCTGCTCCGCGCTGCGAAGTAGCTCTCGGGTTACTCGGCCATTCCGACCCCGGACATCTGGTGGGAGAGGGTGTGCGGAGAGGGGCGGAGTGGACCGTGCCGCCACCGAAACGGACCCTTTTCGGGCAGTGTGTGTTCTGTACGCCGTGCGAGCGAGTGTTGTAAACGAAGGGACAATAAATCTGTTCCGTTGTTTTTTTTTTGACGACTGTGTCGACTACAGAACTTTTCTCAGAAGTGGGATTTCAACCAAATACCTTCCTCAACGAGTGCCTCTAAAGTTATTCGACCACAAAAATCCACGATGATGCTACGTTCGAAGACAACGAATCGAGGACCCGAGGGCGAGGTATCACGACCAGCTCACTCGACGAACGAGAGCGTACAGAACGAAGGCGAGACGCAGCCCAACGTCGAAAGGGGATCCATGAACGCTGCGACGGCAAGCAGCCACGACATGGACAGCCCCAACGAAGCAGCGCCCGTTCCCAGTGCCTTCGACTTCCAGGCGCTGATGCAGGCGGCGATCCACACGGCGGTGCGAGAGGCATTGCAGGGAGCAGCCCAGCTAATGCAATCGTCTCAATCGCCACCACGCCACTCGTCAGCAGGTGCATCGGGCGTCGCGGATAGACGATTGGCCATGGCGAGCGCACAACTGGTGCCAATATTCGACCCATCTTTGCACGATCAGCCAACGGTCGAGACGTGGCTCAACAATGTGGACAATCTGGCTGCAGCCTACAGTTGGTGCGACCAGCGGACCACTTGCTTCGCCCTTACGAAGCTCCAGGGCGTCGCAAAAACGTGGTATGATGGGCTCACAGACGTCCAACGAACTTGGGCCGACTGGAAAGCTGAAATGAAGAGGGCGTTTCCTTCGGTCTCCAGTTTTCAACGCACATTCCGAGACATGGAATCGAGAAAGAAGGAGCGCCACGAAAGTGTCGAAGCTTACTTCTACGACAAGATGGCCAAAGCAAGGCGCTGCAGCATCGGTGAAGCGGCTTGTATCGAGTACGTCATCACTGGACTCAACGACGAAGATCTGGTGCGGACCCTCAGCGTTCGAGACTACGCAAGCCCAGATGAGTTGCTCCAGTGCATGAAACGGCTCTGCGACAGAATGGACACCATGAAGCAGACGAGACCTAAGACGCTCTATCAGCCGTTGGATGCTCGACGTTCACACCGCGTCCAAGACGGCAACGACTGCGCAACTGCTCAACGTACACCTCGCACCGGAGGCGAATCGGCAAAGGCACCCGGACGGAAGTACAACGAAAAAGGCGAGCCACTTTGTTTTAATTGCTCTTCATACGGACATTTTTCGGCAGCATGCCCAAAACCTCAACGCAAACCGCGATGCACAAATTGTGGAAAATCGGGCCACGAGACCAAAGATTGTTATTCGAAGAAAGGCTCGACAACTAGCAACGGAACGAAACCAGCAATCCTTGCGCAAGAGAGCAACAATACAGTGGTCAACATGGTGCCAAATCAGAAGTACTTCATGAGTGTCAACGTAAACGGGAAGCAGATTAAGGCATACGTCGACATGGGAGGCCAATGCATAACGATACGGGAGAGCGAAGCAGAAAAGTTGAAATTCTCATATGAACCTCTAAGCCGTCCCTTTACGATCAGCGGGTACGGATCGGGAAAAACGACGCCAATGGGCAGTTTTTAAGCGAAATTGACGGTGGACCAGGCTACAGCCGACGTCCAGATCCACATTGTCCGATACGATGTACAAGCTGTCCCACTGTTTGTCGGGCAACCCTTTACTGAACAGCCGCACATAATGGTGGTGCGCCGCAAAAATACAGTGCGCGTTTTCGAGGAGCATGACGAGTTGGAGGATGAGGACGGGACTCTGGCCAACTTAGCTGTACCAGCCCTACTACCGCGCCGAGTGAACTTGTGGGCAAAGGAGGCTGTTGTCATACATCCGAATTACGTCGGCTTTGTTGAACGGGGCAGTGACAACGTTACTCACAGTGACATCTTCGTCCACGGAAAGCTGCACGAGCCACGCGGCCAATACGTACCAAGCTGTGTGCTGAAGGAAAACGAAGGGTGCGAGCTATGCCTACCAGTAGCGAATGTCTCAGAGTCTCCGCTGATCATCGCGCAAAACCAGAAAATCACAAGGGGAATCTTGTGCATGGAAGAAGAATATTCGGAACCCTCCATTCTTCTAAACTGCAGTGAAAGAAAGCCGACAAAAGCAATCTCGGGAGATGATGTAACGGTCGGATCGTCAATTTCTAACACGCAAAAGGAGTCACTCGTCGCGGTGATTAACGAGTACCGCGACTGCTTCGCAACGTGCCTATCGGAAATCCGCTGCACACGCGCAACTGAAATGAAGATTGAGCCTGACCACGGACACTCCAGTAACGTACCGCCCCTACCACCTATCGCACTCGGAAAGGCAGGCTGCGCGAACTATGATCGACGAACTGAAAGAAGCTGGAGTGGTTACGGACTCTAACTCTGCCTAGGCGAGCCCTATCCTACTTGTAACAAAAAAGAGCGGTGAGAAACGGCTTTGTGTAGACTTCCGAGCCCTCAACAAAATAACCAAGAAGGATAGGTATCCACTCCCATTAATTGACGACCAACTTGACAGGCTCCACGACAAACGACTTTTCACGAGCCTAGACCTTGAGTGCGGTTATTATCAGGTGCCTATCAATGAAGAGAGCCGAGAGAAGACGGCGTTCGTCACTCCAGACGGTCATTACGAATTCACCCGCATGCCATTCGGACTTGTCAACGCACCGAGCGTGTTCCAGCGCATGATAAATACGGTGCTCGGACCGCTCAGACACACAAAAGTCATGGCGTACATGGATGACTTGCTGATTCCGTCGGTTTCGTTTGAAGAGGGACTAAACTTCACACAGGTACTTGAAGTCCTGCGAGCTGCCGGCCTAACGTTGCGCTTGAAAAAGTGCTCGTTCTTCCAAGAGAAAATCAGCTACTTGGGTTACGAGATTTCGGCTTCGGGCATCAACCCCGACAGCCTCAAGCTGAAAGGCATCGCTAATTTTCCTACACCGGCAAACGTTCGCAATCTCAGACGTTTCCTGGGCCTTTGCAGCTAGTTCAGACGGATTGTGGCCAGATTCGCTAAGAAAGCAAAACCACTTACGACCCTGCTTTGTAAGGGACAGTGCTGGTGCTGGAATGATGATCAAGAGGCTGCATTCAGGGAACTACAAAGAAACCTAATGAGTAAGCCAACGCTGGCACTTTACGCACATGCAGCGCAGACGGAAGTGCACACCGATGCGTGCAAGGTTGGCCTCGGGGTGTGCTGTTGCAGCAGCAAGCGGACGGTAAAATGCATCCCGTTATGTATGTCAGCCGTAGCACTACGAGAGACGAGTAACGGTACCACTCGTACGAACTTGAGGCGTTAGCGATTGTATGGACTATTGAGAAGCTTAGACCATACCTGTGCGGAACCGAATTCCTCGTTGTTACAGACTGCAACTCTCTCAGGACTGCCTTGTCAAAGCGGGATCCGGTGCCACGTGTGGGCAGGTGGTACCTGAAGCTGCAAGAATACACGTTTGATGTAGAACACCGACCGGGAGCTTCAATGAGCCATGTTGATGCCCTCAGCAGAGCGCCTGCCTCAGAAGCTGAAGAGACTGAAGTTGCAAGAGGCATTAATGTCTTTGTAATGGAGCTCACCGACGACGACTTGTTGACGCTAGCACAGACAACGGACCCAAAGTTACAGTCTATCGCAGACACCTTGAGGGGATCCTCGAAGACGAAAGAAGCGCACCGCATAAGAAAGAAGTATGCCGTGGTAGAAGGCGTGCTTTTCAGGAGATCATCCAACAACGGTGAGGAGCGCTTGTTATGGGTGGTGCCACGAGCGGCACGTCGGCAAATTGTGAGACGGTGTCACGACGATATGGGACACTTCGCAGTTGACTAAACTATGGCCTTGCTAGAAAGCAAATATTGGTTCCCAAGGATGCGACGTTACGTAAAACGGCAGATCTCATGCTGCTTGGAATGTTTGTATCGAAAAGCTCCTTCCGTAAAAGAGCCGGGAAGGCTGCACAGCATCGAAAAAGTGGCCGTGCCATTCGATACGATCCATATGAATCACTTGGGCCCATGTATACGCAGCACTAGCGGCAATACGCACGTCATTGTGGCAGTGGACGACTTTACGAAGTTTGTGACCCTTCGCGCTGTGAGAAGCACCGCGTCAAGCTATACAAAGGGTTTTCTCCGAGACCTTGTTGCCACTTTCGGGGCTCCACGAAGACTGATCACCGACCAGGAAACCGCTTACACCAGCCGACAGTTCGAGAAGTACTGCAAGTCACTCAACAGAATTCACGTGAAGAACGCAACGTGCACGCCTAGGGCTAACGGGCAGGTCGAGAGGTACAACCGAATGATAACGCCCGCCATTGCCAGTCTATTCATGACGCCAGCGCACTGAAGCTTGACGCCAGCCTACTTAAGCTATGGGAGACAGCAACTGACTATATTCGTCAGGACCAGAAGAAACAGAGAGAGAGAGAGAGTTTCAACAAGCAACGAAAGACAGCGCCCAGCTACCAACCAGGCGACATGGTGTTGATCGAGAGGGAGCCAGTTTCAACCGGAAAGTCGCGCAAGCTGTGCCCAATGTACAGGGGACCGTACATGGTCGTGGAAACGCTTCCCAACGACCGATACAAAGTGCAAGACTTCCCCGAAGTACAGCGTACCCGGCGATTCTACGAAGGCGTTGTGGCGGCGGACCGGATGAGGCGCTTCACATTGGGAACCGCGGCCAGCGATGATTCCTCTTCAGAAGACACCGAAAGCGACGAGGGCCAAGCGGCCTACGAATAAGAAAAAAAAGAGAGAGAAAACGCAAGACCCCATTCCAACCGAGGGCGGTTGAAAAGAAAAGGATGGCCGAATGTTGTCGACGATGCCACGCACTTTCGGCCCACGGACGGAATTCGCGCAGACCCTCTCCAGGGTCCCGCCTCGCAGTCGACGGGGGGTGCTCTGCTCCACGCTGCGAAGTAGCTCTCGGGTTACTCGGCCATACCGACCCCGGACATCTGGTGGGAGAGGGTGCGCGGAGAGGGGCCGAGTGGACCGTGCCGCCACCGAAACGGACCCTTTTCGGGCAGTGTGTGTGCTGTACGCCGTGCGAGCGAGTGTTGTAAACGAAGGGACAATAAATCTGTTCCGTTGTTTTGTTTTTGACGACTGTGTCGACTACACAAGTCTCTGAATACTTCTAAGCAAGCTGGGAATAGTACTGGGGAGATTGTGTCTCTTTGCCTAACACCTTTCTTTACGGGGATTTTATTACTTTATGCAGAACTATGGTTGCTGTGCAGCCACTATATATATCTTCCAGCACTTGCACGTTCGGCTCATCAACCCCCTGATTTCGCAATGCCTGCATCACCGCCGAGATTTCAAATGAGTCAAATGCTTTTTCGTAATCAATGACTGCTATGTATAAGGGCTGGTTATATTCCGAGCGTTTTTCTATCACCTGATTGATGGTATAGATATGATCGATAGTAGAGTACCGTTTCTGAAAACCTGCTTGATCCTTTGCTTGATTGCAGTATAAGGTTGTCCTGATTCTATTATCGATTACCTTAGTAAATACCTTATACGTAACAGACAGTAAGCTGATTGGTATGTAATTTTTAAAGTCTGGAGTCCACTTTCTTATGGATGAGGATAATGTTTGCATTCTTACATGGTTCCGGTACCGTCGATGTCACCAGCACTGCGTATACAGGGTGGCCAGCTTTTCTAACACGATATCCATCCCGTCTTTCAGCAAATGTGTAGTTATCTGCTCCTTTCCAGCTGATTTTCCCCTTTTCATAGTTTCTAATGCTTTCTTGACCTCGTCCTTCATAACTGGTGGAACGTCTGAATGTTTTTCCCTACCGCCAATCTCCTTACGGTCCTGATTACTTTGGCTACTGTAGAGATCTGTATAGAACTCCTCGGCTACTTTGACTATCTTGTCCATATTCGTGATGACGTTGCCCTCCTTGTCCCTTATCGCATACATCTGGTTTTTGCCTATGCCCAATTTCTTCTTTACCGCTTTAAGACTTCCCTCGTTCTTTACAGCATGCTCAATTTTCTCCATGTTATACTTCCTGATATCGGGCACCTTGCGCTTATTGATTTGCTTTGATATCTCGGCCAATTCAATCTGGTCTGTTGGATTGGAAGCTTTCATACTCTGGCGTTTCTTAATCAAATCTTTTGTCTCCTTAGACAGCTTACCTGTATCCTCTCTAACTATCCTACCGCCTACTTCTACCGCGCATTCAGTAATGATATCTCTGAAATTATTGTTCATTGCTTCTAGGGTTATGTCGCCATCCTTGTTTAGAGCTGAATATCTATTCTGTAGCGAGATCCTGAACTCTTCTGCCCTCCCCCTCACCGCTAATTCGTTGACGGGTTTCTTTCTTACTAATTTGTTGCCTTCCATCTTCAGATTTAGGCTAATTCGGGACCTCATCATCCTGTGGTCACTGCAACGCACTTTCTCGATTATCTCTACATCTTGCATAATGGCGGGGGTTGAACACATTATGAAGTCAATTTCATTTTTAGTCTCCCCGTTAGGACTTTTCCATGTCCATTTTCGGTTCTTCCGTTTGCTGAAGAAGGTATTCATGATTCCTAAGTTATTGCGCTCTGCAAACTCAACTAGTAACTCCCCGCTGCTATTCCTAGAACCAATGCCATAGTCACCTACTGCCTGGTCTCCTGCCAGTTTTTTCCCCACCTTGGCATTGAAGTCGCCCATTAGTGGAGTATACTGCGTCTTTACTTTTCGCATTGCCGATTCTACATCTTCGTAGAAGCTTTCAACTGCCTGGTCATCATAACTCTATGTAGGTGCATAGGCCTGTACAGTCTTCAGTTTATATCACTTATTAAGCCTAATAACGATGGCTTCCACCCTCTCATTAATACTAGAGGGTGGCAAATAAAATATGAAAATATGAAAATAAAATTTTCCAACACACAAGGTTCGCACTAAATAGGAAGTTCTGGTTTGGACTCTTCCAGGGCGTCTGGCCACGCTCGTAGTTCACTAAGAGCTAAGAATGCGCTGTTCTCTGCTTCTCGAAAGGTATCGGGTAAGGGGGGGGGGGGGACGACTGATCTTGCCGAAGCAGGCTTTGAATTTGGTCCCAATAATAACTCGAATGAACCAATATACCGTCAGGACGCGCCATACTGTCTCCTTGGCCAAAAGTAAATACACTTGGGCTAAGAGGCTAACACACAAAAGTCACTCAAAAGAATAAAATGCATAAAGACCACCTGAACTTGAGGAAAGAACATTCATGGTCTAAAGGAATGCAAAACAAAATAAAGCAGTCTTTCGATGAAGCACTTTCTAGTCACTAAACAGTTGCGACTCGTTCCTAATGTCAACAAAATACAAGTTCATTGTTGTTATTTTTATCTATTTTGTAAGCTGAAAATACAACTGCGAGGTAAGATACAACTAAGTTTAAACTGATTCGCTCGAAGAGAAACCATTACAACTCTTATGGAGTTGGCATTGCTATTTGCTTAGCCTCCCTTCAGTCGCCCCCGTCTGGGTCTCGGTCCGATTGCTTCTACTACGTTCCCGAGGTGGCCACAGGCAGTGGCGCTAATCCTGCCCTCGCACTTCGGAGATTCTCGGCTCTTCGCCGAAACGTCGCGACAGCCTAGACTGGACAAACGCCGACAGCATCCGCCACATGAAAACGAGCCCTGAATTAAGTGACAACCTGTTCTTTGCTCTCGTTGCAATTCAATTGCTTCTACAACCTTCCGAAACGAACGTATCCCGAAAGATAACTTCTTTAGTCCAGGACGTACGTTTCTTTTCCACAGTCGGCGTGCAGATTGCCCAGACGTCCGGCCTTTACTAACAGATCCTCACGCATGCATACGCGAAATGTAGCATGATCTGGCACCTCGTGATCTCCAAGGCAGCCCTGCACTTTTTCTTTTGGAGATGGTGCTATGACGGCGCTTTCTGTCGTTTTCCGCTGAGTGGTTACAGTTAATGAACTTAACATCTGCTCTGCTTCAAAAAGTTCTGTTTCCTTGTCCATTGCGGTGAAAAGCTGAGCCATTCACGTAAGCCGTCTGATCAGAAACTGCGTTCGCTTGTTTGCCTTACAAAAATAGATTTTGAATTTCTGTTACGCACGTAATGTGTTTTTGATGAGTCATCAACCACTCAAAGGAGACTCAAGATTAGGTGTGTTTTAACATTAGATTCGCAACAGACTTTCCTTTGAGATCACACAAGAAGTTTTGTGCATAGAAAACGCAACAGTATTTTTGTGTAGGAGCTAATGTGAAAATACATTGACTTTCTCAAATGAGGGAAAGTATACATCACTAAGTGAATATATATTCTTTTCTTGTTAACTGCACACTTTCAGTGCCCTATGTTTTCATTTCTGTTTAGCATATGTAGGATGTTGCCTAAGAAACAACTTTTATGTGTTTTAACATGAGATCCGCAACAGACTTTCATTTGAGATTACGCAAGAAGTTTTGTGCTTGGAAAACACAACAGTATTTTTGTATGTGAGCTGATGTGGAAATACAATGACTTTCTCAAATGAGGGAACGTATACATCACTAAGCGAATCTATATTCCTTACTATGTTTTCATTTCTGTTTAGCATACACTGTAAAAACAAAAACAACTTTTTGGACATTTGTTTAATTAAAAACACGCTTACACCCTGAGTCTTGGGTATTTAATTGCAAATCACTTCTTGCGTAGCGAAGGGGTGCTATGGTTGGACAATATGCTTTAGGGTGTTAAAGGCAAGGATATTGTTGTGTACGCGAACCGACGCACTGCCAAACCGCCTCCAAGGAAACGGACGCACGCCTCTCCATTTGCAATGCCTCCTTGCATCTGCGAGCAAGGCCGCTTCGGAGAGACCAGCGGGGGTACCCCTGCCTGCGCCGACGACGACGCGCGGACCTAACCCGAGCCGTGCGTTGCCTCGGAACTGGATCGCCCTGGGACAATGTGCGCGACCAGGGCACGAGAAGCAATGCCTTCTTTACAGGCGCTCGCGCTTCTCTCTTCCCTCTCTTCCAAAGAAGAATAAAGTAGTCTCTACCCAGCAACCGAATCGAGAGGTTCCTCGCTCACGGGGCTCCCACGCCCCGAACATAACAGATATCACCTAACACGCTGGGAGTGGGGCTGTATAACTTCGTAGCCTTTCATACAAAAGTGATGCTACTGATATATCCCAACACCTTAATAAAGCACCACAAATAACGCTAAAATTAAAATTACACACAAGTGTTTTCTAAAAATTAAACTGAAAGTGAAACAAAATTTCACCGGAAGTATGCAGTCTTTAGTCATGTCCGGATTCGTTCGGTAATTAAAGGTTGGGAAGTTTCTCTTTGTTGTTCCCTGTTTTGTCCGGAAACGATTGTTGCCTTACCGTTGTGTCTTTGAAGCCAGGCCGTGAGCATGAACACGCTTGTGCTCTGCCTTGCAGAGTCACGTTTCACACGTCTGATGCAGCTGAATTCAGCCAAATCAGGAGACCATAAAGTCGAACTCTAATCAAGTAGTTTCACACACGTGACCTCGGAACTCATGGTAACCACGATAACGGAAAACCGAAACATCGCATTGGGAATCCAGGTGCTTACCGAAGAAGGCGGCTTGTTTTTCTTTCTTTTTTTTCTATATTCCAGCGATCACTAGTCAGTAAAATCGCGTCGATTGCGTTTTCTTTATTTAACTTGACC
>NC_139345.1:167229364-167326864 GCF_055883805.1 Amblyomma maculatum | reverse complement strand
GCATTATTGGCTTTGTGGGATGTGTTGAAGGCGCATGCACTGAAATGAAGGTGCCTCCCAATTGAAGGTCTATAAAGGTCAGAAGTACAGAGAGTACCATGTTTAAGTTAGGCAGGCTATTGAAAGAGGAGCAGACACGTAGGCGAACTTGCTTATCTTTGCTCTGCACGTGGAGAATCAGAAGAGCATTCGCCACTTCTCAGACAGCGCGGTACACGTTGGGGCAGACCTTTTGGCATATTACTCGGAAAAGTTCGATTTCAAGGGATCGCCTCATTCCAATCACGTGCGCAGTGTTCCAGGCCACGTGGCAAGGGGAGGCTCCATTTCGTGTGGAATTCTTGTGTGAAATAAAAGCAGCCACAGCCGATTACGCGGTCCTAGCATTTCCTCGTGGATAAATCAAAATATTCTAAACTACACGTTGTATTAAAGCGCTTTCGGTACACATGTTACACTGTATGAGATGTTTTTAAAGTACCGTAAAGCGCTGAAAACACGCACTAATATATTTCTTCTGCAAAATATCTCCACATGTAATGCACTGTGGAACTGAAAACAAGGTAAAGAATACATCAAAGGTGTGCCCACGTGAGTCGTACTTTTTTGATTCACGACGAATGCCGCTAAACGGCAGCTGACTTTGGACAAAACAATGGTTTGACTTTTCATGTGTTGAGAGCATTAGCTTATTACCTGAAGGCGTCGCCAGAGCTCGGAGAGATCCCGAGTTTAGTCCAACTCGAGGCACCTTGCATAGCGCCTCGGCTCGAAAAATGTGGTCCGACACCTGAAAATATAATTTTATGCTTCGTTGGAGAAAAGCCCTTAAGGGTAAGCTGGAGCAGATAATTAGAATTAAATGCCGAATTGGCTGCGATGGAGGTAAATCGGAATAGGTGAGATTTATTACTGTGGATAAACATTGAGAGTACTCTCCACATGCTGGGAATTGCTCTTTTTTAATACAGAAAGCGATTATATTTTATGGCTCTTTACCCTGCAGGAGCATCGCTAACTTTTAATAAGGGGCGATCGAGTGAACCTGCGCCAACGCCTTATGAAAACAACAACAAAAAATTAAAGCAAGATAAGCGAAACACACGGATAATAACTGCATGGTCGTTGTTAAAACATGTCAATTTAGAGCGTTGAGCTGAAGCCCTAAGTAAGTGTTCTGAGGTTTCGAGATAGTTACGCTAATATATATTGTCGGTTATGAAACAACAATTGCTTGATGATTTGAACAAAATATAAAACCTCTTAAATCTGGAGGTGTGAAGATGGAAAGTACACTATACGAACGCCGTTAACAGAAGAAGCTGCACCCTTCCACCCCTGTCTTATTAGCAGCATATTTGTATCCTATCTGTGTAAGTGACAAGAACTGACGCAATAACAATCGCGTTTAAGGTACATTGAGTTAGACATGGAGCGATGTGCTTTTCGGCTTTATACGTTACCCGTTATTTCGTTTAAATAATATTCTTTGAGGTTGCCTAAACACGGTACGTGTCCAAGACAAAGGAGATAATGCTCAACAAAACACCATTGAAATGCACGCGATATTTTTTAATGTTGTTTGTGTAAGTGACCTAAAATGATACAATAAGTGTAAGGTATCCTAATCTACGCAAGCAGATCGACATTTTACTCGATATTTTTTACAGAATGGAATGCACCGCAAGGTAAAATTCATTGGGAAAAAATTAGTTGTGGGAAACTTAGGACATAGCAGTGAAGAAACAAACCACATGTCAACAGAACGCAGCGAGAGTAAATCCCCGTTAGCAAATGAGTTCTTCGTTCAGTAGCTTTCTGGACAACACAATGTCAAGAGGACTGGTGTATAATGTGCGATTGCAGTAGCGAAAGGTCTCGATCTCTTCAGTAGTAATACTAATAAAGAAAAAATGAACGGGCAGTTGTGTCTCTAGATCGTGGTTGCAAAATCAGGGAAGGCGTGATACAATTTCACGCATGTTGAGGTGATTGACGTGCGGCATGCGAGCTCTAAGAGGTACGCGTGAAGGACCGCCTACGCAATAGCGCGACGGTGGAAGGATCTTTCAAAATGCGAAAACAGGGAGAGCAGCACCAAAAAAATTGAACTCGCATTTATTTCTTTATATTTTTTGTGGCTTATGTCACCGACACGCGTCGCATATGCCTCAGCTCGGCGGTATAAAAGTTCGCTGACGAAGTGGAGACGCCACCACAAGACATTTGTCTCCGCCTTGCTCTCAACCCCTGGAACAGCAGCTTCGCCTGGCGTCTTTTGCAGCCGCTATGATTTCAAAGGTGAGGAATGGCAACTCAACCAGAGTTTGAAAACAGATGTGAACCAAACAAGCCTTATCACGTATCCAAGCTTATACTATCCGGTGCGGTCAATATCGTAGGCAAGCTTGACACCTTCTTGTGATGAACAAGTAGGAGAGTAAGCGCCGACCCACAAGGAAAATACGCTGGTGGAATCAAACGAGGAGCACTCTTTTTAGAGCAGGTTATGAAATGAGTTGCTTTAGATTGTGGTAACGTATACTTACTACAAAACATACAGAAGAAATTCTAATAATGAGGTAATTGCGTAAAAAATGAAATGATTTAATTGGTTTGGTTTGGTTTGGTTTGTAGGATTTGAATGTCCCAAAGCTACTCAGGCTGTCAGAAACGCTGTTGTTTGTCTAACTCTTTTTGCGCTAACGGTTTCCTGCCAAAAACAAAAGGTAGCAAGCGAATATTGTTTTCTAGCTTCTATATTTTTGAAGTTGTATTCGTTGGATCCAGAGGTTCGGAACTGAACTAACCTAAAGTCTCGACTCCCTTTTTACCGCTAAAATGCTCACTTGTGATGTGCTTTCATGTTATGGTACGTTAGCTTTCTCATTAATTTGTTTTGGTTCTCGCGGCCAATTAGGATTCGAGCGATAACTCGCAAAATCGGCCTAGTTCCGACATTTATTGTGCCAATTTGAACATACGGTTGTGGACCTCTAACAGGAGCAGCCTCGGGCATTGAGAAAAGAAGCGCAATATAACAGGAGCGGAAGCACTACAGGAACGCAAGTATATATAACAAAAATCTAGCACATGATGATGGCCTCAGAACTGTCCTTAAATGAATTGCCTGCGCAGTTCAGTGCTCGTGCTTGAAATCTGCTGGGCCGGAGTATAACGTAAAATGTTGGTATTAAGAGGCTGTCGTGTTCACGAACAAAAGCTCGTTGAACTGACCGCAAATGTGACGTGGGATAGGAAAATAGTTCGGCCCGTGCAGAAAGCTTAATCTACTATAGCATACGTTACAAAGAAATTTCACGATAATGTAGCACATAGCACAACGAATCAAATTCACAGGGTTCTAAGAAACTTGACGGCATCCGGCTAATACGGCTTCTTGTCCGGAGTTGATAAACTTCCAATTATCGGGACTTTTTTCAGGTACAACTCCTCGCCCTCTTTCTGGTGGCGCAAGCTTATGGGCTTCATGAGCACCAGACAGCCGCCGGGTATCCTGGAGCGATCTACAGCGGCTATGCTGCTCCAGTAGCTACTACTCCTTATCGGGGCTACGCTGACTTTGCCTCTGTAATTGAATTATACTAGTGCAAGAGTACTAAATTTATTGCTTTTCACCGTCACTTTAGATTGTTTTGATTTATTGATTCATTGATCGGGACACAACTTACAACTCCCAAAAGGAGAAAAACTCCGCAGCTGTCAGCTCAATGGGCAACAATGTACTGAGCCGAAATTGCCAGTGCATTAAATAAAGAAGCAGTGCGGGCGTCTCATTTCCCACACTGACCAGGTTCACGTACGCAAAATCCTGATAGTTTGAAGAATACCAAATTCCACATAGCGTTCTTTTAACAACGAGACGTGCTTTTATTATATTGTCATATCAGAACCCAACCATATAAGCACTCAAGTTTGATTTAGAATGCACTGAATTTCAATGCCAAATATATTCCAGATAGAATAAATGGCATTTACTTCATTTGTCGTAAGTTCATGTTGCCTCAGATATGAACGGTTACTAAAGAAAGGGCTATTTCAATTTGGGTAAAATAAAGGCCTACTGATTCCTCTTTGGTTGGTGCACGGTGAAGAAGTTCGGCTTCAGACGGCATACTTCCACCTGTTTAAAACTCAAATTAGTACTTTTTACGCAGTCAAATGAGAGGAAATGAGAGGCTCGTCTAATACACTCATATGACAGAAGCCAACAGTTAGCAAGGCTAAGATCAGCGAAGCGAGGATGTTTTGTTCCTGTTGTTGACGTGAAATAGAAGGCCTAATTATCATTCCAGTTCAAATAAGCAAGAGAAATTAGAAACATATTCTGCACTTCTTTTCATGGCCTCGCTAACTGCTCGATATTTTTTTTTCCAATTGTCATTTTTAGCTGTGTGACAATACGGACACTGCCGATCTGCTATATTTCAATCTGGAGGTAGCTATTACGAGTCAAAATGAATTTGTATAAGCCGTTTAAGACTGAACTTGTTTCAAAAAACCTGGCCGTCTCGGTGTATTATCGGAAAAGGACAATTCCCCAATCTTAGATTATATGTTGGCTTGCAAATTATTCCCACCGGACGGAAGGGAGGAATAAACTTAAAACTTCGAATTCATAGCAAAATAAGCCATTTACTGCGCTCTAAGGCATCAAGTGAAATACTCGAGGCCCAATAATTGCCACTTTCTAACATTATCACCTGTCTTCTGCAGCCACCTCAGCCGTACAGCTTCGGCTATGACACGGTGGACGAGTACGGAAATCGCCAGTTACGCAGCGAGCAAGGAGACTCCAGCAATATGAAGACTGGATCGTACGGCTACCGCGATGTGAATGGCCTCTTCCGGAGAGTGAACTACATCGCCGACGCCAACGGTTTCCGGGCCACGGTTGACACGAACGAGCCAGGCACCGCACCGGGTGCCAGCGCCGACGTAGTCTTCAACGCCGCGCCGGTCGTCCCACCAGTTTCCGCTAGCGCAGCAGCCTCAAGGCCCGGGGTTGCTCCGATAGCGTACGGTGCCAGGGGTGTGGCAGGCGGTTACAGCGGTGCATACAGCGGGAACAGTGGATACGGATACGCACCGTACGGTGGCGCTGCATCAGCCTACAGCCGCGTTCCCTACGCAGGTGTCGGCTACGCTCGAGGAGGTGGCGCCCTTGGTGGCTATGGCAACGGAGGGTACTCTCCCTACGGCTACCGTGGTGCTGGATATCCAGCTGGGCGCTACGTCGCAGCTGGATATGAGGGATCCGGCGGTTGGCCTGCTGGTCACCACGGGTACCGAAGGCGATAACAGAAGGCCAGCGTCTGCCTAGGAGACCAAAATATATAAACAATGAAACATCGTAGCCTTACCACGAAAACCCTTCAGTGATTATGAAAGCGTGGGCTACAGAAAAAAAATGCGTGAAATTCCTACGGGACTAGTCTTGAGACTCTCCGTGCATTTATTATCCAATACGTGGTAGTATAAATGATTTTTCAATACACAATGCATGCTTTTTTTTATACATTTTTGCTGAATGTAACTCCCGTAGAATGGGCATCATAATAAAATATGAGCCTATTGCGCAGTCGTCAGCTTTCTCTCGCAAACAAATAAAAATAAAAAAATTAATAGTCTTGTGTAGTAGTTGAGCAACAAATAGACATCGAGAAAGCAACACCTTCACTGCAGCTGTCTGCAATAGCAATGCACTATAGCAGCAGACATGATGCAAACCGCGATTAAACGCCTTAACTTATACAGACAGCGAAGCTGGAGCAGCGTAGAGGCTGCCTGAGAGCAAGTGTCGGTGCATTTTTCTGTTCAACAACTCATTCGTATACTCATCTTAGTATCACGTATGCAGATTCGTCACTTTATGGCCTGCTCAGAGTATACACAACTCGGCAACGATATAACAGCCTTGCTTGTGCAAAAAAAAAAAAAGGAAAGAAAAAAAAACGCTTGCATCATGGCAGTCTGTGCAGTTAACTTGCTCTAGCTGCACTATATATAGAAAAACGAGTCGGCAAGCCCTGGCATGAAGGAAGTATCTGTGGATTTTTCCTTTATGCTGATCAATTTCAAATAAGTTATTCGTAGCGATAATAAATTAAAACGTATGGGAAAAAACATGTCGCTGATTGCATCCCATAAGATTTATAGGGCAGTTTTTCTTCTAGTGTCTAAACTCGGTTATCTCTGCTAATATAATACTGTTTCATATTTATCAAAATAGAATAACCCCTATGCTTTCTTCATTGTCACTAGCGGTTGCCTCACTTTGTATTTCATAGTCCACGTATCCTTTTCCATACGTTTGTTTGTTATCTATACAGGGTATACTATACACCTTGTTTAAATGCATATAGGCAACTCGCTATAGCTTATTCGAGTAGGTATGCGACAAAACAATGGACAGTGACCAACAGCGCAGCGTCTCATGATGTATAGATGCTTTGGGTACGTTTTTTGATTGTCCTGCTTGTACTTGAACAGTAGTTGATGAGGAGGATTGCTGCTCACGCTCCGAAACTTTGCAAAAAATATTATTTCGCCTCTGAATTAGTTGACATTCAGAGTGCAATGTAATATATTAAGCGAGTTGGTTTTGGAATTCCTTATTTACTCGCGCGAAGACAGCACAAAGATGAAAGTGCACAACAGCGCTGTTATGCGCATTCAGAAGCCGCTGTTACAAGCTTCTTCGTGGTATAGTAATGGACGGTTTCTCTTGCGTTCTCGCGGCGAATCCCGCTACGAAACAGTCGGACTTAGAGTGTGTATGTGTGTGTGGCAGATAGAGAGAGAGAGAGAGAGAGAGAGTGAGTGAGAGAGGGTTGAACATTTTATTTAAAGCATAGGGTGAAGGAGCTCCCGGGTTTCCGTCGGTTGGGACGAAATGCTCAAGCTGCGATCCTGTGTGATGCTTGCAAAGGAAGCAAACGGCTCATTTGTGTGCCTCCACTGTTGCTTCAACTTTGCGTGAGAATGTAACTGATTTTTTCCCGCCCACTGGCATCTTGCAGTGGAAGGGCTCAGTATTTATACTGAAGAATTTAGCAGTGGTGTTTTGTTTTCTTCGTCATAGAAATTTTGCTCAATGTGGTGCAACCTTACAGCGGAGGTTTCCGGGAAGCCCCCTAATAGAATTCTGCACTTGAACATTATACCTTTTTTAAGTCATCCTCCAAAGGCGCCTTGCACTGGCATATTCTTTCCCATTAAGAAAAGAGAGTTCCAGAACTCCTGAATACGATTACGCGAACACGACGTAGTGTGTTCCGAACACTGTAGATAAACGATTCTTCAATTGCATTTAAGAAACGGGTGTGGGAACACCAGACGCTATATCCGAGTAGGCTATGCTAATTCTCCCAGGGAACAAAAAGAAACTGGCAGGATTTGTCCACAAAACATAACGCTTATTTGAGCATCGAACGTTTTGGGCGTTTTAAAGTAAATATTGGATGAGGTTGCATATCTGGCAGCTGCATAGGAAATTCCCCCCCCCCCCCCGCCCCCATACTGATGAAATGAAACATTAAACTGGATATCAAGACGGTACGTGTAAGGAGTCAGCAGTTGAAATGCGAAAATACGTTCCCCCAAAATCTGCATTTATAAGTATACCAGCTATAAAGAGTAATTGCTGCCAGCAGGTGTAAAATAAATAAAAATATTACGATTCACGAAGCCATATAAAAGGAATATATATATATATATATATATATATATATATATATATATATATATATATATATATATATATATATATATATATATATATATATATATGGTTGCTGTTTTCGCTGCAGGTTTACCGGTCGAAGCTTTTATTGGTACAGGGGCTGCAATTTTTGTCACTCACGCTGATTTGTGCTACCGTTTGCGAAAAGTGACACCATATGATGGGCTTAAACTCCGTGGAGCCAATGACGTCCCTTTGCGCCTTTCAGCGAAGTGCACCGTACGAGCTGTTATCGACGGCATCCGCCATCATGTGCAGTTTGCTGTGCTCTCACCTTGTCCGCATCTGTTGATTTTTGGATGTAATTTTTTGTCAACCGCTTTAGTGTTAATTTCTTGTAGCGACCGTGTTATTCATATGACAGACAGCGATTTTCCATCTGACTTTTCTGAACATCATCCCCTCGTTGCTGCCGCTGATACTGTTTTGCCTCTTCAGTGCGAAAAACTGCTTACTGTTGTTTTTGACCACATCACCCACAGGGACGTACTCATAGCACCATCTTATTGTCATCTTGAACGCGGCATCGCCTTCCCGTCAAGTCTTGTCCGGTTCCACAACGGCTCAGCGACAGTAGCGGCCCCCAACACTTCACGTGAATGCCTCGTGCTCCCAAAAGGAACTTCTCTGCCTTGCATGGTGGATGTTCAACCTTTTTCCCTGATGGTGGTCACTGCCCCTCTGCTTCAGAAATTGTGTTTTGTCAGACGTCTGTCTTTCTGTTCTCACAATTACTATTAATCCTAACCTCACGCCGAACCAACGCCAAGAACTGCTGGCATTGCTTCTACACCACCAAGCCATTTTTGATGCCACTTCCCCACCACTGGGACGGACTAGTGTTGCGCGCCATCGCATCATTACTGAAGGTAACTCTATCGTTCGCCGACAGCCTTATCGGGTTTCCTGCTCAGAACAAAAAGTAATTGAAGAAAATGTAAATGACATGCTCCGTCGCAATAATATTCGTCCCTCAACAAACCCATGGTCCTCCCCAGTAGTGCTAGTTCAAGACCAGGACGGCTCGGTACGCTTTGTGTTGATTACCGCGCACTGAACAAAGTTACCCGCAAAGATACTTATACGATGTCGCGAATTGATGACGCCCTTGACTTTCTTCAAGGCGCCGAATATTTCTCGACCTTAGACCTCCGCTCAGGTTATTGGTAAATACCTATATACGAGGACGACAAAGAAAAAACCGCTTTCGCTACCCCCGATGACCTTTACAAATTTAATGTTATGCCTTTCGGACTTTGTAATGCATCAGCGACATTTGAAGGAAGGATCGACACCACTTTGCGGCCTAAAATGAAGAACCTGTTTATGTTATTGGACGACATTGTTATCTTTTCGGCAACTTTTAACGACCATCTCACGCGCCTGAATGAAGTCCTCGCCAGTCTCGCTTGAGCAGGCCTTCAGCTCAACATCAAGAAGTGCCACTTTGCACAGATGGAAGTTAAAACATTGGGACAATTGGTCAGGCATGACGACATTCGTCCAGATCCTGAAAAAATTATCGCGCTCTTGAACTTTACTCGTTCACAACGGACTACAGATTTGCGAAGTTTCCTCGGCCTGGTGTCTTATTGCTGCATTGCTGGTGTATTATTGCTGGAGCAACTATTGCTGCTCCACTTTATGAACTACCTAAAGCACGCAGCCCTTTCGTGTGGACTGAACAGTGCGAAACTGCTTTTATTGACCTAAAGCACGCTCTCAAATCAGATCCTGTTCTTGGCCACTTCAGTGACAGCGCTGCAACTATCCTGCACACCTATGCCAGTGGTCACGCTCTTGGCGCTGTTCTTCTTCAGCGTGATGCAACTTCGCGTAAGAAAGTGATTGCCTTTGCCAGTCGGACTATGACTCCAGCTGAGAAAAACTACACCATTACCGAACAGGAATGTCTTGCCGTCGTCTGGGCTGTCCAAAAATTTCGCCCTTACCTAAACGGTCGGTACTTCACAGTTGTGACCGCTCACCATTCTCTTTGCTGGTTGTCTTCACTCAAACATTTGACAGGCCGACATAGCCACTGAATTCTACGCCTGCAAGAATACCATTTCGACGTCACTTTTAAATCTGTTCGCCAACACCAAGACGCCGACGCTCTTCGTCGCTTTCCACTTTCGGAATAAGCTTGCTGTTTTCCTTCCCAATGCATTTCCGCCTCTGAGCAGAGCCGACCCTCTCTTTGCCCGACGTATATCACAACAGTTTCATCTGACGACTGTGAGAACAAGCACGCTCTCCGCTCTCCGCTCACAGCAATTAGCCGATGCCTACTGCGGTCCCATCATCGACTGCCTTATCGTCGCTTCGGACCCGCCCAATGCTAGGCTTGGCCGACAGCTTCGCAATTTCAAGCTCGAAGATGGCATTCTACACCGCTACGTGTATTGCTCTGATGAAACTCGCTGGATCCCAGTCGTGCAGCGTGTGCTTCGCCCACGTATACTGGCGGCTCTCCACGATGACGCTACTGCAGGTCACCTTGGTTTTGACAAAACCTATGACCGCGTGAGAAAACGACTCTTTTGGCCTGGCTTATCTTCTACCGTTGCCAAATACGTCGCATCCTGCCCTCTGTGCAAACCTCGTAAACCGCTGTCATCTTCGCCCGCTTGCCTTCTACAACCTCTTCCCTGTCCCGCCACACCATTCGACATAGTCGGCATCGACTATGTTGTCCCCTACCTCTCTCCGATGGGGGTAACCATTGGATTATAACACCTGTCGATCACCTCACACGCTACGCTGAGACATCACCTGTACCGACTGGTTCCACTCAAGAAGCAGCAAATTCCTTTTTGTCATCAATTGTATCGCGTCATGGAGCTCCTCCGGTACTCCTAAGTGACCGCGGGACAGCCTTCTTATCGACATTCGTTGCCGAAGTTCTTCACGCGTCATCCACCTTTCATAAGACCACCTCAAGCTACCATCCCCAGACTAACGGTCTTACTGAGCAATTTCATCGCACCTTGTCGGATATGATATCCGTGTACATCACATCAGATTATCTAAATTAGGACACTATTCTATTATTCGTCACATTCGCCTATAATACAGCGGTACAGCGGACTACCGGTTACTCCCCATTTTTCCTTGTTTATGGCCATCCTCCAATTACTATTCTCGACACTTCCTTCTTCTCTTCGCCCGACTACTCCACATCAGTACCTACCCAGTTCTTATCTGGTGTGGCCAGATGCCGTCATCTTGCCCGCCTCAACATAGCAGCGTACCAGGAAGACCGCAAGTGTCGCTATGATTTTACACATCACGTGGTCTCTTTTCGTCCTGGTGACGAAGTGCTGCTTTATACACCATTGCGCACCCTTGGCCTTAGTGACAAATTCTGCCACCGCTATGTTGGTCCCTACGAGGTCATCAGCCAAACTTCCGCAGTGAACTACAAAGTCACGCCTGCTGATCCCCTATCCGATCGACGCCACCATGGAACTGAAATTGTTCATGTTTCTCGCTTGAAACCGTTTGTGCGCCGCGGTGCATCGGTTATTTAAGAGCGGCCAGGCTCACCGCTTTCGACCCCTCGGGCAGATTGCGAGCCTATTTTCTTTAATTTGTACATGCTATGATCTTCTCCTTTCATTTGTACATACCATCGTCATCGTCCTGCGGCGCCGCGGCTCCGGCACGCGCCTGGGTTTTGTCATCGGATTAAAACGCTAGACAAGGCATTGCTGGCCTTGCCGTTAAGACCTTACCGTCTCAGTCGAGCTTTCTTTCAGAATATATATATATATATAAATATATATTGCTACAGTCCATATGATAAACGAAGATAAGGAACTCGGGGGTAGTTGGACGAAGAAGAGAGTGGGTGTGGAAGTGCCGCCTGTTTTGTGTACACCATATCTCGGGCTCAGAAAGTTGTGTTACATAGAGCAAGCGTGTTACATTATTAGTGGAGAGTGCGCTTTCGATCCCACGTCATTTCGCCATCTACGCACCACTGGAGCCTCGTCGTAGCCGCCGCCTAGCTGGACTACCGCCACTCATCGTTACAATGCCACCGCCGATTGAACCTAGCCCAGCTCTTCTTCCCACACCAAATCAGGCGAGTTCCGGCCTTTATCAACCTTACCGAGAGCCTCGTCCCCTCGCTGGCGCATCGGGGAAAGACGTTGACGACTGGATCTGCCACTACCAACGGGTAAGCCGTCACAACCGCTGGGACTTCGCCACTCAGCTCGACAACGTCGTATTCTTCCTGACCGACACCGCCCTTGTCTGGTTGGAAAACCATGAGGACACGCTGACGACATGGGACCGCTTTTTCACCGAACTCAAACAGTGTTTCCGCGATTAGTCGGCGCGCAAGAAGCGAGCCGAACAGACACTAGCCAATCGCGCCCAACTACCTGGAGTGACCTGCACTACCTATACCGAAGCGGTCCTCAAATTTTGCAGAACCATCGATTCGCGCTTTTCTGAGGAAGACAAAGTTGGGCATCTTTTGAAAGGCATCGCAGCTGATGTCTACAACGTCCTCATCGCCAAAGATATCTCGACTTTGTCCGCTGTCCTCTGTCACATCCGCACATTCGAAGCATTAAAGACCCGTCGAGTAACTCCTAAGTTTGGAAGGCTTGCCAATGTGACAACCGTCGCCAGCATTGACGAGAATGTTCCTCTAGACTTTACTTCAACTATCCGGCAGATCATTCGCGAAGAGCTACTCCGGCTCGATTCCCGCTGCCGGCACACGTCAGCAGTGTCCTACCACCCATATTTTCCGTATGAACCTGCCTAAAATCTTCAATAACAGCCTGAGTTTCCTTCTGTTCACTCAGTACACCCTGCCTTTTTCGAAGAATGCTCGCGGCAACATTTCGCAAGCCCTGTTTCTTCTAGTCATCTTGATCAGGCTAACGACCTTAGGCCGCGAAGACCTAGGCGAGCACCCCGGAGCAGCGCGATCCTGACTTTTATCGACAGCATCACATCGAATCCTTCCGGGGCCAACCCCTTCATCGGCCTACTTCTGTCTGCTACCGGTGTGGCACCCCGGGCCATATTTCACGACAATGCCGCCGTCGTCGCCCATCGCAAACTGACCGGCCAACGTGTCAAGACCCAACCAGCGATTACCCAGCTGTCTCCCGTCGGTACTGGTCGTCTCATCCGCGTGGCCAGTTTCAGCGCGGTGACGTACGCAACCACTCCCCGGCTTCCGACTGGAGTCTGACTCCACCGCCCGTTTTTCGTACCCGCCGCTCGGCATCCCCACGACGTCGTTCCCAGTCCCCTCCTCCGGAAAACTAGGCGCCACGGCCGATGGAGGTGAGGCCGCCGGTGAAAGCTCACTATTCGCAGAAATACCTCTTTCCGTGACTATGCTCAAAAATAAGATTTCTGTGTCTGTTGACGGTACTTCTACAATGGCATTAGTGGACACTGGTGCGACAATATCGAATATGACCCAGGTAGCACAAAATGTGGGGCCCCAGTAGGTCCGATGTAGGCAAGTGTGGCTGGGGCAACCATCATAACATCTGCATTGGTCCCCGATGGGGCAAAAGTGGGCAAGCCCCATTTGGGCTTGCCCCTGTTCCTCCTGCATGGGTCCCATAGCGGCGTTGCTCGGGCCAATGCACAGCACATTCCAGCATCAAGACCACAAGGGTCCCTTGTCGGATATTTGAGGGCAATCCAACCTAAATGTGGGCTCTTTACGTGAAAGCCTTCATAGATCCGAAATAAGGCCGCCACCATTAAATCTTTGTGGGACCAAATACGGCCGTAGTGGGGCAAACAAACGGACATACCCACATACTGCCCCAATCGGCCTCTTGTATAGGTTACTTGAGGGCAGGTGAAATATGAAAGAGCTCAATTTGGGTAAGCCCCCATGAAGCCCAAGTGAGGCAGCCTTAGCTAAACCGCTTTAGGTTTCACATAGGCTGTAATGTGGCTGGAGGGCGGACGTGCCCGCATGGTACCAAAATCGGTCGCTGGTGGGGACTTTGAAGGCACGTGCAACAGCAGGTGGGCTATAGGTTCAAAAACAGCACCCAGCCCAATTGGGGCTGCCCACAAAAAATTGCTTTATATCCCACAAAGGCCTTAATGGGGCTGGAAGGCGAGAGGACCCGCAAAATACCAATATAGGTCTCTTGTGTGGAATTTGACGACACGTGCAACAGCAAGTGGGCTTTAGGTTCAAAAGCAACACCCAGCCCAGTTGGGGCTGCCCACACAAAACCGCTGTAGGTCCCACATCGGCCGTAATGGGGCAAGAAGGCACACCTGTCATTGTGTACTCATTCTTTATGACCTTTATTTGTATTAGATGCTGCACTAAATTACTAATATAGATGAATTGTATAACAGTTGTTGCGATTTTACTCAGTTAAAAATATTACATGGCTTTAGTTCTCGCGCTAATGCAAATTGCGCTAAAAATACAAAAAAATGCTGATTACTAGCTGTAGCTCCTTATGTCGTTGTTGTGGACACCCTGCAACTTTAAGCACAATATTACTGTTCAGAACACGCATCTCTGTAGCCTGAACAAGATGTACATGAAGTCATTTAGGCTAGATTAATGTTATGAATTATTGTAAAATTTAATATTTTGGCTGTTTAGACATGTATAAAAAAATTACCTAATTATGTGCATAAATATTGATTGGGAAAACTTCGACTAGGGCTTGCCATCAATTTCCTGCATCGGACCCCTATGAGAATAATGTGGGCAAGCCCAAGTGCGGCTTGCGTTATAGAACTCGCATCGGTCCTATGTGAATATCTCAGAGGCTAACCGAAATAAAAAAAATGTACATCCAGAGCGGCTGCCGGAATCTGTCCAAAGTTGGACCATCGTGAGGGAGCTGGCGGGATGTGCCCTTTTGGCAATGCGGGAAAAATGTGGGCAGCCCCGCAATGGCTCCCTGCATCGGTCCCTAGTAGGGCCCATGGGGGCTTTGTCGACAGCCCCCTTCAGGCCTACATCGGCGCCACTTGCAGCACCCACACTGAGCCCACCGGGGCTCTCCTACATTGCCTACATCGATCCCATCGGGACCCACCCTTCATAGCCCCCTTTGTGCTACCTGGGGAGTTTAACATTTAAAAACTTACTGGGTCCAAAATTGATGTTTCCTTGGGACAGAAATGCAAATTTTCATAGCGCTAGTAGCGATTTGTTGTATCCCGTTGGAGTGCGCAGTGACAAGGTGTCTCTTGGAGGAACCGTGTTTTCTGCAGAATTCGCCGTGCTACCCCACTCTACACATGATGTAATTCTTGGTATAGATTTTCCGCGCTTGTGTGGCGCAACCGTAGACTGTCGCACGGGCGAGATCAGTGTTTAGGGCTCCACCTGAGTTCTTCGAGGAGTCTTGTTTGGGAAGATGTGCTGTGCGTGTGCGACAATACTGCTGTGCCCCCGATGTCTATGCAGTACATTCCGGTATCTGTTCTCGTCGTACAATCGAAACGTTTGATGCGACCGTGACACCTAACAATTCGAACTGCGCGAACAAATCTCTCCTGGTTCCTAATTGCGTGAGGTCGGTAACCAAAAGCTGCATGCATTGTGGACTATTAATTGCTCCATGCAGCTAGCACAGAACCGGGTGAAGTGGAGAAATATGGGAGAGGCCTTCGCCCTGCAGAGGGTATAGTCAGGATGATGATGTTGATGATGATATGATAAATGAAGATGAGGAACGCGGGGGTATTTGGACGAAGAAGAAGAGAGTGGGTGTAGAAGTGCCGCCTGTTTCGTGTGCACCATATCTTGGGCTCAGAAAGTTGTGTTACATAGATACAAGCATGTTATAAATAATATATATATATATATATATATATATATATATATATATATATATATATATATATATATATATATATATATATTCCGCGGTTCCAGGCAACCAACTTCGTCGTCTACGCTAACCAGCAACCACTTCATCGTCTACGTCAACTAGCCACTGATTGTCTCCGCTTCGTCGTCTACTATAGTTTGTATCACTGCCCCCCTCCTCTGTAGCATCGACTTGATGCGACGAGGTGCTACTAGGAAGAAGTTGGGGAAAGGGTACACAAAAGTGTCACAAGGACCCAGCGGCGTTGACGAAAAGTTCAGTCATGCACGATCACTATAGGGCTTCAGCCGAACCACGTGCACGATTTCAGGACGCTGCGGCCTTCGGGATGGAGCTGAAGCTACGGGAACAACGGCGTAGGTGACATCACTGATACGGCGAACAATCTTGTAAGGACCGAAGTATCGGCGTAGTAACTTTTCAGATTGGCTGCGATGACGAACATGTGTCCACACGCAGACAAAGTCGCCCGGATCGTAATTGACGATTCTTCGGCTGAGGTTATACCGAGCAGCGCCATTCGCCTGTTGTCGGTGGATTCTGAGGCGTGCTAGTTGCCGCGCTGCCTCAGCACGCTGAAATAAGATGTTGGCGTTAATTTCGCCATCAGAGCTGCATGAAGGACCAACTGGCATCATGGCATCCAACGACGTGCTCACTTGGCGACCAAAGACAAGTTCGAACGGTGTCAGTCACGTCGTCTCTTGAGTGGCGGTATAGTACGCGAAAGTTATATAGGGCAAAATCGCATCCCAGGTGCGACGTTCTGCGTCCACACACATAGCAATGATGTCGGTGAGGTTGCGATTCAGGCGCTCCACCAGCCCGTTGGTATGAGGGTGATACGCCGTCGCACGTCGATGGCTAGTGTGAGTCAGAGTCATGACCAACCGGATTAGGCGAGCCGTAAAAGATGTTCCACGGTCAGTGAGTACCACGGCGGGGGGGGGGGGGGGGGCGCCATGACGTAGGACAATGCTAAGAACAAAAAACTGAGCAACTTCGGCTGCAGTACCTTTAACAAGGAACGCGGTCTCTGCGTACCGTGTTAGGTAGTCTGTCGCGACGACTACCCAACGGTTGCCAGATGAGGACTTCGGAAAAGGACCGAGAAGATCCATGCCCGCTTGATGGAAAGGGGTCTTCGGCGGAGCAATGGGCTGAAGAAATCCAGCGTGTTTCAATGGCGGAGACTTCCGACATTGGCAGTCACGACATGAGCGTACATAGGCCCGCACCGATGGGAGTAACCTGGGCCAATGATACTTTTGACGAGTTCGTGCAAGCGTACGGCTCACACCCAGGTTGCCGGCGGAGGGTTCATCATGACAGGCACTCAATATATCTCGGCGCAACTCGGAGGGCACAACAAGGAGAAACGTCTCTTCACTGTTAGCAAAATTTCGCTTGTAGAGCACGTTACCACGCAGAGTGAACGTTTGAAGCCCACGAAGAAAAACACGGGGAATACGGGCGTTGACGCCCTGCAGATAGTCGACGAATGACGCTAACTCTGGGTCCCTTCTCTGCAGCTGCGCCATTTGGGTTGTACTAATAGCCCCCAGAAAGGGAGAATCATCGGCCGTTTCTTCTGGACATATGGCGATGGGCGAGCGCGACACAGTCAGCATCCTGATGGTTCCGTCTGATTTGTATACGACTGTTACGTCATACTCTTGTAATCTAAGACTGCATCTAGCCAATCGTCCTGAGGGGTCTCTGAGGCTCGCGAGCCAGCATAATGAATGGTGGTCGCTTATAACGCGGAAAGGTCGGCCGTAGAGGTATGAACGAAACTTGGTGAGGGCCCATATAATAAGAAAGGCAAAAAGGGTGGAGGTTTAAGCGCGTCTTCAACTTAGTGATAGGAGGGAAGACTGTACCTCCAGACATTATTTCTCAGTCGTTGAATAGTTGGTTTCGGAGCGGGTAAGTGTTCGGATCGCGTAAGCGATGACCCGTTCTGCAACGCCTTGCCACCGAATTATTACGGCACCGACCCCAACGTCGCTGGCATCAGTGTGAACGTCAGTTGCGGCGTTTTCGTCAAAATGGCCTAGTATCGGGGGATTCTGTAGGCGGCTGCGAAGCTCAAGGAAAGCGGCCTCTTGTTTACTTCCCACAGGAACGGCCTGTCATCTCGAGTCAGTGTGGTTAGCGGTTCTGCGATGTGCGGAAAGTCTCGTACAAAGCGTCTGTAATAGGAGCACAAACCTAAGAACCGTCGAACAGCTTTCTTGTCAGTAGGGTGCGGAAAACCAGAAACGGCAGCTGTCTTTTCAGGGCCCGGGCGAACACCTTTTGCGCTGACGACGTGACCAAGGAAGCGAAGTTCCTCAAAGCCGAAGTGACATTTGCCCGGTTTGATTGTCAGGTTGGCGTCTCGGAGAGCTTTTAACACAAGGCGTAATCTTTCTAGGTGTTGGTCGAAGGTGGTCGAAAATATGACACCTTCCAGGTAAACCGAACACGACTGCCATTTCAAACTGGACAGAACGGTGTCCATCATGCGTTGGAACGTGGCCGGTGCCGAATATAGGCCGAAGGGTAGCACCTTAAACTCGTACAAGCCATCGGGTGTCACGAAAGCCGTCTTCTCCCGGTCTCTCCCATCCACTTTTATTTGCCAGTACCCACTTTTTAGGTCTAGCGACGAGAAGTATCGGGCATCTCGTAGTCAATCGAGCGCGTCGTCTATGCGGGGAAGTGAGTAAAAGGTCTTTTTAGTGACGAGATTTAGTTTTCTGTAATCGACACAGAACAGCAGAGCGTTGTCCTTTTTTCTGACGAGAACAACCGGCGAAGCCCACGGCCTTGTAGACGGCTGAATGACATCATCGGAAAGCATTTCGGTGACCTGTCTCTGAATCGCTGCTCGTTCCATTGTAGAAACCAGGTATGGCCGTTGGCATACGGGGCGCGTGGTCTCGTCTGTTATTATACTGTGTTTGGCGACCGGAGTTCGGCCCACTTTGGAAGACGTTGCAAAGCAGTCTACAAAATCTGCCAAGACAGTTGAAAGCAGATCCTTCTGAGCCGGCGATAACTCGGTGTTTATTTCGACAGGTGGCAGAACGTGACGAGGTCCAGTGTCATCTGGAAGTTCTTCTTCCACGGTCCACAAATGTGGACACTCCGCGACGTCTTAGAGGAAGGAGATCACCGTGCCTTTGACGAGATGCTGAAATTCGTTCGAAAAGTTGGTGAGCAGAACGGTAGTGCAGCCATCCCGTAGGTGGACGAGACCTCGGGCAACAATGAGACGCCTCTAAAGCAGCAGCGGGATATGACCCTCCGCCATGCCCTCAATGTCATTAAATAGGTCATTCTGCATGCGCATTACGACACTGCACCGTGGTGCCACCATGACATCATCCTCCACAATACACAGAGCATGGCTACAGGGATCGCGGGTGTCGAAGCGTGCCACTGCCCGTTTAGTCGAGATTGTGACTCGTGCCTCGTGTAGGTCGATCACAGCACCGTTTGCCTGCAGAAAGTCGAGCTCTAGAATCAAACCTCTTGACCATTCGCGCAAGACAACGAATTCCCCGACGTAGACGAAACCGCGGATGCCAATTCGGGCTCTGCACCCTCCGGCCGGGCTAATGAGGTGACCTCCGTCGTGCGAATGCTAGGGACTGACCATGGCGTCACAACTTTGCTCAATTCCTGGGCGAGGGCGTGGCTCATCACTGAATAGTCTGCACCGATGTCAAGTAAAGCGATCGTGTCAGTTCCGTCAAGTGTCACGCACAAATCCGAAGTAGCGCATGGGATGCTGTCGCTACCCTGCCCCTGTGAGAAAACAGCGTATCGGTGTATCGGCGGCAGAGGATCTTCAATATTTCCGTCCGCAGCGGCCTTACCTCCGGAGACCGCTGGAATTAGTTTTCCCGTTGTGGACTGGGAGAACGCCGCCAGTATTGCTGGCGTCTCTGCGAGGGGTTGGGGAACGGTACCGCAGCGGAGATGACGATCCTGAGTCATAGCGCCTGTATCTCCCAGGCCTCTGACTGGCCGACAGATGAGCTTCAATTTCGAGCGGCCGTTCGCCGTTCCATGGACAGAGCGCATCGGGTCCGAAGCCGCGAAGTCTCCCTCGGCGATACGGGCATGCACGGTAAAGGTGACCGGGCTCCCCGCAGTGGTAGCAGATTGGCCTGCAGTCCTGCGTATGCCCCAAGTCCGACTTGCGAAGGCGTGGAACAGGCACCACAGCTTGAGCCGATGCGTCATACGGACTGATGTGGCTAACCACCGGTGTCGGGTCAACAGGACCACAGGCATCTGCTTGACGTGCAACGAACGCGTACATCCGTTTGTCGTCGACCCGTGGTGGCATGGTAGCGACAGGATGGTTGGCAGCTGCCTGACGAACAACGGATGTGTGCGTGGGCATTTCATCGACGCGCTGCAGTAGGTTGGTGACCGAGAATTCATGAGCAGCCTGGCGTACTTCATCTCTGACAACTGCGGTCAGTGATGTCACTGGCGCACTCTGAGGCAGACGGAAACGTTGGAGTTCCTCTCGAACAACCGACCGAATGAAGTCACGTAAGGCGTCCGCACCGCCTCCATGGCATGACGAAAAAACATCTGGGGCCAAGCTGCTGACATCTCGGTTGTACTGCCGGGTCCGTTGTTGGAGCGTCGTTTCCATGGTCGTTGCCTCCGCGAGGAATTCAGCAACAGTACGCGGTGGACTGCGAACGAGGCCCGAAAACAGCGCCTGCTTAACTCTACGCATGAAGTGGCGAAGCTTCTTCTTCTCTTTCATACTGGGGTCTGCGCTCTGAAAAGACGGGCCATGTCTTCAGAGTACATGCGCACACTTTCATTTGGCCGCTGGTTTCTGGACTGTAGTGCAGCTTCAGCTTTCTCGTGGCGGTCGGCGTTGGGGAAGGTGGCCAGAAGTCACGGCAAAATGCTTCCCAGGTGGTAAGGGCGCCCTCGTGGTTACCATGTAGACGCAGACTCTTCTAGGGTGAAGTAAACATTATTGAGCTTTCGCTCATCACTCCAGCCGTTGTACCGAGCCACTCGCTCGAAGGTCACCAGCCAATCCTCAGAGTCTTCGAAGACGTCGCCGTGAAAAGATGGTGGTGTTCGCGGCGGGTGCAAAGAATCGGAGCTGAGAGCCTGAGATCAGTGGCCATGTCGAGGTGGCTCGAGCGTTGCGGCTGCGTGATCCTCGTAGGGGTGGAAAGGGGTCCAACCTCAGACGACTGTACGCGGAGGCGGCGACTGATTCGCTGGTGGACCGGCGTCAGATCCGTCGTGAAGTGTGTAAACGTGGGAAAGCGTACCCAGCGCACTCCACCAGACTGTAACAGTTATTGCGCCAAACGTCCAGGCAACGCCCTGAGCCTAGAAGACTGTTGAAGTCCGAGAGCGGTCCGAGCAGCGGTGTGAGCGCGGTTCCAGGCAACCAAATTCGTCGTCTACGCCAACCAGCAACCACTTCATCGTCTGCGTCAACTAGCCACTGATTGTCTCCACTTCGTCGTCGACTATAGTTTGTATTATTATATATAGTGAAAAATGAAGACCAACATGTGAAACAATTTATTGACGTTTCGGCTGTGGAACAGCCTTCGTCAGAATGTCCGTTTCGGCTGTTCGGCGTCTCGGACGTTTCGGCTGTTCCACAGCCGAAACGTCAATAAATTGTTTCACACGTGGTCTTCATTTTTGACCACTATTGACCGTGGCCAAGATTTCATTTTGATTTATGTATATATATATATATATATATATATATACGATAAATAAACAACTGAACCAATTTGGGAATCAACCTGCCAATGTGAGAAATTTACGAAACATGAGCAATTACACCCAAGTTTTGGAGTAGACGCCTCTCGCTGATTTAACTTTTACCGGTTGCCACAAAGCTCATGAATCCACAAAAAAAAAGTTTTTATCGGAGAGTTCTATTGGGTATGTCAGTACATTTGTTTTGCAATTCGTTGACGTCCAGTAAGATCAGAGCCGAGGCATGGACCGCGGATCTTCGGATTGCCAACAAACTGGCGCCTACAATAACTTATTTATCTCCAGCCTACATAGACTCATTCACATTTCGTGATATATAACAATTCCACTTAGGGAATTTGCTGTAGGTAACTCTTGTACAGTTCTTGGGATCGTACTCTCTTTAGGAAGCGCTACGTCGGTACTCACAAATAACTGCTGCGGTAAGCGATGAAAGAGCATTTCAACCGCGTTCTTGTAAAATAAAATAGTAACCTAATTCGTGTAACGGAGCAATCTACGACTGCAATTTGTTTCATACTGCTTTTTATTTAGAGGACAACCGAGGAAAATAGCAATGCTTTAGACATATGCACACAGTATTCATCACAGTTACAATTTTTTAACGGGAAACCGTTCATCGAAAACCTGTCGGCGGCCGTACGCCGGCATTGGCGTTGTGATCGAAAAAGTAGCGAGCATGGCTCTTGTAGGCGGTGGCATATAGCTGACATGGCCGCAGGCTAACTGGTCGTAGCGTTGCCTCGTATTAAAGTTGGGAGGAGCTGCCAAGTCTGGCCCATCCTTTCATATCGGAGTTTGACATCAGAATCAACCTTCCTGGAGCGTTGCGTTCACGTTACCCCTAGGCCACCAGACACGTTCGCACGACTTATATAGAGCGGGGCTTTTTACTGTCACGTGGCATAGTGACAATACCGTAGGCGAGAAAAGAAGCTATTAGCGTTGCCCTGAACAAAAAAATCTCTTCATTCGCCTGACTTGCGCCCGCAAAGAAAAATACAACACGTTAGCGTTGAAACCAGCAATCGTGCTCGTCGGTAGTCCAATTAAGAATACCTGCTTAGCTTCTCAGGGCTCGATTTAAAGTCAGCAACGAAACATCTAGATGAAGCCGCAAATGTGACCGGAACGAACTGCAACATTATGGGAACCAATGCGAGGGAAGAATGATAAAGCCGCTTCTCACGACAACCAGCAAGAACAAACAAATTGTTCCGTTCGCTATAATCACAGTGATAAATAGTTCCTCCTAACTCTCCCCCCTCAACAAAAAAAAAAAAACAGCACCTGTTTTAAATCTTTCTTGTTTTGTATTGTGCACGCAAAAATAAGCGCCTCACCACGTTTGGTTGTCCCATGCGCAGTTGAAACATTAACGTTAATTTTTTTGCGACATGGAGCGGATTTCTCACCGAAAGCGCCTATACACGCTGATTTCAAGGCGCAGCAGCATAGCTGGCAGGAAACTCACCATAGAGTGTATCCCCGAGTAAGAATGCTTGTTTTAGAGCTGTCTGTACAAAAAGGACTAGCTATCGAGAGCAAGAGAATTAAAAAAAATAAAAATAAAAGCCAAATTGGTCCGTAACAACGGCGCATTGGCTGGTAAACCAAGTGTAGGCGGTGAAGGGTGGCTAGTCTTGGCCCTGATTGGACTGGGACAGGTAGGTCATCGGCGCTCGTGGCGGGGGCTATAGCCATCGGATGTTTATCTGTTGTAGGCTGTCATGGGGGGGGGGGGGGGGGGGGCACCCACCACTGCTACCGTTGTGGACGACGGCTGTTGTCTGCGCGCGTCTTTCTCTCCCTCTTCTTTTTGTTTCTGCTCTATTTTCTCTGTTCTGTCCGCACGAGGCCGAGGAGGTGGCTCAGCTACAGAGCCAGTAGTAGGCCAGTGAATTTTCTTTTCCTTCTTCCTACAGGCACAATAACATAAACCAAACTTGTCCTCGTCTGTGACGTGCGGAAGCATTGCGTCGATTGTCATCGTGGACACCCTGTCATGCATAAGTTGAAGAGGGGCTGCCCTAGTCTTCTCCTAGACAGTAGTGTTATAGGCGAAAACCACGTAGGGAATTAGGGATTCACATGTCTTGTATTCGGAGTCGACGTGTATTGGGTGGTCCTAATTATGTGCGAACACCTCGAAGCGTGGCCGCGCTCCGCGGTCGTCAGCGCATCCGGCGCGGCAGCGCATAGAACCAAGGTGGCGCAAGCGCATCGGAGGCTTGGAGGAGGTGCTTCGTGTAGTATGCTACTGCACGGAATAACACCGTGTTTCCTTGTAGCATATGGGATAATCCTTCCAACTGTGGGCTCGAGCGCTGCTGCTGTGAAAAACTCATTGTGTCGGTGTGTAATTTGCTTCGGCTCTTAACAGGGGTCAGCTAGCGTAGACAATTGATTGCTCAATCCCGTCGTTATTCTCAAAGAGGACGGCGCCTGGACCGAGGCTGCTTGCGTCTGTGTGAATTCTCGTGTCGGCGTTTTCATCGAAGAGCCCGAGGATAGGCTGTGAGGGGACTTCAAGTGACGCGAAGTTCCTTGAAGACTTGCGCTTGCGGTAGTGTGTATTTAAACGGCACGTTTCACTTTGTAAGTTTAGTCGGTGGTTTCGCTAAGTGTGCACAATGTTTCGGAAGCCGCCTGTAATAGGCACAGTCCGAGGAATCTGCGGACGGTTTCCTTGTCTGTGGGTGGCGGGAACTGGGTGACAGTAGTCGTCTTATGCGGGTCGGGACTTACACTGTCGTTTCTAAAGACGTGACCGATGAACAGCAGTTTTTAGAAGGCGGAGCAAAGCTTTTCAGGATGGAGAGTAAGTCAGGAGAGTGCGTCCAGTGCTGCCCTCAGCCTGTGTAGGGGCTTATGGAAACTTCCGTCACGAAGAAAACGATGTTATCTAAATATATTAAGCAGCTTTGCCACTTTAGGCCCGTCACTACGTACATTACTCGCTGAAATGTCACTGGTGCCGAGCAACGGCCACATGGCATGATCTTAAATTCACAAAGTCCATCCACCGCAGTAAATGTCGTATTCTCACAATATTTTACATCGACCTCTATTTGACGGTAACTGCTCCATGGTCCATCGTAGATAATAACTTGAGGTTGCAGAGCCCACCCAGTGTGTCATCAATGCTGATTAGGGGTCAGTTCAGTTCAGTTCAGTCGTTCAGTCGTGTCCGACTCTTCGTGACCCTATTGACCATGTCACGCCACGCTTTCCGGTCTCTCACTATCTTCCTAACATCACATAATTTCATCTGCAGTGCCTCGAGGATGCCATCTAACCATCGCGTTCGCTGCCTACCCCTTCTCCGGCGACCCTCAACCTTGCCCAACATCAAATCTTTCTTCAGCGACTCCTCTCTTCTCATCAGATGACCAAAGTAGCTGAGCTTTAACTTTAGAATTTGACCCTCCAATGAGCTGTCAGGGTTTATGGTCGACAATATTGACTGATTTGATCTTCTGGCAGTCCAAGGAACTCTCAAGAGTCTTCGCCAGCACCACAATTCAAACGCGTCAATTCTTCGGCGGTCAGCCTTTTTCACAGTCCAACTCTCGCATCCATACATCACAACTGGAAAGACCATAGCACGAGTTATACGGATCTTGGTTGGCAGACTAATGTCTCTGCTCTTTACTAGGCGGTCAAGGCTAACCATTGCTCTCTTTCCCAGAAGCAGGCGTCTCCTAATTTCATGGCTGCAGTCTCCTTCCGAGGTAATCTTGGAGCCCAAGAAGAGAAAATCTGTCACAGCTTCCACTTCTTGTCCCTTGATGCTCCAGGACTTGATAGGGCAAGACGCCATGATCTTTGTCTTTTTAATGTTCAGTTTAAGCCCAAACTTCTCACTCTCTTCTTGTACGCGCATCAGAAGTCTCTTGAGTTCCGCTTCACTTTCTGCCATTAAAGTGGTATCATCCGCATATCTAAGGTTGTTGATACGTTTTCCAGCAATCTTCACTCCAGCTGAAGACTCGTCCAGACCAGCCTTCCTCATGATGCACTCTGCATATAGGTTAAATAGGCAGGGCGACAGTATGCAGCCTTGCCTCACTCCTTTCTCAATCGGAAACCAATCAGTAAGACCATGCCCAGTTCTGACTGTGGCCTCTTGCCCTTCATACAGGTAGATATCCTTATCTGTTACTCTGTTCAGGAGGCGGTAATCTGCGCAGAACCGAAGTGGGCCTTGTTTTTTCCTCACCAGAGCAACGGGCGGCACCCAGGGACCCTTCGATGGCTGGAAGGCGTCATCGCGAAGTATTTCTTCCATTTGGTCTCGAATTTCATGGTTGGCGTTTTTTCGGCGAAACACTGCAGGGGCTATGGCGTAGTGGCTTGGTATTTTATCGGTTAAAATTCTACGCTTCGTGACGGGTGTTTGTCGAATCATTACAGATGATGCACATCACTCGCTGCAATTCCGTGGGAGTCACCGTATTTCTTTTCGTCGGCAAAGGGGCAGCTCCGTATTGAAGTCAAATTGTGGCTCTGCGGTTTCGCCCACTGGAGAGTCCGACGGTGGGCTAGAAATTACGAATGGATTGCTCGCGTCAGACATTTTGTCAAAGAATGCCATGGATGTGCCCTTGTTAGGTGTCAATACTTCTCGCTGAAATTGGCAACGAAGAATTTTGCTTTTCCGTTCAGGACGCGAGCGATGCCTCTTGCGATGCCGATGCTTTGTACCAGCAGCAATTGCTTCCGTCTCTCAATGATGCCTTTATTGTTTCAGCGTCTTCTCTACATATATTAATTCTTGCGCATCACCGGGTTGCGAGAGCTACTTGGTAATCAAGAACTCTCAGGGCCGCGTAATGCTCTTTGGCTTTTTTTTTGGGGGGGGGGGGGGTAGGACTTCGTCAGGCGATTAATGCGCTTAGATCGAAAATCAACGATCGGTTGCGTTTGATAATTAAGTAACGCCAAGAAAGCTGAGACTACAACGGTGGTCGGAATGTTAGGCTCATTGACTGTTATTCGCGCTGTGTATCTTTCTGACGGCTTGAGCAAGTGGCCTATGTTGTGCTCCTGTATACTTTGGAATCGAGGAAGTGAGTGAGGTCGCCAGGCAATTGAGAAGCGAACAATAGAACAATGGATGTTTATTAGACGAGAACTTCTACATGCTTACACTGACATTTTACCAAAGAGAGTGAGGCAAGCCTTGTAGCTCCTTTTACGAGGTGTGACACAAAAGAAACAAGACTAAGTGTGTAGCTTAAAAAAAGTGGAATTGTAATGATTGAGTGGGTTTCCAGTATTCAGACTGTTAATCAGCACTACTACATTGACTTCGTGAAAAAAATTAGGATAAAAAGGTCGCCGTTGTCGAGTGATGGATGGCTGTTTGCACCAGGACAATGCACCCGCTCACACGGCCCTCTCTGTCAAGCAGTTTCTGACCAGCAGAAATATTACTATGATAGAGCATCCTCCTTACTCACCTGATTTGGCTCCATGCCATTTTTGTTAATTCCTAAAGTTAGATTTTGCCTAAATGGAAGCTATTTTACCTCAGTTTCGATGTTCAGGCAAAAACAGAAAATCTCCCGAAGAGCCTTCCAAAAATCTCTTCCAGAACTGTTACTAGCAGTGGCAGCTCCGAATGCAGAAGTTTCTGAATGCTGAAGGCGACTACTTTGAAGGTGATAATTTCAAAGAGAACTGATTCTGTAAGTACAATAATAAATTGGACCAGTTTTATTTTGGCACATCAAGTATACAGCTCAATAGATGGCGCAGTAAGCGACCACAGTTGCCCGGCGGCCTTGCAGAAACAAGCCAGATTCATCCGAATAAGACACCTTTCTCTCCTTTTTGTGGGGAGAACCGCAGTCTTTGCACTGAGTCTAAAGGATACCTGTTTGTAGGCAGGTGCGTTCGTTGCGGTTGGGTCAGAGTTTAGGGGAGTTGCTCGGTTGGGTTGCTGCTGGTGTACCCAAGGCTTGTGACGGTTCCGTTTCTTTCTGCGTCACAGCTGATGAAAACTCTCTCAAATGCTTGTCTCTGAAGCTACTGATTCATCAGTCTGGTTCGATGAATGTTCAATTCACGAGGGAGCAATTGAATGTGATGTCTTAACTAGGTGAACGGTCCTTGAGGTAAAGTGACATTTAGACTATATGATACGTGATACGTATATGATAGGTGGTCTTCTTATTATGACCCCTTGAACCCAAGGAGGCATGCTTCGCTAATAACAAACAAAAACAAGGTCAGCAACCGCAAATGTGTCAGCATAATTTTTTCGATGCGCCATTTGCTTGAACTGTTTTTCTCGAACTCTTTCCTTCACCGAAGGCTTGACCGCACCTAGCCATGTACAGATGTTTCTTCCAAGCAGCAATGCTGCTGCTGTTTCCTTCGCTGTTGCGTGAGGATATTTCGGTGTTATAACAGGGAGCTTCGCAATGTAGCCTCCAGACGATAGTTGGGTCGTTCTTTCTTTAACGCTAAATTAAAAGACTGAACAAAGTGTTCTGCTAGCTCATTTGTACTAGGGTGGTGCGGAGCACATGTCACGCGTCTATGTCACATGTCACGCACATACCGAGATGCTTGAGGTATGCCCGAAGTTAGCTGCTGATGAACTGAGGCACGTTGTAAGTGACAACTCTTTCAGGCTCACCGAAACGAGCAAAGAATTCTTACAAACACATAATCATTTTCCTTGATGTTTCGTTCATTACGAAGACTTCAGGCCATTTTGAGTGAGCATCAACAGCTGCTAAAATAATTTTGCTGCGCATTAGCCCTGCGAAATCCAAGTAATGTCCACCAAGGCAGTGTTGGCCATGACAATGGGTGCAGCAGCGCCGCACTGGGACTCGAACGTTGCTCCTGACAAGCTTCGTAGCTTTTGACGTGTTTTTCAAGGTCAGCATCGATCGTGGGCCACCATACGTAACTGCTTGCGATTTCTTTACAGCTCACAATTCATGGGTGAATTGATGGGTCTCCTACTATGAGAGCCTGCTGCCGCTTAGGAACTACAAAACGCATGCCACACAGCAAACAGCCCTGGTTGGTAGTTACTTCCGTGTTTCTGTTGAAATAGGGTTTTAACTCTGAATCCGGCACAGATGACGGCCAACCGTTTTTGGTCCACTCTAGGACTTTGCTTAGTTTCGTATTCTTACGAGTTGAACGTGCGATTAAGAAACTAGTTAAGGGCCGGAATTCCAATCGAATTGCTCAATATCATCTTCTGACTGTTCTTGTTGCGTTACAATCGGCAGTCTTGAAACACAGTGTGCCTCGCCGTTGCTAGACTTTCTGAACAGCACCTTATAGCGGTAAACAGACAATGTCACTGCCCAATGCTGTAGCCTAGATGTAGCAATCAGCGGAATCTCTGTCTTAGGTCCGAATATCGTTTGCAGCGGCTGTAGTCTTTACGACCATGAAGCTTCGCCCATAAATGTACTGGTGAAGTTTTTTTACCCCAAATACAATACCGAGACCTTCCTTTTCAAGTTGACTATAGTTCTTCTAAGCCTCTGATAACGTTCAGGAAGCATATGCCACAGGCTTTACAGATCTATCGGAGAAACGTCAGAAAGAACAGCACCTACCCCGTATTTCGAAGGGCCGCAGCAGAGTTGCAACGGCTTTTTCGGGTCATAATGCACCAGGATCGGCGAATTTGCAATGGCAGACGTAATTGCACGAAATGACTTTCGGCAGACTCCATTCCAGCTATACGGCTTTCCTTGCTTCAGCAGCTCGTATAAGGGGTACGCGAGTGTAGACAGGCTTTCCACATACGTACCATAACAGTTGACCATTGCCAAGGACTGCAGCTGCTGCCTGTTTTTTGGCCCTGGTGCCTCCATCAGTGCAGAAGGGGCTTTTCAGGTGACGGTAGAATGTCCTCAGAAGAAAAAACGAACATTGTTCGCGTCGCACTCGTACTCCACGCTCCAGCAGGCATTTCAGAACAAACCTCGAGCTTTTGAAATTGTTCGTTTTTTTTCTTACCGGTGATAAGAATATCGTCCAGGCTCACTCCTCTTAAGCCCTGGAGCGTCGTATTCATAATGCGCTGAAGGATGGCAGGTGTCGAAGACACACCGAAAGCCAAGCGGTTGACGGGGTACAGTCCCTTGTGGATGTTAAGCGTCAACAATTTCGTTTAGTCCTCTGCCATCAACCCCTGCTGGTAGGTTCTGTAGAGGTCAATTTTGTAGAATTACTGGCCTCCGGCTAAAGCTGCAACAAGATCCTCGATTCTTAAAATCGGGTACAGGTCCATATCAAGTCAAGGGTTGACGGTTGGTTTGGAGTTACCGCACAAGTTACCGCTCTACTGGTATTACAGGTGTTGTCATTTCACTCGTAGTCACAGGAGGTACTATTCCAAGTCGTTCGAGCTTTTGCAGCTCTGCTTCGACAGCTGGTTGAATGGCGAAAGGAACACTTCTTGCTTTTAGAAACTTCGGGCGCGCTCATTCTTCTAGGAGCAGTTCCGCGCGTTCACCACAAATGGTTTCTAGCTTATCCTTAAAAAGGGCTTCATATCTATGCAACAGCCCCTCCAAACGTACCTGGTCATTATCTTGAGAGCAGTATGCAGGTGACAGCTTTTTCAGCGCAAAACTGCTGCTCAAATTCAGACGCATGGTTCTCAGGTACTGTAGTCCTCACAGAGGAGGGCCACGTCCATTTACGAAGTACAGTGGCAGGATCGCTATTTAATCGCCATGTCGGACCTCGACGTCAATCAATCCCTTTGGCACGACGACAGCTTTAGAGTATGCGCGGAGCTTTAACGAAGTCGGTTCGAGGTTGTTGGTGTTGCCATATCGCTTTTTGAAGAGCTTTATGGAATGACAGACACTGCTGCACCGGTATCTATTTCCATCAACAATGACTTTTTCTCGACCGTTCAGTTCAGTTCAGTCGTTCAGTCGTGTCCGACTCTCCGTGATCCTATGACCATATCACGCCACGCTTTCCAGTCTCTCAATATCTTTCTAACATCACATAACTTCATCTGTAGCACGTGCCTCTAAGACGACGCTACCTCTGCGGTCAAATTTCCTAGGGGAATATTTCACCACTGAAACATTTTTCTCATCCATGGACAATCAGAAAACGCTGTTGAAAGTAATTGACAATCATCACGAAATTCAAGGGCTTTAAGAGTTAGGCAACTTCTATGCCGTCTACGAAATAAACTAGCTCTAGAAAGAACTAGAAGGCCTAGACAAGACAAAACAAAGGCTCGGTAAGAGAAATTCTGGAAGAAGATGCCTAAAACATAACTACTGCACCAATATACCGGACAGGCCTGGCACAGCAAAAAAGGCAAAAAGTATACCATCATAAAGTAGTAAAAAGAAAGAAAAGGCTCTACTCCTTTCATAGAATTATGCCTGGTGCCGATGCAACCTGGCTCCCATGAGGGAGACTTCAAAACGGAGCACTTATTTAAGCATCGCCTATTAATAAAGATATTTAGCATAGCGTGTGGATGCTTACGTACGAGAAACGCAAGCAATTTGCGGGACGTCCCTCAGCGTGTCGCTTCGGCGCTTTTAGTTGACCGTACGAAAACACGAACGTAAACTGCAGGGTTTGCATCTAGAATCGAAATAAAGAAACACATTGAGGCTTTCTTTTCTTTTTTACTCGGAAGCTGAATCCAGCCAAGTCGCTCCAGGACGGCAGCCAGTTCAAGACAATCGAAACCATGCCAACAAAATGATGCACTCTGCTATGGTTAGCAACGGCGGAGTCGTCGCCAGGAATCAAAAATTAGGCAAGTTTACCCTCATTCGTTTATCCCTCATGGAGCTCACCATGAGAACATATTACAAGAGATTGGAAAGCAAAGGCAGTTTAAATGCAAAAGCAAAATAACAGCGATTTTTCTGTTAAAGTAATTGATCAATCGATACAGCATACGTACAGAAAAAAGCAGGTCTCGAAAATGCAGCTGGTCATGTATCTGGTCTGGTTCTCCGTTGATACAGGCCACATCGTTTGAACTCTCTGCGATTGCGTTGCGGGGTGTAATATCTTGGTTCGATAAATGTGTATCTCTCTTATGCAGAAGGCTCATGTCGGCAAAATGAACGTGTATTCCATAGCCGCTAATGATCGGACGAGTGTTTAAGTGTAATGGGATGTACTGAACACGCGCGAATGTTTGTCTACGACTTCTAGACAGGGCAGGAGTTCCTGCAAATCTTGTCCCTTCAGCTTCTGATGCAGGCCACACTTTATTGATTTGTAAACAACTCGTAATATTACCTCAATCACACTCGCGCTAATACGAGAGAGCTTCGCTTATTGACCGGCCGTTTCCTGCGGCTATTGAGGTTGCACTCTGCCGTACTCCCACAGTTCAGATGCACTTATGGTGGACGTTCATACTAGTATATAAAACTCAGTTTTCACCGAATTTGCAAATGGTAGAACTTTTATAAATCAGAGATGTTTTCATTTGGCAGCAAGCGCGAAATACAAGAACGCCCAGTCACTTCGGAAAGGGCCGGATGCGCAAAACCGACCCCATAAACGACTTTGTCTTTCGCGCATTGTATGTCGTTGCGGCCCTCGTTATATGTACGTACAAGTGTCGCTGTTGCATAGCGCATGCTTCAAATGGCTGTCCTGAGACTGCATGCAATAGCGAACAATACTGCGTTTCTTTGAAGGCTCAGCGAAACCTTCCACCATGTAGCAGGGCTGTGGTTGAGTGTTTCTGTGAGGGCACAGGATTCTCATTTTCGCACAGACATGCTATTAAGTCAGTAGGTTTTCGTCAAGGTATACTCACTCCAGCAATTTGCATGTCAGAGGCACAAGCTCTACACCGCCTTGTCTCAAAGCGGAGATTGGTTCCTTTCCGTAAGTGGCGCTGCTGTAGAAGAAAAACAAAACACCTAACAACGAATTATGGAGCCAAAAAACAAGCAAAAAAAAACAGGAGAGAACAAAACAGTACCTCCGCAAAGAAGCAGCAGAAGAAGACACCTAGCACACTACTTCGTGAGCAGATGACGAGCACTCGGATGCCAGTTGTGAAATATCAAGACAACCTTTCTTCACGTGTGACTTTTGTTTTGAATACGTGGCAAATACTCCCGACCCACTGGCACACACACACGGCGAAGGCGGGACAAGCAGCTCCCATCATCCGCGCACTACAGCGCAAGAATTCACAGCAAAGCTGCGCTGATCAGGGTCATGTTTTCCAACCAAAACCAAATCGCCTACAGGGGGCGCTAGTTGCGCCTCCTGTAGTTACGACGATCAAATAGCGCAGATACCAGCAGACATAAAGCAAGCATTAGAGAAAAGCCCCATGGAAGACTGGGATTATGAACAGGTAGAACTACTCATAAGGAAGAAAATTCAGGAGGTTAAAGTAGCAAACTGCTGGAATGGAAAGAGGAAGCCACGGAGCTGGCGGAATAAGCAAATCAGGGAAGCTATTGAACAACGACGGGCTGCTTCAAGGGAACACCGAATGACAAAGAAAGCACAGGTTTCTCAGGAGGAAATCGACCAAAAGTGGGAATCATATCGACAAAAGAAACTTCAGGTGCAGGCCCTCGTCCAAAGTAAAATAAGGCAGTCCACCGATCGCTGGATGGCTGACATACACGATGCCTCTAGAGGCGGAGCAAGAAAATTCTGGAACCATATAAGCTGGCTAGGGAAGAAAAATGAAAGAAAGCAGGATCGGATTCAAGATAACGAGGGAAATTGTTTAAAGAGAGACAACGCAGTGAACTACATTACATCAGTTATAGCCGAGTCATGTAAGAGCGACGATAGGGTAATCTCCGTAAATCAGGAAGCAACACAACGTAGCAGAATACAAAGCAGCTTAGAACTGACCAATCTAAAAAAGGCAGAAAAAAATAATCCTAAAAACGCATCTACAGGAATAGATGGAATTCCGATCAAGCTGATTAATGAACTCGGTCCAAAAAGTAAGGAAACGTTGTTAAAAGCTGTGGAAACAGTCATAACGAATAAGCTAATTCCGAACAGCTGGCGGCAGAGTAAAATGAATTTGATTTATAAAGAGAAAGGAGACAGGATGCACATAAACCCCTACAGGCCGATTACCATAACATCTGTTATGTACCGGTTAGTCATGCAGGCGGTGAAATTAAATATGCAAGCATGGGTAGAAAGTAACAAGATACTTGGATAACTTCAGAACGGCTTTATAAATGGTAGGCGCTTAGATGATAGCCTGTTCGTGATTACCCAATGCATCGAAATATCTAGAGTGGAAAATAGACCCTTGTATTTGGCCTTCCTGGACATAAACGGGGCGTACGACAGCGTAAGAAGGGAACTCCTGTGGAACATATTAAAAGAAGAAGGTATCGATTATGAGATTATTAATAGAGTTCTTACAGGAAATATACCGGGATAACAAAGTAGAAATTACGTGGGAAGGGATAAGAAGTACGGAGGATGTCAAAGTATGCAAAGGATTAAGACAAGGCTGTCCTCTAGCTATCTCCGGTGCTGTTCATGCTTTATATGATAAACCTGGAACGGAGGATACGAGACAGTAACCTAGGTTTTAACCTGTCATATAGATTAGGTGGAAAGGCGGCAGAGCAGCGCCTCCCCGGTTTTATGTATGCAGACGATATTGTGCTGCTAGCTGAGAGTCTGGAAGAATTACAAACTCTAGTTAAGTATTGCGGAGACGAAGGGGACGCTCTAGGCTTCAGTTTCAGCGCAGTTAAGTCGGGTCTGATGATTTTCAACGGCTCAACTGATCAGGGTCTTAAAATACAAGGCCATGAAATACCTAGAGTAGCAGAATATAAATATCTGGGGGTATGGGTAAACGAAGGATTGGCATACATTGGAAAGCATGAGCAATCACTTAAGGCCAAAGGGCGAAGGAATGCCGGGATAATGAAACACAAGGCATTGTGGGGATACAATAGGTATGAGGTTTTTAGGGGTATTTGGAAAGGAATTATGGTGCCCGGACTTACTTTCGGAAATGCGGTTTTGTGCCTAAAATCAGAGGTACAGTCGACATTAGAAATAAATCAGAGATCCGTTGGACGATTAGCACTATGTCAGTTCAGTCGTTCAGTCGTGTCCGACTCTTCGTGACCCTATGGACCATGTCACGCCACGCTTTCCGGTCTCTCACCATCTTCCTAACATCACATAACTTCATCTGTAGCGCCTCGAGGATGCCATCTAACCACCGCGTTCGCTGCCTACCCCGTCTCCGGTGACCCTCAACCTTTCCCAGCATCAAATATTTCTCCAACGCCTCATCTCCTCTCATCAGATGACCAAAGTAGCTGAGTTTTACCTTTTTAAATTAACCCTTCAATGAGCAGTCAGGGTATAATTATGGTCGACAATATCATCTGATTTGATCTTCTGGCAATCCAAGGAACTCTCAAGAGTCTCCGCCAGCACCCCAGTTCAAACGCGTCAATTCTTCGGCGGTCAGGCTTCTTCACAGTCCAACTCTCGCATCCATACATCACAACTGGAAAGACCATAGCACGAGTTATATGGATCTTGGTTGGCAGTCTGTCTCTGCTCTTTACTAGGCGGTGTTGTGACCGGAGTTCCGGCCGAGGTATGCGCAGACTCCCACAGCTGACAATGGAGGCGCACTGTTGTAACCGGAGTTCCGGCCAGACTCCAGCTACTGACAGTGGAGGCGCACGTAGCGGACGCCGGCAAGCGACCGCGAACAAAAGCAGCGAAGTGGCGGGTACGGCACGTGTTTCCGGCAGCGACGACCAACCGTTCCCGCCCCCCTCCCCCTCCTTCAGGATGAAGACCAGCTGCCCATCGAGCTTTAATCCCCGTGGCGCCACAACGGCGTCAATATGGCACCTATTTTTGTGCTTAATGGGCACGAGCCGCGTCGCCGAGCAGCATTTACCCCGCTCGCCGAATTCTCGAGGCAAGCAGGTGACCCCCTTGGAATTTCGCGGGGTTAATGACCACCGTCAAAAGGCGAATTCTCGGACCATTTTGCCCTGGTACCAAAACTACATCGCCCGCACAAAATTGTCATCGACATCACAAGATTTGTCCTCGCCACCGGAAGATGTGCAAGCCCTCGGCAGTGGGCGGCACTTCGAGTTATCCCTTTCCCCCACTCATTGGATAGTACCGATGGACTTTGAGTCCCCAGCTAGAGAACTTGGGATAACAAACCATATTTAACTGACGGATTTTGTTTGGACAGATAGCTCCTTTTCCTCTTATGACTTGTACCCTCTTCAAAATGTGGAAAATATATATAAACGTTACATTTTGCCTCTCCTCCCTGGCTGTCTTCCGCCTTGATGCATCGTCGCCTCTTGAGCCTGCTGCGGTGAAGCTCGCCCCCTGAACTCGACACACTTCAGCGGTCCAGGCTAGCCATGGCTCTCTTTCCTAGAAGCAGGCGTCTCCTAATTTCATGGCTGCAGTCCCCTTCCAGGATAGTCTTGGAGCCTAAGAAGAGACATTCTGTCCCAGGTTCCACTTGTTGTCCCTTGATGCTCCAGAACTTGATAGAGAAAGACAACACGATCTTTGTCTTTTTAATGTTCAGTTTACGTCCAAACTTCTCACTCTCTTCTTGTAGGCGCATCAGAAGTCTCTTGAATTCCACTTCACTTTCTTTCTTTAAAGTGGTATCATCCGCATATCTAAGACTCGTCCAGACCGGCCTTCGTCATGATGCACTCAGTATATAAGTTAAATAGGCAGGTCGATAGCGTGCAGCCTTGTCTCACTCCTTTCTCAATCGGAATCCAATCAGTAAGACCATGCCCAGTTCTGACTGTGGTCTCTTGCCCTTCATATAGGTTCCTGAGGAGACAGATGAGGTGAATTGAAACTCCCATGTCTTGAGCTTGCCACAATCTGCTGTGATCTACGCAGTCAAACGCTTTCGCATAATCAATAAAGCAGAAGTAGATGGGTTTCTGGAACTCTCGTGCTTTTTCCATGATCCAGCGAAGGTTGGCAATCTGGTCTATAGTCCCTCTGCCCTTGCGAAACCCAGCTTGCACGTCCGGAAGCTCCCGATCCATATACTGCTGCAGCCTACCTTGAAGGATTTTCAACATCACCTTGCTAGCATGCAAAATAAGCGCTATCGTGTGGTAGTTGGAACAATCTTTGGCACTGCCTTTTTTTTTGGAATGGGGATGTAAACTGTCCTCCTATAGTCCTGTGGCCACTGCAGGGTAGTCCAAATTTGCTGACATGATGTATACAGAACATTAACAGCGTCATAGTTGAGGTTTTCAAGCAACTCAGCTGGAATGCCATCAATTCCGCTAGCTTTGTTTTTAGCAAGGCTGGCTAAGGCCCATTCAACTTCACTCTTCAGGATGCCCGGCTCGAGATCAGTAATCAGAACCGTCTTATGTTGGGTTTGCACTTTCGGGTCCTACTTGTACAGTTCTTCTGTGTATTCCTGCCACCTCTTCTTTATCTCTGAGGCTTCAGTGAGGTCCCTGCCTCATTTGTCCTTTATGACGCCCAGCTTAGCACAGAAGCTTTCTTTGATATCTTTGATTGTCTTATACAGAGCTCTTGTGGTCCTCAATTGGATGTTGTCCTCAACAGCTTGGCACTGTTCAAAAAGGCATTCATATCTCTACTTGCTGTTTTCTGAAAATCCGCATTGAGAACCTTGCATCTTTCTCTTTCCCCCATAACATTGGCCATCATCCTTTCTTCAGCAATTTGCAAAGCCTCTTCAGATAACCAGTTTGCTTTCTTGCATTTCTTTTGCTTTGGAACTACCTTAGTAGCAACTTTTTGTATTATATCACGAACATCAGTCAACATAGCTTCAGGCTCTTTGTCTTCGAGATCTAATTCTTGAAATCGATTCCTCAATTTCACAGCATATTCTGATGGAATTTGATACAGATCATACCTGAAAGCCCTTCTAGGTTTGTGCGTTTTCCTCGATCGAAGCCTAAATTTGGCATCAAGAAGCTGATGATTGGTGCCACAATTGGCCCCAGGCCTTGTTTTTACTGCTTGTATAGCGCTTCTCCATCTCTGCCGGCAAAGAATATAATCAATATGATTCCTGTACAGACCGTCTGGTGAAGCCCATGTGTACAGGCGCCTCTTTTGCTGTTGAAAATGAGTATTCGCTATGGTCAGGTTGTTTTCTTGACAAAACTCTACTAGCCTCTGCCCAGCTTCATTTGGCTCACCAATACCGAACTTACCTGTAATTACGGATATTTCTTCATTCCCCACCTTAGCATTCCAGACTCCAATGAGAAAAAGGACGTCTGATGATGGAGTGCGGCCTAAAAGGCATTGCAGGTCAGCATAAAATCTCTCAATGTCAGCTTCTTCAGCAGTAGTGGTTGGTGCATAAACTTGGATAACTGTTATGTTGAAACGGTGACCTTGGATCCGAAGTGAAATCATTCGGTCGTTTTTGGGATTGTACCCTAGCACTGCTTTGCCCATTGTTCCGTTTACTATGAGAGCGACCCCATTCCTTCTCTTGGATTTGTGCCCACAATAAAAGACATCATGGTCACCGGATATAAATTCTCCCATTCCGGTCCACTTGAGCTCGCTGATACCCAAGATATCAATGTTCAATCTGTCCATGTGGACAGTTATTTCGAAGGTAATTGGGCCGAAGTCACGACTCTTAACAGCATTCATGTCGGCCAGGCATTTGTCGAACACATTCGCTAGTATTTTACTTCTTTTTGGGGTGTTTCTTTGTTCAGTGCAGCACCACGGCAGGCACATTGAATTTGGCCCATCTTCCAGCACTTCAAACACGTATCCCCCAAGTGTGGAGATTTATTACTCACATGCCTCGGCGAACCGTATCGTAAACACGTATTCGTCGGCATGCTCATCCCCGCACGGCGCTTGACGAAATCCGAAACCATAACAGGTATTGACGCGTCTCGGTCTGCGTTGACCTTGTATACGTCCATTTCCGCTCCTTCCGGTGCGTGGGCCAGGGCGGTGCTCTTGGTTGCTGCTTCCATCTGGTGAATTCGAGTGGGAGAGCAGGCACACTCGAGAGCACATTGAAAGTGCTATCAGACAAGCGGGTGCCCTCCAGTGGGAGAGCAGGAGTAGAATCACTGGCTTCCAATGGTAGAAGAAGGCTTTTCCTCCGCTGAGAGCACCCGAGTGCACTCTCGGCTGCTCCCTCGTCTAAAGCGAGTGTAGAGGAAGACACATGGCATAAAGTGTCATATGCGCGCCATTTTTTGTTTTCTCTTGAGTCGGTGGCGCTTAAAATGGCGGCTGCAAAGTGTCGGAACTCGGTTAGCGGAAAGCATGGCTCAGGTGCTTTATGCATGTTTGGGAGTCGCTGCTGGTGTCGAAAGGGTCAAAAGACGCAGATCGCCGCGCAGTGAGAACAAAGGCATACAAAACAAGCGGTTCTACACGGAGCGTTGGCAGGCGGAGAATGCTGATGAGAGATGTGCGCAGTCACTTTATGGTCACATAGTCGTGACGCACTGCTCTCGACATGCAGAGCGCGTACCTGTGGGAGGACAGCTACACCGCCGCTCGACGTGCTACTGTACTGCTATGTACTGCTCGGCACCTCTACTCTCGTCCCCCAACCGAATGCGCCAATAGTGAGCGATTTTTCATAGCACTTTGGAACGTCAGCTTCTTTCCTTCTGTAAACAGGACGAGCTGGATATCGTCTATCTTCAGGCCGTAGACAAAACGATCTGGTAGCGCGCAGGTGAGGAAAGTTTCGAAATCACATGAGACAAACCGCATTTTTTGACGAATTCCGCAATGGTTTCCTCTCCTAGCGATCGCTTGTAAAATTTCGATCTTTCCGCGATGACGGACGTCTATGGCGCAAGGTGCCCTCTCAGCAAGCTCTTCTGTGTCTTGAACGTCGAGACCGACGGCAGGTTTGGTGCGGACAGCGACTTAGGCAGGGCGTATGTCTTGGGACCGATAAGCCTTAGCAAGGCGTCCACCTTATCCTCCTCGGCGACTTGGTTTCGCATGTACGAGGTAAGGCTTTCTTCGTACGAAGACCAGTCTCTTGTCGACTCGTCGTACGGCTCTATGTTTTCCAGACTACATATGATTACTGTGGCTGGTGCGAGGTTAGCTGTACCACTCGAGGAGTCGTTGGCTGGCTCACTGTCGCTGCTCGTTGCCGTTTCATCGGTTTCCATGCTTGGTCAAATCCCATCCTCTCGTCGCCATTGTTGTGTTTTTGTACTTTGCAATCGAGGAAGTGAGGTAGCCGGGCACTGAGTAGCAAACAATGGAAAAATAGTCGTTTATTAGACTAGCATGTCTACATGCTTACACTGACATTTTAGCAAAAAGAGCGAGGCAAGCCTTACAGCTGCTTTTATACAGCTCAATAGATGGCACAGTAAGCGACCACAGATTCCCGGCAGCCATACAGAGACAAGCAAGTTTCATCCGAACATGACAGCCTCCAGAGGTGCGAATTCGTAGGCCGTACCATCAGGTAGTCACTTCCTTCAGCTTAGAGGCGAGGGATTCACTCATGACGGAGTTGTCGATATATGTATCTATCTAGTCATCGTGGCTTCAGATAGGTGTCTCGAGGTCGGAGATACGGGTTTGTCATTGCACATTTGTCTGGGATTAGGGCCACTGCTTCGTCAGTTGTTGTTTCTGGCGATCGCCGGTGTCCCATCGCTACCACTAATAGCCGCCTTAAAACTGAGTCGTGTCGTCGCTAACGTGCTCGTGTTGGTCGCAGTGTACGTGTGAGCAGGCATCTATTGAGGATCTTCGCCAGTTCGTCGTGATGCAACTTCACCTCCAATGGTCATTGCGTTTAATTTCACTGCCAGGCACCCGGAGACCACCTGTGAGTTTTAGGTGAGTATCGTCGAGGTGTTAGGAATTGGGCCGGTGAGTAAAACTATGACTTTGGACGTCTGCTCTCATCATGCTCCTGACGAAGGTAGTCGTCGATTTCAAGAAGCCGCTGACCGGGGAGTGGCCGGGGAGTGCCGGAGAATGTGGACTGCCTCACCGCAATGGACAATTTGCGGAGAAGCTCCTACGCATGCGCGACAAAGGTGCAACTAGCGTCCCCAGTAGGCGATTTGGTTTTGGTTGAAAAACATGAGCCAGATCAGCGCAGCCTTGATGTGAATTCTTGCGCTGTAGTGCGCGGATGATGTGAGCTGCTTGTCTCGCATTCGCCGTGTGTGTGTGCCCGTGGCTCGGGAATATTTACCACGTATTCAAACCAAAAGTCACACACGTGAAGACAAGTCGTCTGGATATTTCACAACAGGCCTCCGAGTGCTCGTCGTCTGCTCACGAAGTAGTGTGCTAGGTGTCCTCTTCCGCTGCTTCATTGTGGAGGCACTGTTTTGTTCTCTCCTGTTTTTTTTCTCGAGGCCGTAATTCGTTCTTAGGTGTTTTGTTTTTCTTCTACAGCAGCGCCCCTTACGGAAAGGAGGCAATCTCCGCTTTTAGACAAGGCGGTGTTGAACTTGTGCCTTTGACATGGAAATTGCTGCAGTGAGCATACCTTCACGAAGAACTATCGACTTACATAGGATGTCGTGCGAAAAGAAACACTCAACAGTAGCCCTGCTGCGTGCTGGAATGTTTCGCTGAGCCTTCAAATAAACGCAGTATTGTTCACAATTGCATGCAGTGTCAGGACAGCCATTTGATTAAACGCGTTTCTATCCAAACTAAGCATGCGCTACGCAATGGCGACACTTGTACGTATATATAACGAGGGCCGCGACGACATACAAGGCGCGAAAGGCAAAGTCGTTTATGGGGTCGATTTTGCGAATCCGGCCCTTTCCGGAGTCACTGGGCGTTGTTGCATTTCGCACTTCCTGCCAAATAAAAACATCTCGGTATTATAAAAGTTCTGCCATCGGCAAATTCGGTGAACACTGAGTTTTATATATTAGCATGAACGTCCACCATAAGTGCAACATTAGCAAGGTGTGCTACCTGAACAGTGGTAGTACGGCAGAGTGCAACCTCAATAGCCGCAGGAAACGGCCAGCCAGTAAGCGAAGCTCTCTCGTATTAGCGCGAGTGTGATTAAGTTAATATTACGAGTTGTTTACAAATCAATAAAGTGTGGCCTGCATCAGAAGCTGAAGGGACAAGATTTGCAGGAACTCCTGCCCTGACTAGAAATCGTAGACAGACATTCGCTCGTGTTCAGTACATCCCATTACACTTAAACACTCGTCCGCTCATTAGCGGCTATGCAATACACGTTCATTTTGCCGATATGAGCCTTCTGCACAAGAGAGATACACATTTTTCGAACCACGATATCACACTCTGCAATGCAATCGCACTGAATTCAAACGATGTTTCCCGTATCAACGGCGAACAAGACCAGCTGCATGAGCAGCTAAATTTTTGAGACCGGCTTTTCGGTACGTATGTCGATTAATCAATTACTTCAACAGAACAATCGCTGTTATTTTGCTTTTTCCTTTAAACTGCCTTTGCTTTCCAATCTCTTGTAATATTTATTTATTTATTTAGGCATACTGTCAATCTACTGGGGATTTTAACAGGGACGGCATTTAGTACAAAGCATACTAGGGTGAAAAGGACTACATGGCTAAAAATGTCAGATGCAGAGTGCGTAGTCTTAAAAGGAACTTAAAAGGTGGAACGATGGGAATACAGTGTCACACTTCATTATACAGTTATACAGGGAAGATCTCCGACGCCTGGCAAACATGATCACACTGATAGGTTAGGCATGGCCCACATAGCATCACACAGAAACATAATGAACGAAAAATATAGCACTAAACATGAAGTTAACTATTTAGGATGACGTTTGGAATATATGATAATGACAGGAGGTGGTTTACAACAAGTTTTTCAAAAGTATCTAGTGATGTACTATTAGTGATGTGATGATGAAGGTTATTCCACTCTCTTACTGCAAGGGGGAAAAAGGAATATTTCAGGCAATCAGTGCGGAAAGAATATTCTTTTAGTGTTTGGCTATGTTTATGCCTAGTTGGTCTCGCCTCTGAGGTCGTGATGTACTTAGTTTTATCAATATTAACTTGGTTATGCAGCAATTGATAAAGCACTTAAGACGTGCAAATTTGCTCTATTTTCCAGAGTGAGAATGCCGACGTCAATTAGTAGTTGAGTTGGTGAGTCAGTATACCTGTACCAGTTAATCACAAACCTAACTGCCTTTCTTTGGATGGATTCTAATTTACTTATGAGACATTTCGTGTGAGGAAACCAAGCGACAGTCGCATATTCCAGAACCGACCAAACAGAAGTGTTGTATGCAAGTTGTTTTGCTGAAGGCGGGGCTTGACGGAGGTGTCTTCTGAGAAACAGGAGCCGTTTTAATGCGGCTGATGTCACATAGTTGACAAGCGACTCCCATCTGAGATCATGTGATATTATAACACCGAGGTGTTTATAATTGTTAACTCGCGTCAGGGGGGTATTATTCACGATATAGGAATAGGAAGACTGATTTTTTTCTCGTTATTGTTAGAAGAGCAGACTTACTAATATTAAGGTTCATTTTGCAGTCAACACACCCCTTGGATACGGCTTCTGCAGCGCAGTTTAGGGCAATATGGTCATCGGGAGTATTAATTTGCTGGTAAATTATACAATAATCTGCAAAAAGTTTATTATTGAAATTGACATATAGGGGTAGATCATTAATAAAAATTAGAAATAAAATTGGAGCCAGGACGCTGCCCTGAGGCACTCCTGATGTTACTCGATCAATTTCAGAGAACTGATTGTTAATCTCAACATATTGTGACCGATCTGTCAAATAGTCTTTAATCTATTTAACAATGTGGCTGCTGCCTAGTGTGCATTCTAATTTAATAATAAGTTTTCTTTGTGAAACGCGGTCAAATGCCTTTGAGAAGTCAAAAAGAATCCTATCTACTTGTTTCTGACTGTCGATGCTAAATGATAAGTAATGAATTATTTCCAAGAGCTGAGTAACAGTGGAAAGGCCTTTCCGAAACCCATGCTAGGATGGTGTCAGAATGTGCTGTTGTTCGAGAAATGTGGTTATATGCTTGGTCAAGATGTGTTCGAGAAGTTGACATATTGTGCAAGTTAAGGAGATGGGTCTGAAGTTAGAGGGTTCACTCTTGGTTCCACTTTTATGTACAGGAATAATTTTGGCGATTTTCCATTCTTGGGATAAGGCGCTTGTTGATAGCGGCTTATTAAATAGTATGAATAAATATTTGGCGATCCCTTCGGCATATCGTTTGAGAAATATGTTTGGTATGTAGTCCGGGCCAGGAGCTTTTTTTGTGTCTAGTTTAAGTAAAAGATTCAATATACCTGATTCACTTATATTTAAAGAGGCTAGAATAACCTATATAAAGGGACTATAGGAGCGAGCTCATCATCATCAACTGTAAAAACAGATTTAAAGTACTTATTTATGCTATTAGCACAGTTAAGATCTTATTCTTGGGAGTTCTGGTTCTTGTTTTGTTTTTTGGGTTTGAGAAAGGTCCAAAATTTTGGGGTGGAGATTTTGAGAAAATTAGGTAAAGTATTTGTGAAATAGTTGGTTTTAGCTAAGTTTATCTTTTATTTCAAGTCTCTAATGGCTTCAGCGAGACGATTTCTGAGTCCAGGTGTGCGTTTCATCTTCGCAGATTTTCTTAGTCGTTTAACTTTGCGTTCGGCATGAATCACGTCTCGTGTTATCCAAGGGTTGTGTTTTCTGGTTAGTTTTGTTTTCGTCGGGACATAATTCTGAATACAGAAGAAAACAGTACGTTTGAATGTGCACCATAATGATTCAATATTTGCCGAAGGCTGATTGGACATTTCTTCAAATGCCGTGTATTCATAAATAAGGTGATCGAGGAAATTTGAATCTCTAGCATGACTGTAATCGTGATTGATAACTTTAGACTTAGTGGGAGGCTCTGTGTTATAAATAGGAAGAGTGCATAGGACTAATTTGTGGTCAGATATGCCATCAATATATTCGAGTTCTGCCTGGTCTGCTGAAAAGTGGCTGCTGAAAATGATTAGGTCAGGAATATTGGACGTTCTTCCTTATACTATTTACTACCTGACAAAGATTAAATTGAAGCATAGCATCTAGAATTATTTCGGAACTAGGGGAGTGAAACTGTAAGGATTGCCAGTTTATATCTAGCAGATTGAAATCTCCTAATAAGATTAGTTTAGAGCCTAGAACATGGCGTTGCATGTAATCATACAAGGATGACATTGAGAGATGGTCGGATGAAGGACTGCGATAGACAAACCCCACTATGATAACGCGAGAGCCTAATTTCAATTTGCAAAAGATTGCCTCAGTACCCTGAACATCCGGCAGTACAGAGAAGTGAATTGTTTTGTTTATTAGAATAGCTACACCGCCGCCACGTGTAGGCCTATCCTTGCATATGATTACGTAATCTGGAGGTGTTCTCGCCATCCAAGATATCGGCTGATAACCAAGTTTCAGTTATTGCCATAAAGTCTGGCTCAATTCCAGCAAGCAGTGATTCGATCCAATCTGTTTTGTTCAGAATGCTGCGGAAATTAACATTTGCGAAAGTTATATGCGGCGCTGTGGTTTCCGCCTGGGGCGTGATTTCAGTGCCTCGCCTGGAGGATTTTCTGTTTTTTGGCTGTCTGAAATATGTTCTCATGGTGAGCTCCATGAGGGATAAACGAATGAGGAATAAAGTTTCCTTTTTTTTTAATTCCTGGCGACGACTACGCCGTTCCTAACCATAGCAGAGTGCATCATTTTGTTGGCATGGCATGGATTGCCTTGAACTGGCTACCATCCTGGACCGACTCGGCTGGATTCAGCTCCCGAGTAAAAAAATAAAATAAAGAAAGCCCCAATGTGTTTCTTTATTTCGATTCTAGATGTAACCACTACAGTTTACGTTCGTGTTTTCGTACGGTCAACTAAAAGCGCCGATGCGACACACGGAGTGACGTCCCGCAAATTACTGGCGTTTCTCGTACGTAAGCGTCCACACGCTATACTAAATATCTCTATTAATAGGCGATGCTTAAATAAGTGCTCCGATGTTTGAAGCCTCTCTCATGGGAGCCAGGTTGCATGGGAGCCAGGTTGCATGGGTACCATGCAAAATTGTATGAAAAGAGTAGAGCTTTTTCTTTTTTCTTTACTCCTTTATCATGTGAGACTTTTTGCCTTTTATGCTGCTGCTTCCAGGCCCTCCGGTATAGTGGTACAGTAGTTTTGTTTTAGGCATCTTCTTCCAGCATTTCTCTTACCGACCCTTTTCGGAATTAAAGGCCACTTTGAAAACAACTTAAAAAATAAAAATAAATTTTTGAATATTGTTTTAACAAATTACACATTTCTTTCTGTAATATTGGCAAAATAAATTTTGTTTGCTTCTAACTAAAACCGTTCCAAACATACAGCCAAATTTGTAACCCCCTAGACATTTTGCAAAACCGAAACTGACAGTTTCGGTTTCTACATACCGAAACAATTTGACTCCTTTGGTGGACTTACTTTTTTTTGCAACATAACTTTTCAGTTTACAATCATTATAAGTTTTTCTAAGCGTGTATGTTTATTTTTGCTTTCATTTAATACCGAATGTGCTCGCAAGAGGGACGCATAATGTCTCGATCATGTGAGTTGTGTACCCTGGAACGTTCCCGCGCAAATTGAAGAATCTGCCGACTGTGCTTACTTGGTGCCTTGTGTGCTTCAACTATTTCACTTCGTTGTTTACGCGCTTTACCCACATGGGAAAGTTTAGAGTGCAGAGGAGACGAAAGCGAAAGGTTGCCGGAAATAGACACACGACAGGTGAAGATGGCGACGAACCGAACCCCGCCAACGTGAGTGCTTCAGCAAGTGCCTTGAAACTCGGAGATGTGGAGAACAACAATGACTATAAATCGGATTCTACGCCCGAAGCAAACAGGATAATTGACCTTGACATTCTGTCAAATGTTTTGTCATCGCTTGCGTGTTCGGAGTGCTTGGCAACATCCCTGAAACTTGAGGAACGCTACTATGCAGGTGTGTCTTGTGTGTTGGCTACTGTGGGCGTTGCATGTGGCTATGAGCAAAAACGTCAGGGCATTCAGTGGAGAACAATGATCGACTTGTATATGCAATGCGACAATTAGGAAGTGGGCATGCGGGTGCGTAAACATTTTGAAAAATTATGAATATGCCTCCACCCCCGTGGCATTCCGCTTACGATAAACTATCTTTGAAGGTATCTGACGCTGCAAAGGAGGTTGCATCGAAGTCAATGATTGATGCAGCAGCTGAAGTGGAGAAGGCTGTAAACAGTAATCAGTGCGGAGTGTCAGGAGATGGCACATGGCAAAAACGAGGCCACTCTTCATTGAACGGCTGTGTTTCTTTGATATCTGTGGATACAGGAAAAATAACCGATGTGGAAGCTTTGTCCAGCACATGCAAGTCATGCAAGATCAACAGCAAACTGAGTCCCACAAGCAGCGATTTCCTGGAATGGAAGGCAAATCACACAACTTGTGATGCCAACCACACAGGCACTGCCGGTGGTATGGAGACAGTTGTACTTTACCGCATGCTTGAGAGGTCAGAAACGACGCGCGGTTTGAAACATGTGCACTACTATGGAGATGGAGACTCGAAGAGCTACTCGGCAGTGAAGGATATGTATGGACCAAATAGCGTGAAAAAATGTTAATGCATTGGCCATGGCCAAAAACGGGTTGGCTGCCGGCTAAGAAAGCTGAAGAAAACAATGCGGCAAAGGAAAATTGACTGACGGGCTTATTGATCGCCTTCAAAATTACTATGGCATTGCTATCAGAGCCAACGTCGGAAATCTTGCAGAAAAGAAGCAGGCAACGCTAGCTAGTTTGTTCCACGGCAGTTCCACGGACGACAATCCAAGGCATGGGCTTTGCCCTGTAGGAGCAACCAGTTGGTGTGCTTTCAACCGAGCAAAATCGGCTGGCCAATGTAACTACAAACACAAGGGAGGACTTTCAAATGACGTTCTGAACAGGGTAAAGGTTGTGTACAACGACCTTTGTTCAGACGAGTTCCTCAAGAAATGTTTGCATGGCAAGACACAGAATGCCAATGAATGTTTCAATTGCATGATCTGGCAAAGGGTACCTAAAAATGTCTATGTAAGCCTGCCAACACTGAAGTTTGGCTTATATGATGCCGTGTGCCATTTTAACAATGGCAACAGAGGGACGCTGGATGTCTTGAAACACATTGGGATCGAGCCTGGACGCCACAGAATGAAAGCTTGCTCGACAGGTGACCAACAGCGCATCAAGAAATCCTCCCGTCAGTCTACCGATGCCGTAAGAAACGCAAGAAAAAAAAAAACGAGCAGACGCACGAGCGAAAGGAAGTAAAGACAAAACAAACGAGGACCTGAGCTACAAATGTGGGGGATTTTAACCCTCCGGAATATTTCTGTATTACATTTGTAGCTATATCAAATATTTTTTGTTGTTTTTTTCAAAACTTACTTTTCTGCCGTTTCATCTTGCGCGAACATTCATAACGTATTTCCTCGAATAGATTTTTTAACGAAACTTTGAACATCTATTCTTGATATATCAAGCTGTGCAGCCAACTGCAGAAAATAAAATTGTGCGATAAGATTTGTCCTTGCTGCATTTGTTTTAAAAGCATTCCTTGCTGAAAACCGTTTTTTTTTTGGTAATATTGTAAATAAAAAACGCCAAGTGATGGTATCGCAATTATTTTAGTTCATTGCACAGCTGATGGCTTTATGTACATAACTGCAAGGGGACTTTTCCTTGTGGTGGGCTATATGTGAGTTATGACTGCTGGCGTGGGATGCATTATTAGTACGGTTTTCGAGAATAAAAATTAAATTTCTTTTGTGTGTATTTAAACGCTCTGATTAGAATACAAAAGGCCATCTTTAAATATTGATCACTAATTTTCTCTTTATTCGCTACCAAAACTTTTTTTGCATCACGTCCTTCGCATCAGTCTAGGTTGACTAGCAATTATCTGTTCCTTTGGTTTTCTCTAGGCTTTCTAGTTCTTTCTAGAGCTAGTTTATTTAAAAGATGGCTTAGAAGTTGCCTGCGTCTTAAATCCCTTGAATTTCATAATGCATGACAATAACTTTCAACAGCGTTTTCTGGTTGTCCACGGATGAGAAAAATGTTTCGCTGGTGAAATATTCCCCTATATGAAAGCTCATCGCAGAGTTAACGTTGTCTTTAAGGCACGTGCTAGCTGCTGCTTATTTATGCATTTTGATGTATATTACTGCAGTGTTCCTATGGGCAGACAGCACAATTCCAGTTATTTATACCTAGAGTCACTTTTGCATGAGTCACTTTTTACTCCTTTTATATAAATTCAAGTGTACTCTTTCGTCTAATCTTGGCGCCTCATTTATGGAACAACCATGCAGCAAACATCTGTCGATTTTTCATACAGATATATTTGTGTTCGATTTTGCAAATCCGCTTAAGCTCCATTCCTATCTAGACGCACTGACTCATTTTCGGCCCAATATTAACATTACTCGTCGTCCAGAATTTGAATCATCGGCACTAGCGCAGATATAACTATTGCTTACCCTCCAAGTGTTGTTCCAAAATGTTCCCTGCTTTTCACGTGTTAAGTTTATCGCGTGTGTAATCCTTTGTTTTTAATAATGTACTGCATGATAGGCGTCGCGTACGCTGGGGAATTGTTTTTCGTTTGCCCTTTCTGTCTTTGTTATTCCAGTGGAAGTGTGCAAAGTAAGCGTTTGTCTAAATGCTCAATGCACCCAGTTGATTGAGAGGTTTGGTGCAATGGTGTCACCAAAGGCGGGCCGAGCGCTCTGGTTTCTGCGTGCTAGCGGAACGCTCAAATTGTCTATACCTAAAGGGTGCTTAGCGTTGCTTCTACGTTCGTTTTAACCGACTGTTGCTGCCACAGCTCGTCCTGCCAGTGAAGCAGTGCTATTTACCTTATATATAATCAGACAGATATGAGGGAACGGGAGACCTAGCACCGAATCGCTAGCTAAACTTGCACCGTTCACCGGTCAAGCATCGAATAAGCAAGCTCAAGACAAGGCAGTTTCATTACAATGTATGGTATGTCGTGGTGCATAGGGGCACACAACGACCATTCTATTGTCACAGATGATGAGCAGTTAAATGCCCGCGAAATGTTCTCGCCCCAAATGCAGGATACGAAAGCTTAAAAGCTTTTTCTTTCATTTCAGGGAACAAAGAGCGCTCATGGGCGGGCGTGTTATTCCTGACATCACACCCTTAAATTGCCGGAAGAAATCGCGATTGGGATGAAAGATATAATAAAGCATACCTGGCTTTGAGGTTTAACACAGACTTTCAGAAGACCTTGAAAATACTTAAACACAAAGTGAAAGCTTTAGTTAAATATGGAGAGCTTAAACTCCGGTGTTGCCTGCTTAGCCATGAACGAATTCAGAGCGACTTGCCTTGTAGCAAAACTTGCCACTCCTGTCCGTTCTAATGGATACAATCGGGAGAACAGACCATATCCTTTTCGCTCTTTCTCGGCTCTGTTGACACCGCGATCTACTGAAAGACCTTTAATTATTGTCAAGCTAACGGTGCGAAGCGTGACAGGGTTTTCAGCGAGGCACCAAATATATTACGTCTGCGAGGGCGAAGGATTTGCCGATTCAGCCAGAGTTAGCCGTCATATGACAAGGCCGCGTTATAAAGCATGCGTTTGCTCATGTTTCACGCGGCGTGTTTCTTAGCTTATCAAATCTAAATTTTATCTATTTATTGTTTCAGGAGCTCTGTGCCCATACCAACTCAAAGCTTCAACGCTGCTTAATACAGATTACAGTGTAAAAACGCCAAAACAAAGGTTAGCCGATAAATGTTTCACCTTTCCAGGGGGCCTAAATAGGGGGCCTGAATATTATACGGGGTACGAACTGGGGGATCAATCTGCTTCAAGTAATTACTTAAGACTTCCGCCACCGGCCTTGACAAGCGTCAGAGCAAACAATCGTCTTCTTTGCCGTTTAGGCATTCACTCTGAAGCTATCAGATACGAAACTCCGACGTATATATAATCTTTGACAAGGTGCGAAGGTCTTCGTGTACCAGTTGGTATCCAAGCGATACCACGCTTGGATACCAACTTTGGTACCAACTTCGTACCAACTTTGGCACCAACGCTTGGTACCAAAGCGCTTTTCTCTCTCTTGTACGAACAGCTAACTGAGACACGTGGTGAGCGGCGACGTCTAAGCAGAGCGGCGAAAGATATGCCCATATATGAAAGCGTTCTTCGTCAGATCTCTGAGTAAAATTGCGGTAGTATTGACCTATACTGTTTGCCTTACCTTTTGTTAAATAGTCAGTTGAGATGGAGTCTAAGAACCAGATTTTTAAATGCGGCGTGCCCCACTGAGGATGCCTTAAGAGCGGCTCGCCTTCCTTCGGCCAGTTTTTAAATACGCGGGAACGAGCAGCTCTCCGTTCAGGCTTTCATTGGAGCGTCATTTTGTTCAGGCGGGAACCACGCTCGCTGTATGCATCCCTACCTCGTTCCGTGGCCCGAACGCTTGCTTAACTGCGCAACATTTGTGCCTGAGCTTGCGCAGCCGGGCATCTCTGACGGCTACGGTGAGAGGTTCGCGAAGACAATGAGCTGCAATGCGCTACGCTGTAAACGTGCAGGGATTACAGCTTAGCAAGGCGCGTGTGGGAACAACCCTGAAAGCTTAGCCAGGAAACTGAAAAGGATAAACGTCATCACGCCACGTGAGAGTATGCAGCAATGTCTAACATCCCTGTGAGGCCGCGGACCACCGTATGGGGCGCAGGCGCGTATTAATACATACCCACTCCTGTGCATTATGCACGGACGTGGAGAGCGAAACAAAGAATGGGAGAAGTTCTGACTTCATGAGAAACTACTTTCGAAGGATGGCCACGAGACGTCGCGCTTTCTTTCTCTATCTTTATAAACAAGTGAATGTTGCCATATCAACCAGGATTTCGAGCCAAGGCTTGTCAAGCATTGAAACAATACGCGGAAAACGCGAAACCTACGCACGGATGCGAGCACCTCAAACCAAATACGCAGCTATAGATGCTTATCTGCTTTTTCTGTAATTATAAAACATTTCGTTAACTAAACATAAGTCATTCACACCTGGCACGTATAAAAGCTCCTCGTTATTCTAAGCGCTTTCTTACTCAAGGAATGACTAAGTGCGCTTAAAAATTTAGATGGCATCCTTGGACACTTGCTCCAAGTGAGGGAGCCAGGAGTTTAGCATCGGAGTAAAGAAAACGGCACGAGCAAGGGGCTTTCTGAAAATTTTCCACAGTACTTTTAGGATGTTCTCTAGGTGCAGTTTTGGGCATGAGTAAATGCGTGTATCAATGACCCTGCCGCCACTTGTAAGAGATGACCTCGACTGCGGAAAGGGTGGGCTGGTTGCAGGACGGCGGCGCTGCTGTCGACAACTGTCCTTCCGAGAATATACAGCGTAACATGAATCTAAGGCATAGATATTTATCTCAAGGTTCATGAGGGCCGGACGAGTCGTATGTGCAGCCTTGATTAGGTTTGATGATTATAGTACCTGTACCTGTTACATGAGCTGTTTGCAGCACTAGGAGAGATAATGAAGCTCTAAGCCAATTATGATTACGTTCATTACGTTACCTCGGGCCTCTTCTACTGTGCAGCCAACGGCTGGAAGAGTTTATTTGAACAACTCTCTAATGCCTGTCATTCCGAATGTACTAAACCTACATTATCGCTTATAGCTCTGGATGAACCCTGTGAAATTGAGTACATGTGTGTAGGAAGCTTGGATTGAAGTCAGGTTTTCTGCCAGATTGTGAAATATGTAGTGCTACGAAAGGTTTTAGGCATGTCTATTCGGATTACCACGAAGAGCTTCTGTGATTTAGAACTCATTTATTATTTGGCGCCGCAGTTATCATTATAGGGGCAGTATGCAAAAAAGGTCTCCAGAAGGATCTACTCCGCATGGCTTGCTTGCTAACATCTGTTTTGCCATTAATCACGGTTTGAAAATGGAACGCCAAGTAGGTACTCTAACTACCGATATACGATTTTATGCGAAGGTGAAATCAACAAAGGTGATAGATTAACGCACGCTTTGCTTCCGTGGTGATGCGTAGGCTCAACATCCTCGCCAGTCACATCGAAAAGTTCATAGAACACTTCGGCTGCGGGTCGAAGAAGGGAATGAGTGTGAAGCCGGGCTACCGCGAGTGCACCTCTTCTGGAGGCGACGGTAACGCTCTTGTGAGGCCACCTGACTTGGACTGGACGCACCTGACACCGAGTCTCGCTCTTTTTTTTTGCTTGTACTTGCATGTGACAATGCTTTCACATGCAGTTATGTTCATCGTAATTATTTCATGCGTTCAGTGAGTGTGTGTTACCTTAATGCTGCGTCCAGACACACTTCACAGAAGCAATCGCCTTTCAACTCACGGAGAGCCTACCAGCGAGGACAAAAGATCAAGTTACGGGCACTACCGTTGAGAGATCGGAAGTACGCAGGTTTTAGTCGTGCCCCGCTTCATTCGGTAATCAAAGGTGGGGCGTTTGTCTTTGTTTTCCCCGTTTTGTCCGGAAACGATTGTTGCATTCCTGTTGTGTCTTTGAAGCCAGGCCTTGAGCATGAGCACGCTTGTGATCTGCCTTGCAGTGTCACGTTTTACACGTCTGATGCAGCTGAAGTCAGCCAAATCAGGGGACGATAACTTCGAACTCTAATCAAATCGTTTCACACACGTGACCTCGGAACTCATGATAACCACGATAACGAAAAACCGAAAAATCCCAGTGGGAATCCAGGTGCTTACCGCAGAAGAGCGCTTGTTTTTCTTTCATTTTGGTTCTATAATCCAGTGATCCCTAGTCAGGAAAATCGTGTCTAGTGCGTTTTTTTTTTAATTTAACTTTAGCTCCTCGCATACAATTAAGTTCATCCCATTGTACGTTTTTCTTATGACCGCTTCTTTTTAATATATGCTTTACATCCTACGTCCCCACCAAGCAACAGCGAATGTTTATATATTGAAGGAGGGCGTATCCCAGCATTGTGGAGAGCACATATTCTCCTAGGGTTGCAAAATTACCACATTTCTTGTGTTATCCGGTATACCAGTTGCAATGTAACAGCGAAACTGAAGAACTGCCCATGAGCACATCAGTTCAGTTCAGTTCAGTCGTTCAGTCGTGTCCGACTCTTCGGGACCCTATGGACCATTTCACGCCACGCTTTCCGGTCTCTCACTATCTTCCTAACATCACATAACTTCATCTGCAGTGCCTCGAGGATGCCATCTAACCATCGCGTTCGCTGCCTACCCCTTCTGCGGCGACCGTCAACCTTTCCCAACATCAAATATTTCTCCAGCGACTCCTCTCTTCTCATCAGATGACCAAAGTAGCTTAGTTTTAACTTTAGAATTTGACCCTCCAATGAGCAGTCAGGGTTTATGGTCGACAATATCGACTGATTTGATCTTCTGGCAGTCCAAGGAACTCTCAAGAGTCTTCGCCAGCACCACAATTCAAACGCGTCAATTCTTCGGCGGTCAGCCTTTTTTTTGCCATGAGCACATAGATGCTCCATTTTCTAATAACAAGGAGGAGCGGGGGCACTCCCACCGAACCCACCGCAGCCACGATAAATGTAATATTGCGAGTATAATTCACCATCTCCACCCCTTTTCGCCCATAAAAAACGATTGCAGGTATAACCGATAAAGGAAATTGCTTTTTTCTATTTCATCATTTCAACACTACGTTTTTGAAGTTACGGGCTGAATTGAGCAACAAAAGCGGTTTAAGAGTCCCTTCAACCATGCCAACCCCTTTCAAACGGTGGTGCGGCTCATAAGTAGCATAATATTTTGCTATAAAGAATTTCATGTAAAACAGTTATAAACATTTGTTTTCATTGAAATATCTTATTGCAGTTTTTTCATTTGCCTGGTCTCCATTTTTGCCGGCAGATGACCTTCTAGCTCTTCAAACATTCTACCGCACCTCACGTGAAGTGGATCAACCTCACCCCCTCCCCCCCCCCCTCACACACACGCACGCGCGCACACACACACACACACACACACACACACACACACACACACACACACACACACACACACACACACACACACACACACACACACACACACACACACACACACACACACACACACACACACACACACACACACACACACACACACACACACACACACACACACACACACACACACACACACACACACACACACACACACACACACACACACACACACACACACACACACACACACACACACACACACACACACACACACACACACACACACACACACACACACACACACACACACACACACACACACACACACACACACACACACACACACAAAAATCCCTTAAACTTATCTCCTACTGCCCGCATCCCCTCCCCTTCGAATTTGCCAATCTGAAGTATTGCCGTCGGATGCAAAGGCCTCCCCTATTCAGCGTAGTTTTGAGGACTATCTGTTCTTACACCGATCAAAAACCCTTCCAATGAATGTAATATTATTCAGGACCTGATTACGCCACTAAATAGCGGCTGTGATTTATGGTGTATGCGTCTTTTTCGAATCATTTGTTTATGAGGCTGTGCAAAATCAATGGCTAACCCAGCTTACACGCTAGCGGCTGACAATGCTTACATGAAGTAAAATTTCCTGCTTCATGGAGCATCATTGGCTTTGTGGGCTGTGTCGAAGGCGCATGCACTGAACTGAAGGTGCCTCCCAATTGAAGGTCTATAAAGGTCAGAAGTACAGAGAGTATCATGTTTAAGTTAGGGAGGCTATTGAAAGAGGAGCGAACACGTAGGCGAACTTGCTTATCTTTGCTCTGGACGTGGAGAATCAGAAGAGCATTCGCCACTTGTCAGCCAGGGCCGTACACGTTGGGGCAGACCTGTTCGCATATTACTCGGCAAAGTTTAATTTAAAGCGATCGTTTCATTCCAATGACGCGCGCAGTGTTCCAGGCCACGTGGCAAAGGGAGGCTCCATTTCGTGTGGAATTCTTGCGTGAAATAAAAGCAGACACAGCTGATTACGCGGTCCTAGCATTCCCTCGTTGATAAATCAAGATATAATAAATTACAAGTTGTATTAAAGCGCCTTCGGTGCCCACTTTACGCTCTATAATATGTTTGTAAAGTACCGTAAAGCACTTAAAACACGCGCTAATATATTTCATCTGCAAAATATCTCCACAGGTAATGCACAGTGGAACTGAAAACAAGGTAAAGAAAATATCAAAGTTGTGCCCCCGTGAGTTGTACTTTTTCGATTCACGACGAAAGCCGCTAAACGGCGCCTAAGTGACTTTAGACAAACCATTGTTTTGACATTTCATGTGTGGACACCATTAGCTTATTATCTGAAGGCGTCGCCAGAGCTCAAAGAGATTCCGGCTTTAGTCGAACTCGAGGCACCCTGCATAGCGCCTCGGCTCGGAAAATGTGGTCCAACATCTCAAAATAAAATTCTTTTTTTCGTTGGAGAAAAGCCTAAGGGTAAGCTGAAGCAGATAATTAGAATTAAATGCCGAATTGGCTACGATGGAGGTAAATAGGAACAGGTGAGATTTCATGCTGAGGATAGATGTTAGGTGTACTCTCCACATACTGGCAATTCTTACTTTTTGATACAGATCAAGAATAAATTTTTGTGGCTCTTTGCCCTGCAGGAGCATCGCTAACTTTTATTAAGGGGTGAGCGAGCGAACCTGTGGCAATGCCTTATGAAAACAAAAAAATAAAAACAAGATAAACGAAACGCACGGATGATAAGTGCATGGTTGCTGTCAAAACATTTCCGTTTCCAGCGTTGCCCTGAAGCCCTAAGTAAGTGTTCTGAGGTTTCGAGATTGCGGCCCTAACATATATTGTCGTTCATGCAACAAAGACTTGCCTGATGATTTGAACAAAATATAAAATCTCCTAAAACTTGAGCTGTGAAGATGGAGTGTACATTATACAAACGCCGTTAACAGAAGAAGCTGTACCCTTCCGCCGCTATCTTATTAGCAGCATATTTGTATCCTATCTGTGTAAGTGACAATAAATGATACAGTAACAATCGCGTTTAAGATACATCTACTTAGACATGGAGCTTTTCCGCTTTATACGGGGCTATATAGACCACGTTATTTCGTTTAATTATTATTCTTTGACGTTGCCTAAACACGGTACATCACCAAGAAAAAGGAATTAAGGCTGAACAAAACACCATTGAAATGCACGCGATATTAATTCTTGAATACTGTTTGTGTAAGTGACCTGAGATGATGCAATATGTGTAAGGTATCCTAATCTACGCAAGAAGATCGAGGTTTTTTTCTTATCATTTTTACAGAATGCAATGCTCCGCAAGGTAGCATACATTGGGAAAACAATAATTGTGGGAAAATTAGGGCATAGCAGTGAAGAAACAAACCACATGTCAACAGAAAGCAATGATATTAGATCCCCGTTAGCAAATTATTTCTTCGTTCAGTAGGTTTCTTGACAACACAATGTCAAGAGGACGGATGTAACATAAGCGATGGCAGTAGCGAAAGGCCTCTCTTCGGTAGTAATAATAATAAAGAAAAAACGAGCGAGCAGTGGTATCTCTCAAGGCTGGTGGCAAAATTAGTGAAGGCGTGAAAACGTTTCACGCATGTTGAGGTGACTCACGCGCGGCATGTGTGCTCAAAGAGTTACGCGTAAAAGACCGCCCACGCAATAGCGCGATGGTGGAAGGATCTTGCAAAATGCGAAAACAGGGAGAGCAGCACTAAAAAGAGTGAACTCGCATTTATTTCTTTATATTTTTTGTTGCTTATGTCACCGACACGCGTCGCATGCCTCAGCTCGCAGTATAAAAGTTCGCTGACGAAGTGAAGAAGCCACCACAAGGCATTCGTCTCCGCCTTGCTCTCATCCCCTGGAACTGCAGCTCAGCTTGGCGTCATTTGCAACCGCTATGATGTCAAAGGTAAGGAATGACAACTCAACCAGAGTTTGAAAACAGATGTGAACCAAACAATGCTTATTACGTATCCAAGCTTATACTATCCTGTGCGGTCAATATCGTAGGCAACCTTGATATCTTGTAATGAACAAGTAGGAGAGTAAGCGCCGACCCACAAGGAAAATGCGCAGATGGAATAAAAAAAAAAGCGCTCTTTTTAGAGCAGGTCATGAAAAGAGTCGCTTTAGATTGTCCTAAAGTAATGACTACAAAAACGTACAGAAGAAGTTCAAAACATGATGTAAGATTGTAAAAAAATGCAATGATTTGTTTGGTTTGGTTTGGTGTGTAGGATTTAATGTCTCAAAGCAACTCAGGCTATCACAAACGCCGTGGTTTGTCTAATTCTTTTTGATCTAACGGTTACCTGCGCAGACAAGAAGTCGGAGACAAACATTGTTTTCTAGCTTCTATATTTTTGAAGCTGTATTTGCCGGCTCCAGAGGTTCAGAACGGAACTAACCTGACTAAAGTCTCGTTTACCTTTTTACCGGCAAAATGCTCATTTCTTAAGTGCTGTTATGATGTCATGGTACGATAACTCGCATGATCGACCTAGTTCCGACATTAGCAGCCTCGGGCATTGAGACAAGAAGCGCAATATAACAGGAGCGGATGCACTACCCGGCGTCGGCTACGCTCCAAGTAAATATAACAAAAATCTATCACACGATGTTGTCAGAACTGTCCTTGCGTGCCTTGCCTGCGCAGTTCGGTGCTGATATTTGAAATGTGCTGAGCTGGAATCGAACGTAAAATGTTGGAATTAAGAGGCTCTCATGTGCAGGAACAAAAGCTCCTTGAAAAGACAGAAAATGTGATGTGGGTTAGGAAAATAGTTCGGCTCGTGCAGAAAGCTTAATCTACTATAGCATTATACGTTACTGAGCAATCTCACGATAATGTAGCACATAGCACAACCAAACAAATTCACAGTTTTTCGAGAAACTTGACGGCATCCGTCTAATACGGCTCCTTGCCCGGAGTTGATAAACTTCCAATTATCGGGACTTTTTTCAGGTACAACTCCTGGTCGTCTTCCTGGCGGCGAAAGCTTACGGGCTTCATTATCACCACACAGCGGCCGGGTACCCTGGAGCAGGCTATGGCGGCTATGCTGCTCCGGTAGCGGCTACTCCTTATCGGGGATACGCGGACTTTGCCTCTGTAAGTGAATTATACTAGTGCAAGAGTACTAAATTTATTGCTTTTGGCCGTCACATTAGATCGTTTTCGATTTATAGCTTTATTGATCAAAACACAACTCACAAAAGGAACAAAAATCCTCAGCTGTTAACTGAATGGGCAACAATTTACGGAACCGAAATAGCCATAGCATTAAATAAAGAAGCAGCATGGGCGTCTCATTTCCCACACTGACCAGGTGCACGGACGCAAAATCCTGATCGTTTGAAGAATATCAAATTCCACATTGCGTTCTTTAAACAACGAGACGTGCTTTTATTATGTTGTCTTAATACAACCAAACCATATAAGCACTTAAGTTCAATTTAGAATGCACTGATTTTCAATGCCAATAATATCCTAGGTAAGTTAAATGGCATTTACTTCATTTGTCGTAAATTCATGATGCCTCAGATATAGCTGGTTACTTAAAAAAAAAGGCTACATAATTTTGATTGTGCAATTAAAGCCCTACCAAGTGCGTTGTGGTGGGTGCACAGTGAAGAAGTTGGGCTTCACTCGGCTTACTCCCACCTGTATGAAAACTCAAATTAGTACTTTTTAAGCAGACAAATGAGAGGAAATGAGAGGCTCGTCTAATACACTCATGTGACAGAAGCCAACAGTTAGCAAGGCCACGATAAGTGAAGCGAGGATGTTTTGTTCCTGTCGTTGACGTAAACTAGAAGGCCTAATTATAATACCAGTTCAAATAAGCAGAAAAAATTAGAAACATATTCCGCATTATTTTTCATGGTCTCGCTGACTGCTCGATATTTTTTTTTTCAATTGTAATTTTTTAGCTATGACAATACGAACACTGCCGACCTGCTTTATTTCACTCTGGAGGTAGCTACTAGCGTCAAAATTAATTTCTTGAGGACGTTTAAGACTGAAATTGATTAAAAAAACCTGCCACCGCTGTGTATGATCAGAAAATAACAATTCCCCATTCTTACATCATATGTTGGTTCGCAAATTATTCCCATCGGGCGGAAGAGAGGATTAAACATGAAACTCTGGATTCACATCATATTAAGTCATTTACTGCGCTCTAAAGCATGAAATCAAATACTCGAGTCCCAATAATTTCCACTTTCTAACATTACTATCTGTCTTCTGCAGCCACCTCAGCCGTACAACTTCGGCTATGACACGGTGGACGAGTACGGAAATCGCCAGTTCCGCAGTGAGCAGGGAGACTCCAACAATATGAAGACTGGATCGTACGGCTACCGCGATGTGAACGGCCTCTACCGGAGAGTGAACTACATCGCCGATGCCAACGGTTTCCGGGTCACGGTGAACACGAACGAGCCAGGCACCGCACCGGGTGCTAGCGCCGACGTAGTGTTCAACGCCGCGCCAGTCGTCCCACCAGTTCCCGCTGGCGTAGCAGCCTCAAGGCCCGGGGTTGCTCCGATAGCGTACGGTGCCAGGGGTGTGGCAGGCGGTTATAGCGGTGCATACAGCGGGAACAGTGTATACGGATATGCACCGCACGGTGGCGCTGCAGCAGGCTACAGCCGCGTGCCCTACGCAGGCGTCGGCTATGCTCCAGGAGGTGGCGCCCTTGGTGGCTATGGCTACGGAGGGTACTCTCCTTACGGTTACGCTGGTGCTGGATATCCAGCTGGGCGCTACGCCGTAGCTGGATATGGGGGATCCGAGGGTTGGGCTGCTGGTCACCACGGGTACCGAAGGCGATAAGAGAAGGCCAGCGTCTGCCTAAAAGCTGTATGCTAGGAGAACAAAATGTATAGACAATGAAGCATCGTAACCTTACCCCGAAAACACTTCAGTGTTTGCGTGACCGTGGGCTACAAAAAATAAACGCAAGATTTTTCTACAGGACTAGTCTTGAGATTCTCCGTGCATTTGTTGCCCATCACGTGGTAGTATATATATGATTTTTCTATACACAATCCATGATTTTTTAGACATTTTTGCTGAATGTAACTCCCGTACAATGGGCATCATAGGAAATTATGAGCCTATTGGGCAGTCGTCAGCTTTCTCTCGCAAAAAAAAAAAAAGTAAATGGCCTTGTCTAGTAGTTGAGCAATAGACAGACCACGAGAAACCAACACCTTTACTGCAGTATGCAATAGCAATGCACTATAGCAGCAGACATGATGCAAACCGCGATAAGAGACAATTGCGCCACCTGCCGTCTTAACTGAGACTGACCGTGAAGCTGGAGCAGCGTAGAGGCTGCCTGATTACAAATTTCGGTGCATATTTCCGAACAGCAACTCATTCGTATACTCATCTTAGTATCACGTATGCAGATCCGTCACTTTATGGCCTACTCAGAGTATACACAACTCTGCAACAATGTAGCAGCCTTGCCTGTGCAAAAAGAAAAAGTAACACTTGCATCATGGCAGGCTGTGCAGTTAGGTTGCTCTTACCATCTACAATACATATATTGAAAAACGAGTCACAAACCCTGGCATGAAGGAAGTAACAGCAGATTTTTCCTTCATGCTAATCAAGGTCAAATAATTTATTCGTAGCGATAATAAATTAAAACGTATCGGAAAATTATGTGGCTGTTTGCATACCATAAGCTTTATGGGGTAGTTTTTCTTCTAATTTCTAAACTTCATTATATCCACGATTATACCACTGTTTCCCATTCATCAAAACAGAATAACCCCTATGTCACTAGCGGTTGCCTCCCTTTGTATTTCAGAATGCACTCCTCCTTTTCCATCCGTTTGTTTGTCATCTATACACTGTATACTACACCTTGTTTAAATGCATGTATGCAACTCATGCGGGGGCAGCGGTGGTGTAGCGGTAGAACATCCGCCTCGCATGCAAGAGGACAGGGGTTCAAATCCCGGTGCCGCGCAATTCTCCACCGGATGAAAAAAAAAAAAAGAAAAAAAAATGCGCGTGTCGATGGAATTGCATATACAGGTTTGGGGTGCGACCTGAGGCCGGTAAACACCTCCGGCAACGCACTCCCTCACCAGAACAGGAGTTGGCCACCCTGGTGCAGTAATTGGCCACAACCTCCTATGATAAGCTCCATAAAACCCCGGCCCTCAGTCACCAGCGGCTGCGGAACAACTGACCACGGCGGCGGTCAGACCTGTGACGCAGCAGGGGGTGCTAAGAAAGCCTGGCTCCGCTGGACAGGCCGCCATTGGAAACTGACCCTGGCAACGTTTAATGCTAGAACTCTAGCTAGTGAAGCTAGTTTAGCAGTACTGTTAGAGGAACTAGAGGGCATGAAATGGGATGTCATAGGGCTTAGTGAGGTTAGGAGGCCGAATGAGGCATATACTGTACTGAAGGATGGGCATGTACTGTGTTATCGAGGTTTACCAGAAAGGCGACAACTAGGAGTAGGTTTCCTTGTCAATAAGTATATAGCGGGTAATATAGATGAATTCTATAGTATTAATGAGAGGGTTGCAGGCATCGTAATTAGGCTTAATAAGCGGTATAAACTGAAGGTTGTACAGGCCTATGCACCTACATGTAGTTATGATGACCAGGCAGTTGAAAGCTTCTATGAAGATTTAGAATCGGCAATGCGAAAAGTAAAGACGCAGTATACTGTACTAATGGGCGACTTCAATGCCAAGGTAGGGAAAAAACAGGCAGGGGACAAGGCAGTAGGTGACTATGGCATTGGTTCTAGGAATAGCAGAGGGGAGTTACTAGTTGAGTTTGCAGAGCGCAATAACTTACGAATCATGAATACCTTCTTCAGCAAACGGAAGAACCGAAAATGGACATGGAAAAGTCCTAACGGAGAGACTAAAAATGAAATCGACTTCATAATGTGTTCAACCCCCGCCATTGTGCAGGATGTAGAGGTAATCGGGAAAGTTCGATGTAGTGACCACAGGATGGTGAGGTCCCGAATTAACCTAAATCTGAAGAAGGAACGCAATAGATTAGTAAGAAAGAAACCCATCAACGAATTAGCGGTGAGGGGGAGGGCAGAAGAGTTCAGGATCTCGCTACAGAATAGGTATTCAGCTCTAACTGAGGATGGCGACATTACCCTAGAGGCAAGGAACAATAATTTCAGAGATATCATTACTGAGTGCGCGGTAGAAGTAGGCGGTAGGATAGTTAGAGAGGATACCGGTAAGCTGTCTAAGGAGACGAAAGATTTGATTAAGAAACGGCAGAGTATGAAAGCTTCCAATCCAACAGACCAGATCGAATTGGCCGAGATATCAAAGCTAATCAATAAGCGCAAGGTGGCCGATATAAGGAAGTATAACATGGAGAAAATTGAGCATGCTGTAAAGAACGGGGGAAGCCTTAAAGCGGTAAAGAAGAAATTGGGCATAGGCAAAAACCAGATGTATGCGATAAGGGACAAGGCGGGCAACGTCATCACTAATATGGACAAGATAGTCAAAGTAGCCGAGGAGTTCTATACAGATCTCTACAGTAGCCAAAGTAGTCAGGACCGTAATGAGATTGGCGGTAGGGAAAAACAGTCAGACGTTCCACCATTGACGAAAGACGAGGTCAAGAAAGCACTAGAAACTATGAAAAGGGGGAAATCAGCTGGAGAGGATCGGATAACTACAGATTTGCTGAAGGACGGGGGGGATATCGTGCTAGAAAAACTGGCCACCCTGTATACGCAGTGCCTGGTGTCATCGACGGTACCGGAACCATGGAAGAATGCAAACATTATCCTCATTCACAAGAAAGGGGACTCTAAGGACCTTAAAAATTACAGACCAATCAGCTTACTGTCTGTTACGTATAAGGTATTTACTAAGGTAATCGCTAATAGAATCAGGACAACCTTAGACTGCAATCAAGGAAAGGATCAAGCAGGGTTTCGGAAACGGTACTCTACTATCCATCATATCCATACCATCAATCAGGTGATAGAAAAATGCTCGGAATATAACCAGCCCTTATACATAGCATTCATTGATTACGAAAAAGCATTTGACTCAGTTGAAACCTCGGCGGTGATGCAGGCATTGCGAAATCAGGGGGTAGACGAGACGTACGTGAAAGTGCTGGAAGATATATATAGTGGCTGCACAGCAACCATAGTTCTACATAAAGAAAGCAACAAAATTCCCATAAAGAAAGGTGTTAGGCAAGGAGACACAATCTCCCCAGTACTATTCACAGCTTGTTTAGAGGAAGTATTCAGAGACTTGGAATGGGAGCAGTTAGGGATAAGGGTAGATGGAGAATACCTCAGTAATTTGCGATTTGCTGATGACATTGCCTTGCTAAGCAACTCGGGAGATGAACTGCAAGTAATGATTGATGACCTAGACAGGAAAAGTAGAAAGGTAGGCTTGAAAATCAATATGCAGAAGACTAAGGTAATGTTCAACAGCCTCGGGAAGGAACAGGAGTTTACATTAGGTAGCGAAATACTGGAAGTAGTAGGCGAATATATCTACTTAGGACAGGTAGTAACCGCATATCCGGATCATGAAAAGGAAATAACAAGAAGAATAAGATTGGGATGGAGCGCATTTGGCAAGCACTCGCAGATTATGACTAGCAGCTTACCGGTATCGCTCAAGAGGAAAGTATACAACAGTTGCATCTTGCCTGTACTCACCTATGGGGCTGAAACGTGGAGGCTAACCAAGAGAGTTCTACTTAAGTTGAGGACAACCCAGAGGGCTATGGAACGAAAAATGGTAGGGGTAACATTAAGAGATAGAAAGCGTGCAGAGTGGGTCAGAGAAATAACTCAAGTTAACGACATTCTAGTGGAAATTAAGAAGAAGAAATGGACATGGGCAGGACATGTAGTGCGAAGAGGGGATAACCGATGGTCGCTGAGGGTAACAAACTGGATTCCAAGGGAAGGAAAGCGTAGCAGGGGGCGGCAGAAAGTTAGGTGGGCGGATGAGATTAAGAAGTTCGCAGGGGTCAAGTGGATGCAGCTAGCACAGAACCGGGTTAAGTGGAGAGATATGGGAGAGGCCTTCGCCCTGCAGTGGGTATAATCAGGCTGATGATGATGATGATGATGATGCAACTCATGATAGCTTATTCGATCAGATATGCGATAAAAGAATGAACGATGAACAACAGCGCAGCGTGTGTTGATGAATGGATGCTTTGAATGCGTTTTTTTTTATTGGCCTGCTTGTACTTGAACAATAGTTATTGTGGTGGATTGCTGCTCACTCAACGGAACTGTGCAAAAAATTCGCTCTTTCGCCTAGATAAAATTGACGTTAAAATTGTAATGTAATATGTTGAGTGAGTTGGTTTTTGCTTTTTAACTCGCGCGAATACGGCACAAAGAAGAAAGGACCCAATACAACTGTATTGCGCATTAAGAAGCCACTGTTACAAGCTTCTTTATGGGATAGTAATGGATGGTTTCTTTTGAGTTGTCGCGGCTCATCCCGCTACGAAAGAGTCAGAGTTAGAGAGAGAGAAAGAGAGTGTGTGTGACAGATAGAGAGAGACTCAGAAAGAGAGAGTAGCACTTTTTATTTAATTCAGGGGATTAAGGAGCTGCCGGGTCTCCGTTGGTTGGGAGGAAATACTGCTATCCTCTGTGATGTTTGTAAAGGAAACAAACGTTTCCGTTGTGTGCCTCGACTGATGCTTGAACTTGAAGCAAGAATGTAATGGTGATTTTTTTCCGCCCACTGGCATCTTGCAGTGGAAGGGATTAGTATTTGTACTGAAGAATTTAGCAGTGGTGCTTTCTGCGTCATAGAAATTTTGCTAAATGTGGCGCAACCTTACAGTGAAGGTTTCTGGGAAGCCACTTCTGCATTTACACATTATACCATTTTTAAGTCATACTTCAAAGGCACCTTGTAGTGGCTCATTCTTTCCCATTAGGGAGAGAGAGTTCCAGAGCTCTTGATAACGGTTACGTGATCATGACTTAGAGTGTGTCCCGAACACTGTAGAGAAACAATTCTTCAATTGCATTTAAAAAACGGGTGTGGGAACACCAGACTCTACATCCGAATAGGCTATGGTACTTCTCCCAAGGAACAACAACAAAAAAAAAAGAACTGACAGGATTTGTCATCAAAACATAACGCTGATTTGGGCATTGAAAGTTTCGGGCGTTTTAAAGTAAATATTGGATGAGGTTGCGTGCCTGCAGCTGCATAGGGAATTCCCCCCCCCCCCCCCCCCCCCTATACTGAAGAAATGAAACAATAAAGTGGAAATCAAGATGGTGTGTAAAGCGAGTCTGTAGTTTAATTGCGAAAATACGTTACCCCAAATATGCATTTACACATATACTATCTATAAAGAGTGAACGCTGTCAGCAGGTATCAAATAAATAAAAATATTACGAATCGCGCAGCCATATAAAAATAGTGAAGTATATATATATATATATATATATATATATATATATATATATATATATATATATATATATATATATATATATATATATATATATATATATATATATATATATATATATATATATATATATATATATATATATATTTATATTTATATTTATTATTACGCAGCGGCAAGGCGATGACTGCAGGAGAATAGAGGACACAGAAAAGATGCTCGATGCTCGTGAGATGACGTTTAATGAATCTTTTCTCTTTCTTTCGTCCGTAACAATATATATATTGCATTGGCAAAAAAAACAACTTAACCACTTTTGGAATTACCCTGCAAATGCGAGAAAGTTATGAAACGCGAGGAATTACACCCAAGGTTTGGAGTAGAAGACGCCTCTCACTGATTTAGCCAGACAGCGCATGAATCCACAAAGAAATTGTTTTTTTTTTTTTCGGAGGGTTCCATTGGGTATGTCAGTACATTTGTTTTGCAATTCGTTGACGTCCAGTACTAATGAGAGCCGAGGCGTGCACTGCGAAGCTTCGGATTGCCAACTAAGTGGCGCCTAAAAATAACTCATAGATCACGAAATGTGATTCAGTCTATGTAGGCTGGAGATAAATAACAATTCCACTTAGGGAACTCTGGGTAGCTTACTCTTACACAGTTTCTGGGATCGTATTCTCCTTTGCCAGCACAACGTCGGCACTCACAAACAACTGCTGCGGTAAACAATGAAATGGCATTTTACCGCGTTCTTCTATAATAAAAGTCATGTAATTCGTATAAGGAAGAAATCTGTGGCTGCAATTTGTTTCGTACCGCGTTTTATTTAGAGGACAACCGATGGAAATAGCAATCCTATAAATATATGCACACAGTATCTATCACGGTGACAATTTTTTTAGCGGGATGCCGTTAAAAGCCGCGTTCACCGAAAACCTGTCGTCGGCGGCCGTAAGCCGGCATTGGCGTTGCGAGCGATAAGTCACGAGCATGGCGCAAGGTATATCTACCTTGCATGGCGCTTGTAGGCGGTGGCTGGTAGCTGACATGGCGGCATACTAACTGGTCGTAGCGTTGCCTCAAATTAAATTAGGGAGGAGCAGCCAAATCTGGCCCATCCTTTCATATCGTAGTTTGATATCAGAAGCAGCCTTGAGTTGCATTCACGTTACCACTAGGCCACCAGACACGGTCGCACGACTCTGTTAGAGCGGGGATTTATATTTCCACGTGGTATAGTGACAATGCCATTGGCGAGAAGAAAAACTATTGAGGTTGCCTGAAAAATAAAATCTCTTTATTCGGCTGACTTGCGCCCGCAAAGAAAAAACAATACTTTAGCGTCCAAATCAGCAATCGTGCACGTCGATAGTCCAACTAAGAATGCCAGCTTAGCTTCTCAGGGCTCGATTTAAAGTCAGCTAAGAAACATTTAGATAAAGCCGCAAAGGTGACCGGAACGAACTGGAACATTGAGGAAAGAATGAAAAAAAAAGAAAAACAACCGCTTCGTGCGACAATCAGCATGAATAAACAAATTGTTCCTTGCGCCATAATCACAGTGATAAGGAAATCCCCCCCCCCCCTAACTTTCAGCCCCCCCTTTCAACAACAACAAAAAAACACCTGTTTTTAAATCTTTGTTTTTGTATTGTGCATTCACAAATAAGCGTATCACCACGCTTGGTTATCACCTGCGCAGTTGAAATTTCTTTTTTATGCGATATGGAGCGGATTTGTGACCTAAAAGCGCCTACACACGCTGATTTCAAGACGCAGCAGCATTATGGGCAGGAAACTTAGCATGGAGTGTATCCCCAAGTAATAATGATTGTTTTAGAGCTGTTGATCCAAAAAGGACTAGCTATAGAGAGTACGGCAGACAATTAAAAAGAAAAATAGAAATAAAAGCCAAATTGGCCCATGAAAACAGCGCATTTGGTGGTAAACCAAGGGTAGGCGGTGAAGGGTGGCTGATCTTGGCCCTGATTGATCTGGGACAGGTAGGTCACCGCCGCTTGCGGCAGGGGCTAGCCTGGCACCGAATTGTTATCTACTGTAGGCCGTCGTTGCACCCGCCCCTGTTTCGCTGGTGGACAACGGCTGTTGCCGGTGCGCGTCTTTCTCTCCCTTTTATTTTCTCTCTTCTCCATTTTTTCTATCAACAAGACCGAAGAACACAAATTAAACACCATAATTAGGAGATGCACGAAGTGCGCTCTAGGACTCCCCATAACTACTTCTAACGACATTCTAGAGAAAATGGGGTTGCATAATGAGTGGAAAGAGCTGGCTGCGGCGGTCAGGCTGTCCCAGAGAGAGCGACTCGCAGGAACGGCGGCGGGTAGGCGAATCCTCGATTGGGTAAACCTACTAGCGCCCGGGGAAGGCGAAAGTGTCAGAGAAAGCATAGATCGAGAAATCAGAAAGCATCTATACGCCTCGCCCATACCGAAGAACATGCACCCCGTACACGACGAGGGGAGGAGGAAAAGCAGAGCTAAGCACCTCGCTAACAAATTGGACAAACTCCCGCCGGGATCGGTCGCCTACACCGATGCAGCGATCGGATAAGAAGGCGACGTAACCTCGGTCGCCCTATTGGACACTGGGATCGCCATAGGAATAGAAAGAAATCGAGATCTACCGCCGGTAGAGGCGGAGGAGATTGCAATAGCCATTGCCATTGCACGACCAGGCGTGAAACACGTCATCAGCGATAGCAAAGCGGCGGTTAGAAATTTTAGCAAGGGTAGAGTCAGCAATCGTGCTGCAAAACTTCTGAACGAGTCGTCTCTCGCCGAAAGCGTGACCATAATCTGGACCGCAGCGCACGCCGGTCTCGCCGGCAACGAGGCTGCCCACATGCTCGCCCGCTCCTCGCTACCTCGGGGTGCTGCGGACGCCTCCACAACATCTAAACCCAAAGAATGTATAGGTACCTTTAGGGATGTAACCGACAACTTGAAGAAAGACCGGAGGATATATCCGCCACCGGTTAGATCCCTGAGTAAAAAGGAATCGTACGACTGGCGAAGACTCCAAGCTCGAAATTTCTTTTCGCCCCTGTGGAGGAGTTGGACGGGTGCCAGAGGGCGGAAGAGGGACGGTGCAGAAACCGAAATTTGTAAATTTTGCGGCCACGTGGCAACATTAGATCATATAATATGGAGATGCGTTCGTGCCCCAGGGCGCAACGCGATTAAAACTAGCGATGAATGGGAGACCACGCTAAGAAGCTCCGACGAAAAAACACAGCGATTCGCCGTCCGCCTGGCGGCCGAGGCTGAAGACCTCTTCTCCTAGACGAGGCCGGGTGTCCTCTGGCCGCGGTGTGACAGACTGCCTCCCCGGACGCCTGCGTGCGGTCACGTAGGTGGCTGCTGCACCATATTCGGCGGAAATAAATGTTCTTCCTCCTCCTCCTCTATCCGCATGAGGCAGCGAAGGTGATTTTGCTACAGAGCCAGTAGCAGGCCTGTGCATTTCCTTTTCCTTCTTCCTACAGCCACAACAACAATATAAACCAAATTTGTCCTCCTATGTGACGTGCAGAAGCATTGCGTTGATTGTGATCGGGGACACCCTGTCATACAAAAGTTGAAGGGCCTCCCTAGTCGTCTCCTGGATATTAGTGTTATAGGCGAACACCATGTAGAGTATTATGGAGTTCCATGTCTTGTATTCAGCATCGATGTACACATGGCAAGCATGTCTTCTATAGTCTTGTTTAGACGCTCTGTGAGTCCGCTTGTCTGGGCATGAGAGGCAGTTGTCGTCCGATGGCTTGCTCAAAATGTCTTGCAAGAGCTCTGCCGCAAATACAGTTCCACAAGTCAGCGATGAGCACTGTCGCAAAAAGATGCGTTCGACGAAAATCTTCACGATTTTCGCTATCGTTCTATTGGGAAGAGTTTTGCTTCGACGTAACTGGACATATATATATGTTGTCATGACAATCCAGCTCATCCCGTTGTTAAAGTTGGGAGGGGGCTGAGGAGGTCCGCCTCTATTTTTATTAACACTAACCACCCTCTAATGAATTACTAGAGGGTGGTTAGTGTTCAGTGGCCCAGTAGGTATCATCGGTAGTGTCTTGCGTCGCTGGCAATCACAGCATGATTTTACGTAAAGAACAGCGTGGGCAGGTAAACGGCCTGTAGTACTTCTCTTGGATCCTGTGCTATGTGCGCGCAAGACCTAGATGCCCTGCTGTGGGCTCGTCGTAGGACAGCTGAAGACCTTCCTGTCCGTGGGTTCTGTAGCTCCGCGGACCTGTTGGATGCGAATCTCTTGTTCACAAGGTCGCCATTTCGTAAGGTGAACAACGAAAAATGACGACTGAACACAGCAGGACGGAAATAGTCTTTCCATCTAGTATATGCGCTAGTTCTTTCAACTTCGGGCTCGAGCGCTGCTGCTGTGCAAAACTGATAGCGCTTACTAGTCCTAAGAAGGCGATGTCATCATCTTTCGGGAGAGCGTCGACGGGGGCTCAGGATAGAAGTCAGCGTCGGAATGCTTGCGACGAGACTTGACCACTGTGATGTCGAATTCCCGAGGACGCAAGCTCCATCGAGCAAGGCGACCGAAGGGACTTTTCAAATTGGCGAGCCAGCACAAAGCGTGATAGTCGCTCATTGGCTTGAATGGTCGTCCGTGTAATAAGGGGCGAAACTTCGAAGTGGCGTTGATGATCGCATAGCAATTCTACTTGGTCGTTGTGTAATTTGTTTATCCTCTTAAGAGGGGTCAGCTAGCGTAGACAGTCGCTTGTTCGACCACGTCGTTATTCTGAAAGAGGACGGCGCCTGGACCGAGGCTGCTTGTGTCCGCGTGAATTCTCGTGTCGGCGTTTTCATCTAAGAGCATTAGGATAGGGTGTGAGGAGACTTCAAGTAACGTGTAGTTCCTTGACGACTTGCGCTTGCGGTAGTTTATGTTTAAACGGCACGTCTCCCTTTGTAAGTTTTGTCGGTGGTTTCGCTATGTGTGCAAAATGCTTTGGAAAGCGCCTGTAATAGGCACAGTCCGAGGAATCTGCGGACGGTTTTTTTTTGTCTGTGGGTTGCGCGAACTGGGTGATAGTAGTCGTCTTCTGCGGGTCGGGACTTACACAGTCGTTTCTAAAGACGTGACCGATGAACAGCAGTTTTTAGAAGGCGGAGCAAAGCTTTTCAAGCTGAAGAGTAAGTCTGGAGAGTGCGTCCACTGCTGCCCTCAGCATGTGTAGGGGCTCATCGAAAGCCGTCACGAAGAAAACGATGTAATCTACATATACTAAGCAGCTTTGCCGCTTTAGGCCTGCCACTATGTCCATTACTCGCTGAAATGTCACTGGTGCTGAGCAAAAACCAAATGACATGATCTTCAATTCGAAAAGTCTATCCAGCGCGGTAAATGTCGTCTTCTCGCGATATTTTATATCGGCCTCTATTTGACAGTAACCGCTTCTTGTTCCATCGTTGGTAAACACTTGGGGTTGAAGACCCCATCCAGTGCGTCATCGATGCTGGGTTGGGTAGAGAACCTTCTTTGTTACTCTGTTCAGAAGCTGATAATCTACGCAGAACTGAAGTGTGCCATATTGTTTTCTCATCAGAACAACAGGCGGCACCCAGGGACCCTTCAATGGCTGGATGATGTCATAGCGAAGCATTTATTTCATTTGGTGTCGAATTTTATGCTTGGTGTTTTTCGGCGAAACACTGCAGGGGGTTTGGCACAGAGGCTTGGTGTTTTATCGCTTAAAATGCTACGCGTGGTGATGGGTTTTTGTCGAATCATTGCAGATGATGCACATAACTCGCTGTAATTCCGTGGGAGTCTCTGTATTTCTTCTCGTCGGCAAAGGGGAAGCTCTGTGCTCAAGTCGAATTGTGGCTCTGTGGTTCAGTTCACTGCAGTGTCCGACGGTGGCTTAGAAATTACGAGTGGATTCTCACGTCACAAATTTTGTCAAATAGTGCCTTGGATATGCCCTTTTTAGGTGTCGTTACTCCTCGTTGAAGTTGGCAACGAGGAATTTTGCTTTTCAGTTCTGGAGGCGAATGATGCCTCTTGCAATGCCGATACTTTGTTTCAGCAGCAATTGCTTCCGCCCTCAATGATGCCTTCATTATTTTAGCGTTTCCTATACGCATATGAATGCTTATGCATCATCAGGTTGCGTGAGTTACTTGTTGATCAAGCACTCTTAGGGCCACGTAACGCTATTCTGCTATCTTCGGCTGAGAGAACTTCGTCAGGCGATTAATGCGCTTAGATCGAAAATCGATGATCGCTTGGGTTTGAAAATTAAGTAACGTCAACAAAGCTAAAGACTAGAGCGGTGGTCGGAATGCTACGCTCATTGACTGTTATTCGCGGTGTGTATCGTTCTGACGGCTTGAGCAAGTGGCCTATGTTGTGTTCCTGTACTTTGGTATCGAGGAAGTGAGGTCGCCAGACACTTGAGTAGCGAACAATGGAACAGTGGACGTTTATTAGACGAGAACACCTACATGCTTACGCTAACATTTTACCAAAGAGAGTGAGGCAAGCCTTACAGGTGCTTTTGCGAGGTGTGACACAACAGAAACGAGACTAAGTGTGTAGCCTAAACAAAGAGTGGAATTGTAATGATTGAGTGGATTTCCAGTATTCAGACTGTTAATCAACACTACTACATTGACCTACTAAAAAGACTTGGTGAAAAAATTTGGAAAAAAGGTCACCGTTGTGGAGTGATGGATGGCTGTTGCACCAGGACAATTCACTCGCTCACACGGCCCTATCTCTCAAGCAGTTTCTGACCCGCAGAAGTATTACTGTGATAGAGAATCTTCTTTATTCACCCGATTTGGCCCTATGCAACTTTTTTTATTTCCTAAAGTTAGATTTTGCTTAAATGGATCCCATTTTACCTCAGTTTCAGAGGTTCAGGCAAAAGTAGAGAAACTCCCGAAGAGCCTTCCAAAAACCTCATTCCAGAACTGTTACCAGCAGTGGCAGCACCGAATGCAGACGTTCGTGGATGCTTAAGGCGACTAATTTGAAGGTGGTAATTTCAAAAAGAACTGATTCTGCAGGTACAATTATAAATTGGACCAGTTTTTTGTGTGTCGCATCAGGTATACAGCTCAATAGATGGCGCAGTAAGCGACCACAGTTGCCCGGCGGCCATGCAGGAACAAGCCAGATTCATCCGAATAGGACATCTTTCCCTCCTTTTTGTGGAGAGAACAACAGTCTCTGCACTTAGTGTAAAGGGTACATGTTCGTAGGCAGACGCGTTCGTTGCGGTTGGGTCGCAATTAATGGGACTTGCTTGGTTGGGTTGCTGCTGGTGCACCCAAGGCTTGTGACGGTTTCGTTTCTTCCTGCGTCAGAGAGAGAGAGAGAGATAGTAAACTTTTATTGTTTAACCGAATAGCGTGGGTGATTTCCTCAGTCCAGGGTACCATTGGCCTGTGCTGTCTCCCGGGCCCTGGTGAGCAGGTTGCGCAGCTCAGAGAGACGCATGTGGGCCAGCTCTGCTCCCACTCTGCTTGGCTGAACGCTCGAGCTTTATATTTCTCTAATTGCTCTTTGTAGTTCCATATCATGTGAAGGATGTCCGAGACTTCACCGCATGCAGTGCACGTGTTATTTTTGAATTTTTCGTGCAAGATTTTGTGGCACTTTACTAGGTTTGGGAAAGTCCTAGCCTGTATGTTCCTCCAGGTTACTGCCTCCCGTCTGCTGAGGTCTTTATGCGGTTCTGCGTATCGTTTTCTTTCTAATTTGAAGTATTGCATTAGTTCCCCGTATGTAAGAGCGGTTGAAGGCTCTGGGGCAGCTGGCGCAGGTGCCCGAAAAGTACGCCCTCGGGCTGATGTGATCTCTCTTAAATGCTTGTCTCTGAAGCTACTGATTCATCAGACTGGTTGACTACTTCGAAACCATTATTCGATTCACGGGGGAGCAATTGAATGCGATGTCTTCGCCAGGTGAATGATCCTTGAGGTGAAGTGACATTTACACTGTATGAAACGCGTCCGGGCTATGACACCTTGAACCCAACGAGGCGAGCTTCGGTAATTACACGCAAGAACATGGTCACCAAGCCCAAATGTGTCAGCGTGATTTGGCCGATGCGCCGTTTGTTTTAAGTGTTCTGGCAGAACCCTTTCCTCCCCCGAAGGCTTGAACGCATCTAGCCATGTACGGATGTTTTTTCCAAGCAGCAATGCTGCTGCTGTTTCCTTTTTTGTTGCGTGAGGGGTATTTCGGTGTTACAACAGGAAGTTTGCAATGCGGCCTCCAAACGCTTGTTGGGTTGTCCTGTCTTAAACTCTGATTTCAAGGACTGAACAAAGTTTCTGCACGCCCATCTGTACTAGGGTGGTACGGAGCACACGTCAGGTGTCTTATTCCGAGATGCTTGAGGTATGCCCGAAATTCGCTGCTGACGAACTGAGTGCCGTTGTTAGTGACATCTCTTTCAGGCTCACCGAAACAAGCAAACAATTCTCTCAAACACATAATCGTTTTCTCTGATGTTTCGTTCATTACGAAGACTTCTAGCCTTTTCGAGTGGGCATTAACAGCTTCTAAAACGTTTAGCTGCGCTTTCGCCCTGCAAAATCCAAGTGAAATCTCCTCCTTGCAGTGTTGGCCACGACAATGGGTGCAGCAGCACAGAACTGGGACTCGAACGTTGCTCTTGACAAGCTTCGCAGCTTTTGGCTGGTTTTTCAAGGTCAGCATCAATCGTGGGCCACCATACTTAACTCCTAGCGATTTTTTTACTGCTCACAATTCATGGGTGCCTTAATGAATCTCATCTACTATGAGAGCCTGCTGCCGCTTAGTAACTACGACACGCATGCCATACAGCAAATAGCCCTGGTTGGTAGTTCGTTCCGTGCTTCTATCAAAATAGGGTTTTCATTCTACATCCGGCACAGATGACGGCAAACCGTTTTTGGTCCACTCTAGGACTTTGCTTAGTGTCATACCCTTACGTATTGAACATGGGATTACGGCACTAGTTACGGGCAGCAATTCCCATCGAACTGCTCAATGTCTTCTAATGACTGTTCATGTTGCGTTACAATCGGCAGTCTTGAAACACAGTGTGCCTCGGCGTTGTCGCTGGACTTTCTGAACAGCAGCTTATAGCGGTAAGCAGATAACGTCACTGCCCAACATTGTAGCCGATATGCTAGGATAGGCGGAATCCCTGTCTTAGGTCCGAATATAGTTTGCAGCGGCTGTAGTCTTTACGAGCGTGAAGCTGCATCCATAAATGTACTGGTGAAATTTTTTTGCTCCAAATACAATACCGAAACCTTCCTTTTCAAGTTGACCATAGTTCTTCTCAGCCTCTGACAACGTTCAGGAAGCATATGCCACAGGCTTTAAAGTTCTATCCGGAGAAACGTGAGAAAGAACAGCACCTCCCTATTAAAAAAATTGTATGAGGCAATCACCTCCCATTTTTTCACAAAACCTCACCCTCAATTCACATAAGAAATCACGTACGAGTCACATAATATTGCATAAGGTCTCATAGATTCTTGCACATTATCATAAATTATGCACGATATTATATGATAATGATGGGCACCGTATGAGAGTCTATGCGATTTGATGAGAATTTATGGGGTTATTGCCCCGCAGAACTTTTGGTTTTTCAGTACTGCTATTCCGTATTTTGACGGGTCGCAGCAGAGTTGCAACGGCTTTTCTGGGTCGTAGTATACTAGGATCGTCGAAATTGCAATGACAGACTTAATTGCACGAAATGATTTTCGGCAGACTCCATTCCAGCTGCATGGCTTAATTTCCTTGCTTCAGCAGCTCGTATAATGTGTAAGCGAGTGTAGACAGGCTTTCCACAAACTTTTTATAATAGCTTACCATTGCCAAGGCCTGCAGCTGCTGCCTGTAGTTTGGCTCTGGTGCCTCCATTAGTGCAGAAGGCTTTTCAGGTGATGGTAGGATGCCCTCAGGAGAGATATGGCCAAGATAATGTAGCTTTTCTTGGAAGAACGAACATTTTTCGCGTCGCACTCGTACACCACGCTCCAGCAGGTGTTTCAGGACGGCCTCAAGCTTTTCGAAGTGTTCGTTCTTTGTCTTACCGGTGATAAGAATATCGTCCAGGCTCACTCCTCTTAAGCCCTGGAGCATCATAGTCATAATGCGCTGAAGGATGGCTGGTACCGAAGACACACCGAAAGCCATACGGTTGACGGGGTACAGTCCCATGTGGGTGTTAGAAGTCAACAATTTCATGACTTTTTCTGCCATCAACCCCGGCTGGTAGGTTCTCTCGAGGTCAATTTTGGAGAATTACTGGTCTCCAGCTAAAGTGGCACGAAGATCCTCGATCCTTAGAATCGGGTACCGGTCCGTATCAAATCAAGGGTTGACAGTTGTCTTGTAGTTACCGCAAAAGTTACCGCACTACTGCTACCACAGGTGTTGCCATTTCACTCGTAGTCCCAGGAGTTATTATGCCAACTCTTTAGAGCTTTTGCAGCTCTGCTTCGACTGCTGGTTGAATGGCGAAGGGAACACTTATTGCTTTTAGAAACTTGGGTGCGCGCCTTCTCGTAGGAACAGTTCCGCGCGTTCACCACAAATGGTTTCTAGCTCATACTTAAAAAGGTCTTCATATCTATGCAACAGCCCCTCCAAACGTACCTGGTCCTTATCTTGAGAGCAGTATGCAGGTGACAGTTTGTTCAGCGCAAAACTGCTGCTCCAATTCAGACGGATGGTTCGAAGGCAGTCTCGGCCGCCAGAAGAGGTCCACGTCCGTTTAAGAAGTACAGCGGCAGGATCTCTGCTTAAATGCCATGTCGGACCTCGACGTCAATCACTCCTTTTGGCATGACGAGAGCTGCCGAGTATGTGCAAGTCGGTGCAAGGTTGTCGATGTTTCGATATCGCTTTTTTACAGCTTCAACGGAATGACACACACTGCTGCACTGGTATCTTTTCCATCAACAATGGCTTTTAGTCGACCGTTACTTCGAAGGTGAGTGGGTCGTGGTCACGACTCTTACCAGCATTCATGTCGGCAAGGCCTTCGTCGTCCATATTCGCAAGTATTTTGCTTCTTTTTGGGGTCTTTCTTTGTTCTGTGCAGCACCACGGCAGGCACATTGAATGCGGCCCTTCTTTCAGCACTTCAAATACGTATCCTTCAAGTGTGGAGAGTTCTTACTCACATGCCCCTGCGAACCGTATCGTAAACTCGCAGTCGTCCGCACGCTGCTCCCCGTACGTCGCTGGACGAAATCAGAAACCACAACAGGCATTGACGCGTCACGGTCTGCGTGGACCTTGTACACGTCCATTTCCGCTCCCTCCAGTGCGTGGGCCAGGGCGGTGCTCTTGGTTGCCGCTTCCACCTGGCGAATTCGAGTGGGAGAGCAGGCGCACTCGAGAGCACTTCGAAAGTGTTCTCAGAAGAGCGGGCTTCCAATAGTAGAGGAGGAGGGCTTTTCCTCCGCTGAGAGCACCCGAGTGCACTCTCGGCTGCTCCCTCATCTAAAGCGAGTGTACAGGAAGTCACATGGCATAAAGCGTCAAATCCGCGCCATCTCTCTCTCTCTCTTCAGTCGGCGACGCTCAAAATGGCGGCTGCAAACCGTCGGACTGTGCGAGTGGAAAGCATTGCTCAGGTGATGTATGCATGTTTGAGAGTCGCTGCTGGCGTCGAAAGGTCCAAATGAGGCAGATCGCCGCGCTGTCAGAACACAGGAATACAAAACAAGCAGTTCTACACGGAGCATTGGCAGGCAGGGAGTGCTGGAAAGAAAATAGCGCGTTCACATGCTGGTCCCATGGTCGTGACGCACTGCTCTCGACATGCAGAGAGCGTTCCCGTGGGAGGACAGTTACACTCTCGCTCGAATTGCTACTCTACTGCTGTGTACTGCTCGGCATCTCTGCTCTCGTCCCCCAACCGAACGTGCCTATAGTGAGCGCTTTTTTCTTTGCACTTTAGAACGTCAACTTCTTTCCTTCTATAAACAGGACGCGCTAGATACCCTCTATCTTCAGCCCGCAGACAAGATAATCTCGTAGCGTTTGGTCCAGGAAAGTTTCGAAATCACATGCCTGAGCCAAACGGCGCAGTTTAGCGACGAATTCCGCAATGGTTTTCTCTCCTATCATCGCTTGTTAAATTTCGATCTTTCCGCGATGACGGACGTCTGTGGCGCAAGGTGTCGTCTTACCAAGCACTTCAGTGTCTCGAACGACGAGACCGAGGGCAGCTGCGGTGCGGACAGCGACTTCAGCAGAGCGTATGTCTTGGGACCAATAAGCCTTAGAAAGGCGTCCACCTTATCCTCCTCGGCGCCTTGGCTCCGTAAGTACGAGGTAAGTCTTTCTTCGTACGAAGACTAGTCGCTTACCTACTCGTCGTACTTCTCGATGTTTCCTAGATGGCATATCCTTACTTTGGCCGGTGCGACGTTCGCTGTGCTTCTCGACGCCTCATTGGCTGGCTCACTGTCGCTGCTCGTTGCTGTTTCATCGGATTCGATGCTTGGTCAATCCCATCCTCTCGTCGCCAGTGTTGTGTTCTTGTACTTTGCAATCGAGGAAGTGAGGTAGCTGGGCACTTCAGTAGCGAACAATGAAACAATAGGCGATTATTAGACTAGCGTGTCAACATGCTTATACTGACATTTTACCAAAGAGAGTGAGGCAAGCCTTACAGCTGCTTTTATACAGCTCAATAGATGGCGTAGTAAGCGACGACAAATGCCCGGTGGCCATACAGGAACAAGCCAGATTCACTCGAACATGACAGACTCCAGAGGTGCGAATTTGCAGGCCGCCCCATCAGGTAGTCACTTCCCTCAGCTTAGCGTCGAAGGGTTCACTGAGACGGAGTTGTCGATATATGCATCATGGCCTCCGAGATCACCCTCGCGCACGTGTTTCTCTCCGGCCGTTCCAATCAGCGCGTACCCCAGCCAAATGTTGTAAGTTTGTCAGTTCCTCCAGACGCCACCAGGCGGCAGTGCGCGCCTATGCGTCGATGCATCGTCCAGCCCGCTCGTGTCATATCTCCGCTGGCGGTTCTCTCGTTTTTTGCGCGTTTACATTGAGGAAAAATTGGTTACGAGCGTGCCACGTAGCCTTTTATTTTTAGCTGGTTTTCCAGCAAAGACTGACAGCAAGGTGTGTTCGAAATGTTTCACAATTTAAGTGTTGTGTTTACTGCCGAAGCGGAGTGTTTATGTTCTTGCTGCGTTCACATAATGCGTTCCGTTCTGCTTAGAATTTACGCAATGTGCTCGTGTAGATAGTTTTCTTTGCTTGTGAGACAGTTACTCGTCAAGGATACCTCGTGTAGGTGATAGTCTTTGAGTGCCTAACGGTCACCCGTGAAATCGGCAGTCAACGTTACGAGCGTATGCTCGAGTAGTCAAAGGCATGCATGTTTCTCAGCTACAAAGTCTTGTTGCAGTTCGGTGAACTGATGAGACATTCGTTTTCCTCCCCATTTTTAATCCTAAGTCTTCTGCGCTTGCTTGCAAATATAACAAATTCCTGTGGAGCGTACATCGCTACATTCCATGTGTAGCGTACATGTCCCTAGCTCTTTTCTATCTCTCTTCTATCTTTGCTCTCTTCTAGGTGCTCTCTTCTATCTTTGCGCAGCAAGAAAGGACCACGCGACTGAAAAAACGAAGATAATTAATGAAAAGTTGCTTAGGCCACAGCTTATCAACGCCGGCAAAATAGTAACTGATCAAACAGCTTACCGGAAAAAGAAAGAAAAGTGCATGCTGAGCAAGATAGGAGCTGCGTGTTTAGTCTCGCGAGTTTTATCTTTGCAAATCGAAAACTAGAAAACAACGCAAGTAGTCATCATGTGGTGATTGAATTTTGTAAATAACAAAATGTTTGCGTGTACTTTTTGATTGTGCTTGCCCATATTGTTTTTATCTTTGTCCACCTCATGAGTTTTTTAAATAAAGAAACGCGTCTTCTTTAAATTGCTCACAGTGTTTGCCTCGTAAATTTGTTCAGAAAGTGGCTAGTATCACTACATCCGGCGGATGTTTAGTGTCAGAAATGTGCGGATAAGTTTCGCATATCAATGAAAGTTAATGCAAAATTGCTAACTAGTGTGGCAGGCGTGTATGATAGTGCCATTCTATAGTCTAATCATAATTCGTTTGAATTTACCCATTTGCTCGGCTTGGCCCTCTGCGTGTATAGGAATAGCAGTAAAAATTAAAAATAAAAGCACTGCACCCAGTCTGTAGCATGTGGAAACAAGTGAAAATAAGAAATAAGCTGAAACTCGCGTGATAATTGCACACATTTATGCTATGGCGGGCCGCGTAGTTTAAAAACGGGGCAATAGCTTCTCCTCATTTTCGATCGTACAAGCTGATCCGTTTTTAACGGGATCACTTTCAAAAACCTCGCATATACTCATATGACGGCAGAGGTGCCTGAACGTGCCCCGATTACCCTTCACCTTTATCTAACTTTTTTTTTATTACGCAAGCTTGCCGTAAGGCATGTTATAAAAACCCATGTAAATTGTTTTCCGTAAAGATTCTATCGAACTTGCGTGCTTACGATCTTCCCAGGCTGCTTTAAAACCGTGCGAGAAAAAAAAAATAGCTATCGTGAGATGCATCTAAGTAAGCAATAATCAGATGACTGTGGCCGAACCATTTAGAGAATGGCATTCGTGCGATGGATGTTAATGTAAGTCGCCGCACTCGTAAATACTGTATTTAGCGAGTTAATGATCTCGCAAATGTACGGCGACAAAAAGAAAAAAAAAAGACGAGGAACCGCAGCAGAGAGCCCCAGACCACGCATGCATGCTTCGGGCAGGTATGCAGCTTCGGGTGGTCGCTGAATAACTTTGCTCATGTGGGCCTTATATTATTAGCACTTCAACGATAGCGAAATTGTTGGCTGCCGTCTTGCCCGTGGCATTTCAAAGCTGGCAGCTCGACTGTGATACAAGCGCAAGCTGAGGACACTCGTGTTTTATTGTTAGCGCCAAGCTGCGGCGGAACACTTGATGCATAGGTGGCGAGCGCCACGGTGCGGCGAAAGACGCTGTCACACCCCATTTTCAACTTACGCTCTCTCCGGCCGATTGGAACGGCCGGAGAGAAACGTGCGCGCCGAGGTGATCTGGGAGGCCATGTATGTATCTATCTAGTTCTCATGGCCATCGATAAGTGTCTCGAGGTCAGAGATACGGGTTCGTCATTGCACAATTGTCTGGGATTAGGGTCAGTGCTTCGTCGGTTGTTTTTCCTGGCGATCGCCGCTGTCCCATCGCTACCACTTATAGCCGCCTTAATACTGAGTCGTGTCATCGTTAACGTGCTGGTATTGGTTACAGGGTATCCGTGAGCCGACATCTACGGAGGATCTTCGCCAATTTGTCGTGATTGAACTTCCCCTCCAATGTTCATTGCGTTTAATTTCCCCGCCGGGCGCTCGTAGACCACCTGCGAGTGTTAGGTGAGTATCGTCGAGGTGTCAGGAATTGGGCCGGTGAGTTGAACCATGACCTTGGGTGCCTGCTCTCATCATGCTTCTGACGAAGGTAGTGGTCGATTTCAAGAGGCCGCTAACCGGGGAGCGGTCGGGGAGCGTCGAAACAGAAACCACGAAGGCCCAATCTTCTGTATGGACAATGCTGGAGAATGTGGACTGCCTCACCGCAATGGACCATTTGCGGAGAAGCTCCTGCGCATGCGCGGATGGATGGATGGAATATAGGAGCGTCCCCTTTGAAACGGGGTGGTAGCAATAGCTATCATGCTCATTTTTCTCCCTATATCTTAATTATTGATTTAGAATGGTTAACTAAACCATCATTCTATGTATTAAATTTTTGTTCCTACATTACTAACATTATGTCACTTCTCTGCTTCTAAGCCACCAATCTTCCAGTCGTTTTTTGCTAGTTTCCACCGCCGGTTTATTCACCCGGCCACTGTTATCTCTAAACCCCAGAGCTTCAGGAACAGTGATTGCGCCTGCATCAACTTCCGGAGGGATACCATTACATTCGAGTATAATATGGTCAATTGTTTCACTGGAGTTTCCACATACAGCAGATGCGTCATCTCCATTGTTAAATTTCTTTTTGTAGTTGCGTGTTCTAAGGCACCCTGATCCAGCTTCAAAACGTAGGGCACAGCCTCTTGAGTTATCAAAGAAATCTTCCTTCCTGATCTGCAATTTCCACTTTCGGTATAATTCCACACTCTGTTTCTTTTCCATCGAATTTATCCAATTTTTACCTTCTGTGTTTTTCACCTGTTGCTTAATGCTCTTTATTACTCCGTCCTTGTGACTAGCATACTTACTAGTTGGTTTCCTAGTTCTTTTCCTCCATTGTGAGTGAACGCTTTTTAAGTACAGGTATTTAAATACTTTAGCTGCCCATCTGTTACTGTCCAAGTTCCTCAGGCGTTCCTCATATAATATTTTACTCTGAGCTTCCCGTACTTCGAAAGATGACCATGCCATATCTCCCTGTACCGCATCATTTGTAGTTTTGCCGTGGGCACCTAGTGCTAACCCCTTCATGGATCACTGGTTTGTCGTGGCGGAGGGGCTTGCGAAACTCGATGAAGTCGTGAGCTCTGCTGTGTAGGGCCACCCAAGATAGACAGGTCACGGCAGAGGGTTCTGACAAAATGTGATTCACTGGAGAAGGTAATGGCAACCCACTCCAGTATTTCGTGCCAAGAAAACCCTATGGCCAGTCACAATACCATTAAAGATATGGCGCCGGAAGATGAGCCCTCCAGGTTGGAAGGCGTCCCACATGTTACTGGGGATGAACAAAGGGCGATTCCTAGTAGCTCCAGGACGAATCAAGCGGCTGGGCTAAAGCCAAAAGGACGCTCAGTTGTGGATGTGTCGGGAAGCGACCGGAAAGTCCGATGTTGCAAGGAGATATATCAAATAGCAACATGGAATGTAAGATCTATGACGCAAGGTAAACTGGATGTCGTCAAGCGAGAAATGGACAGATTGAACATTGACATCTTGGGTATCAGCGAGCTCAAGTGGACCGGAATAGGAGAATTTAACTCCGGCGACCATTATGTCTTTTATTGTGGGCATGAATCCAAGAGAAGGAATGGGGTCGCTCTCATAGTAAACAGAAGAATGGGCAAAGCAGTGCTAGGGTACAACCCCAAAAACGACCGAATGATTTGACTTCGGATCCAAGGTCACCCTTTCAACATAACAGTTATCCAAGTCTATGCACCGACCACTACCGCTGAAGAAGCTAACGTTGAGAGATTTTATGCGGACCTAGAATGCCTTTTAGACCGCACCCCATCATCAGACGTCGTTTTTCTCATAGGATACTGGAATGCTAAGGTCGGGAGTGAAGAAATATCCGGAATTATAGGCAAGTTCGGTCTTGGCGAGCCAAATGAAGCTGGGCAGAGGCTAGTAGAGTTTTGTCAAGAAAACAACCTGACCATAGCGAATACTTATTTTCAACAGCACAAGAGGCGCCTGTACACATGGACTTCACCGGGCGGTCTGTACAGGAATCAGATGGATTATATTCTTTGCCGGCAGAGATGGAGAAGCGCTATACAAGCAGTAAAAACAAGGCCTGGGGCCGATTGTGGCACCGATCATCAGCTTCTTGTTGCCAAAATTAAGCTTCGATTGAGGAAAATGCAGAAAACTAGAAGGCCTTTCAGGTATGATCTGGATCAAATTCCATTAGAATATGCTGTGGAAGTGAGGAATCGATTTCAAGAATTAGATCTAGAAGACAGAGAGCCCGAAGAGATGTGGACCGATGTTCGTGATATAATACAAGAAGTTGCTACTGAGGTAGTTCCAAAGCAAAAGAAATGCAAGAAAGCAAACTGGTTATCTGAAGAGGCTTTGCAAATAGCTGAGGAAAGGAGGATGGCAAAAGCTATGGGGGAAAGAGAAAGATACAAGGTTTTCAATGCGGATTTTCAGAAAATAGCAAGGAGAGGTAAGAATGCCTTCCTGAACATACAGTGCCAAGCAGTGAGGACAACAGCCAATTAAGGAACACAAGAGCTCTCTATAAGACAATCAAAGATATCAAAGGAAGCTTCTGTGCTAAGCTGGGCGTGATAAAGGACAAACGAGGCAAGGACCTCACTGAAGCCTCAGAGATAAAGAAGAGGTGACAGGAATACACAGAAGAACTGTACAAGAAGGACCCGAATGTGCAAACGGTTGTGATTACTGATCTCGAGCCGGGCATCCTGAAGAGTGAAGTTGAATGGGCCTTAGCCAGCCTTGCTAAGAACAAAGCTAGCGGAATTGATGTAATTCCAGCTGAGTTGCTTCAAAACCTCAACCATTACGCTGTTAACATTCTGCATACATTACGTCAGAAGATTTGGACAACCCTGCAGCGGCCACAGGATTGGAGGAGGTCAGTTTACATCTCCATCCCAAAGAAAGGCAGTGCCAAAGATTGTTCCAACTACCGCACGATCGCGCTTATTTCGCATTCTAGCAAGGTGATGTTGAAAATCCTCCAAGGTAGGCTGCAGCAGTATGTGGATCGGGAGCTTCCGGACGTGCAAGCTGGGTTTCGCAAGGGCAGAGGAACTAGAGACCAAATTGCCAACCTTCGCTGGATCATGGAAAAAGCAAAAGAGTTCCAGAGACCCATCTACTTCTGCTTTATTGATTGTGCAAAAGCGTTTGACTGCGTATATCACAGCAGATAGTGGCAACCTCTCCAAGAGATGGGAGTTCCAATTCACCTCATCTGTCTCCTCTGGAACCTGTATGAAGGGCAAGAGGCCACAGTCAGAACTGGGTATGGTCTTGCTGATTGCTTTCCGATCGAGAAAGGAGTGAGGCAAGGCTGCATACTGTCGCCCTGCCTATTTAACCTATATGCAGAGTGCATCATGAGGAAGGCCGGCCTGGACGAGTCTTCAGCTGGAGTGAAAATTGCTGGAAAACGTATCAACAACCTTAGATATGCGGATGATACCACTTTAATGGCAGAAAGTGAAGTGGAACTCAGGAGACTTCTGATGCGCGTACAAGAAGAGAGTGAGAAGTATGGACTTAAACTGAACATTAAAAAGACAAAGATCATGGCGTCTTGCCCTATCAAGCCCTGGAGCATCAATGGACAAGAAGTGCAAGCTGTGACAGATTTTCTCTTCTTGGGCTCCAAGATTACCTCGGAAGGAGACTGCAGCCATGAAATTAGGAGACGCCTGCTTCTTGGAAAGAGAGCAATGGTTAGCCTTGACCGCCTAGTAAAGAACAGAGACATTAGTCTGCCAACCAAGATCCGTATAACTCGTGCTATGGTCTTTCCAGTTGTGATGTATGGATGCGACATTTGGACTGTGAAAAAGGCTGACCGCCGAAGAATTGACGTATTTGAATTGTGGTGCTGGCGAAGACTCTTGAGAGTTCCTTGGACTGCCAGAAGATCAAATCAGTCGATATTGTCGACCATAAACCCTGACTGCTCATTGGAAGGTCAAATTCTAAAGTTAAAGCTCAGCTACTTTGGTCATCTGATGAGAAGAGAGGAGTCTCTGGAGAAAGATTTGATGTTGGGAAAGGTTGACGGTCGCCGGAGAAGGGGTAGGCAGCGAACGCGATGGTTAGATTTCATCCTCGAGGCAGTGCAGATGAAGTTATGTGATGTTCGGAAGATGGTGAGAGACCGGAAAGCGTGTCGTGACATGGTCCATAGGGTCACGAAGAGTCGGACACGACTGAACGATTGAACTGACCTAGTGCTAATCGTCCCACGGATCTCTGATTTCTTTCTAATGTCGACTGTACCTCTGATTTTAGGCACAAAACCGCATTTCCGAAAGTAAGTCTGGGCACCATAATTCCCTTCCAAATACCCCTAAAAACCTCATACCTATTGTATCCCCACAATGCCTTGTGTTTCATTATCCCGGCATTCCTTCGCCCTTTGGCCTTAAGTGATTGCTCATGCTTTCCAATGTATGCCAATCCTTCGTTTACCCATACCCCCAGATATTTATATTCTGCTACTCTAGGTATTTCATGGCCTTGTATTTTAAGACCCTGATCAGTTGAGCCGTTGAAAATCATCAGACCCGACTTAACTGCGCTGAAACTGAAGCCTAGAGCGTCCCCTTCGTCTCCGCAATACTTAACTAGAGTTTGTAATTCTTCCAGACTCTCAGCTAGCAGCACAATATCGTCTGCATACATAAAACCGGGGAGGCGCTGCTCTGCCGCCTTTCCACCTAATCTATATGACAGGTTAAAACCTAGGTTACTGTCTCGTATCCTCCGTTCCAGGTTTATCATATAAAGCATGAACAGCACCGGAGATAGCTAGAGGACAGCCTTGTCTTAATCCTTTGCATACTTTGACATCCTCCGTACTTCTTATCCCTTCCCACGTAATTTCTACTTTGTTATCCCGGTATATTTCCTGTAAGAACTCTATTAATAATCTCATAATCGATACCTTCTTCTTTTAATATGTTCCACAGGAGTTCCCTTCTTACGCTGTCGTACGCCCCGTTTATGTCCAGGAAGGCCAAATACAAGGGTCTATTTTCCACTCTAGATATTTCGATGCATTGGGTAATCACGAACAGGCTATCATCTAAGCGCCTACCATTTATAAAGCCGTTCTGAAGTTATCCAAGTATCTTGTTACTTTCTACCCATGCTTGCATATTTAATTTCACCGCCTGCATGACTAACCGGTACATAACAGATGTTATGGTAATCGGCCTGTAGGGGTTTATGTGCATCCTGTCTCCTTTCTCTTTATAAATCAAATTCATTTTACTCTGCCGCCAGCTGTTCGGAATTAGCTTATTCGTTATGACTGTTTCCACAGCTTTTAACAACGTTTCCTTACTTTTTGGACCGAGTTCATTAATCAGCTTGATCGGAATTCCATCTATTCCTGTAGATGCGTTTTTAGGATTATTTTTTTCTGCCTTTTTTAGATTGGTCAGTTCTAAGCTGCTTTGTATTCTGCTACGTTGTGTTGCTTCCTGATTTACGGAGATTACCCTATCGTCGCTCTTACATGACTCGGCTATAACTGATGTAATGTAGTTCACTGCGTTGTCTCTCTTTAAACAATTTCCCTCGTTATCTTGAATCCGATCCTGCTTTCTTTCATTTTTCTTCCCTAGCCAGCTTATATGGTTCCAGAATTTTCTTGCTCCGCCTCTAGAGGCATCGTGTATGTCAGCCATCCAGCGATCGGTGGACTGCCTTATTTTACTTTGGACGAGGGCCTGCACCTGAAGTTTCTTTTGTCGATATGATTCCCACTTTTGGTCGATTTCCTCCTGAGAAACCTGTGCTTTCTTTGCCATTCGGTGTTCCCTTGAAGCAGCCCGTCGTTGTTCAATAGCTTCCCTGAGTTCCTTTTTCGATCAGCTCCGTGGCTTCCTCTTTCCATTCCAGCAGTTTGCTACTTTAACCTCCTGAATTTTCCTCCTTATGAGTAGTTCTACCTGTTCATAATCCCAGTCTTCCATGGGGCTTTTTTCTATTGCTTGCTCTATGTCTGCTGGTATCTGCGCTATTTGATCGTCGTAACTACAGGAGGCGCAACTAGCGCCACCTGTAGGCGATTTGGTTTTGGTTGGAAAACATGACCCTGATCAGCGCAGCTTTGCTGTGAATTCTTGCGCTGTAGTGCGCGGATGATGGGAGCTGCTTGTCCCGCCTTCGCCGTGTGTGTGTGCCAGTGGGTCGGGAGTATTTGCCACGTATTCAAAACAAAAGTCACACGTGAAGAAAGGTCGTCTGGATATTTCACAACTGGCATCCGAGTGCTCGTCATCTGCTCACGAAGTAGTGTGCTAGGTGTCTTCTTCTGCTGCTTCTTTGCGGAGGTACTGTTTTGTCCTCTCCTGTTTTTTTTTGTTTGTTTTATGGCTCCATAATTCGTTGTTAGGTGTTTTGTTTTTCTTCTACAGCAACGCCACTTACGGAAAGGAGCCAATCTCCGCTTTGAGACAAGGCGGTGTAGAGCTTGTGCCTCTGACATGCAAATTGCTGGAGTGAGTATACCTTGACGAAAACCTACTGACTTAATAGCATGTCTGTGCGAAAATGAGAATCCTGTGCCCTCACAGAAACACACAACAGCAGCCCTGCTACATGACGGACGGTTTCGCTGAGCCTTCAAAGAAACGCAGTATTGTTCGCTATTGCATGCAGTCTCAAGACAGCCATTTGAAGCATGCGCTATGCAACAGCGACACTTGTACGTACATATAACGAGGGCCGCAACGACATACAATGCGCGAAAGACAAAGTCGTTTATGGGGTCGGTTTTGCGCATCCGGCCCTTTCCGAAGTGACTGGGCGTTCTTGTATTTCGCGCTTGCTGCCAAATGAAAACATCTCTGATTTATAAAAGTTCTACCATTGGCAAATTCGGTGAAAACTGAGTTTTATATACTAGTATGAACGTCCACCATAAGTGCATCTGAACTGTGGGAGTACGGCAGAGTGCAACCTCAATAGCCGCAGGAAACGGCCGGTCAGTAAGCGAAGCTCTCTCGTATTAGCGCGAGTGTGATTGAGGTAATATCACGAGTTGTTCACAAATCAATAAAGTGTGGCCTGCATCAAAAGCTGAAGGGACAAGACTTGCAGGAACTCCTGCCCTGTCTAGAAATCGTAGACAAACATTCGCGTGTGTTCAGTACATCCCATTACACTTAAACACTCGTCCGATCATTAGCGGCTATGCAATACACGTTCATTTTGCCGACATGAGCCTTCTGCACAAGAGAGATACACATTTATCGAACCAAGATATTACACCCCGCAACGCAATCGCAGAGAGTTCAAACGATGTGGCCTGTATCAACGGAGAACCAGACCAGATACATGACCAGCTGCATTTTTTAGACCTGCTTTCTTCTGTACGTATGCTGTATCGATTGATCAATTACTTTAACAGAAAAATCGCTGTTATTTTGCTTTTGCATTTAAACTGCCTTTGCTTTCCAATCTCTTGTAATATGTTCTCATGGTGAGCTCCATGAGGGATAAACGAATGAGGGTAAACTTGCCTAATTTTTGATTCCTGGCGACGACTCCGCCGTTGCTAACCATAGCAGACTGCATCATTTTGTTGGCATGGTTTGGATTGTCTTGAACTGGCTGCCGTCCTGGAGCGACTTGGCTGGATTCAGCTTCCGAGTAAAAAAGAAAAGAAAGCCTCAATGTGTTTCTTTATTTCGATTCTAGGTGTAACCCCTGCAGTTTACGTTCGTGTTTTCGTACTGTCAACTAAAAGCGCCGAAGCGACACACTGAGGGACGTCCTGCAAATTGCTCGCGTTTCTCGTACGTAAGCATCCACACGTTATGCTAAATATCTTTATTATTAGGCGATGCTTAAATAAGTGCTCCGTTTTGAAGTCTCCCTCATGGGAGCCAGGTTGCATCGGCCCCAGGCATAATTCTATGAAAGGAGTAGAGCCTTTTCTTTCTTTTTACTACTTTATGATGGTATACTTTTTGCCTTTTATGCTGTGCCAGGCCTGTCCGGTATAGTGGTGCAGTAGTTTTGTTTTAGGCATCTTCTTCCAGCATTTCTCTTACCGAGCGTTTTTCGGATTAATATAACCTGGTGTAGCAACGAACATCTTTTGCATCAGTCTTGGCTCTCTAGCAATTTTCTTTTTCTTTTGTTTTGTCTAGGCCTTCTAGTTCTTTCTAGAGCTAGTTTAATTCGTAGATGGCATAGAAGTTGCCTAACTCTTAAAGCCCTTGAATTTGGTGATGATTGACAATTACTTTCAACAGCGTTTTCTGATTGTCCATGGATGAGAAAAATGTTTCAGTGGTGAAATATTCCCCTAGGAAAGCTGACCGCAGAGGTAGCGTCGTCTTAGAGGCACGTGCTAGCTGCTGCTTAATTATGCATTTTGATGGATGTTATTACTGCAGTGTTCCTATGGGCAGATAGCACATTTTGAGTTAGTCATACGTAGAGGCACTTTTGCAAGAGTAACTTTTTACTCTTTATTACATAAATTCAAGTGTACTCTTTCGTATAATCCTCGTGCCTCATTTAAAGAACCACCGTGCAGCAAACATCTGTCGATGCTTAATACAGATACATTTGTGTTCGATTTTGCAAATCCGCACAACTCCTCACCTATGCAGACGCACTGACTCATTTTCGGCCTAATATTAACATTACTCGTCGTACAAAATTAGAATAATTTGCGTTAGCACAGATATAACTATTGCATGTCCTCCAAGTGTTGTTCTAAAATGTTCCTTGTTTTTCACTTGTTAAACTTACTCTGGCACACATCTGGTCAGAATATCCCAATTATATTCACGTATACACCGATGGATCTGTGTCAGCACAGGCATCCGCTGCAGCTGTGGCCATACCAGCTCAGAAAACGACTCTGCATTTCCTTTTGGGACATACCTCTACATCAACCGCTGCCGAACTTGTAGCCATTCGGGAATCTATTCGCTATATATGTGGGGAACCACCTCAAAAATGGTGTATATTCACGGACTCGAAGACTGCATTACAAATTTTGGAAAACTTCTTACGCCACACTGCCTATCAGTCCCTGGCACTAAACATTATGGAGCTCATCACATCTGCCCAGCTGCAAGGCCACATGATAATGTTTCAATGGATCCCTGCCCCCTGCGGCCTCCATGGGAATGAGCAGGCCGATGTTGAAGCGAAAAGCGCACTCATCAATGGCTTTCAAACAACTGTGCCTTTTTCAAGAGCGGATACCACGTGTCTTCTAAAGAGTTGTATGAATATTGCTACAGCAGCTTACAGGACTCAACCAGACGCCCGACACATCCTTCTAAGAAGGCTCGATCGAACATTTAAATTTAACGTTCCGCGTTATATTCCGCGTCATCAGGCATGCTTGATACATAGACTTCGTTTAAACGTGGCTTTCACGCGCAAGTACTTACATTTAATTGGACACATGGACTCACCGGAATGTTCAACTTGTGGCATCCCAGAGACTGTGGACCATGCATTATTGGTGTGCCCAGAGTATGCGAACGAAAAAAATGTGCTAGCTGCTTCCTTGAAGCGTTTAGACAAGAGGCCTCTGACGGAGGAACTGCTGCTGGGCGCTTGGCAGGACAAGGGGAAGGGCGTCCAGGCAGTGCCTGCCCTTTGCCGTTATTTGAGCGCCAGCGGACTTGATTCGCGCTTGTAAAGCAAGCTGCTGTGTCTGTATATATAATTCATATGCCTTCTCCCACATCGTCACCCATCATGACCTTCTTTCTTCTCTCCTTCCCCTTCCCCAGTGCAGAGTAGCAGGCCAGATTTGAATTATTCGGGCCAACCTCTCTGCCTTTTCCTTTCAATGAATACGTCTATCTATCTATCGTCCCGTGTGTAATCCTTTGTTTTTAATAATGTACTGCATAATAGGTGTGGCGTACGCTAGTGAATTGTTTTTCGTTTGTCCTTTCCGTCTTTATTATTCCTGTGAGCGTGTGCAAAGTAAGTGTTTGTCTAAATACTCAATGCACCCATTGGATTGAGAGGTTTGGTGCAATAGTGTCACCAAACGCGGGCCGAGTGCTCTGGTTTCTGCGTGCTAGATGAACGTTGACATTGTCTATACTTAAAGGGTACTTAGCGTTGCTTCTACGTTCGTTTTAACCAACTGTTGCGGCCGCAGCTTGTCCTGACAATGAAGCAGTTCTATTTACATTATACATAATAAGACAGATATGGGGGAACGGGAGACTTGGCACCGAAGTGCTAGCTTAACTTGCACCAGACAAAGGTCAAACTTCGAACCAGCCAGCTCAAGACAAGGCAGTTTCATTACAATGTATGGTATTTCGTTGTGCATAGGGGCACACAACGACCATACTATTGTAACAAATGACGAGCAGTTAAATGCCCGCGAATTGTTCTCACCCAAAATGCAGAAAACGAAAGCTTGAAAGCTTTTCCTTTCATTTCAGGGAACTAAGCGCGCTCACAGGCGTGTGGGTTGGTCGTGATATCAACCCTTAAATTGCCCGAAGAAATCGCGATTACGATGAAAGATATAAGAAAGCATGCCTAGCTGTGAGGTTTAACACAGACTTTCAGAAGACCTTGAAAATGCTTAAACACGAAGTTAATGTTTCAGTAAAATAAGGAGAGGTCAAACTCCGGTGTTGCCTGTTTAGCCATGAATGAATTCAGAGCGACTTGCCCTGCAGCAAAGTTGCAACTCCTATCTGTTCTAATAGATACCATCTGGAGAACAGGCCATATCCTTTTCGCGCTTTCGCTGCTCTGTTGACACCGCGATCTGCACAGAGACCGGTAATTATTGTCAAGCTAACGATGCAAAGCGTGACAGGGTTTTCAGCGAGGCATCTAATAAATTATGTCTGCAAAGGCAAATGATTTGCCGAATCAGCCAGAGTTAGCCGTCAGTTAGCAAGACTCCGTTAAAAAGCATGCGTTTTCTCATGTTTCTCGCGGCGTGTTTTTAAGCTTATCAAATCTAAATTTCATTTTTTTATTGTATCAGGAGCTCTGCGCCCGTACCAACTCAACTATTCCAACCCTGTTTAATACAGATTACGGTGTAATGATGCCAGAACAAGGTTAGCCGATGTTTCACCTTTTCAAGGTGGGCTAAATAAAGGGTCTGAATATTGTACGGAGTACGAACAGGGGGATCAATCTGCTTTAAGTAATCACTCAAAACTGCCGCCATCGCCCTTGACAAGCGCCAGAGCAAACATTACTCTTCTGTGCCCTTTAGGCATTCTCTCTGAAGCTATCAGATACGGAACTCCGAATCTATATATAATCTTTGACCCACGAAGGTCTTCGTGCACCAGTTGGTATCCAAGCGATAGCCCGCTGGCGACAAAAACTAAATCATTAACCTTTCATAGGTGCCAAAGCGCTTTTCTGCCACGTCTACGAACGGTTAACTGAAATACGCGGTGAGCGGCGACGTCTAAGCAGAGCGGCGAAAGATATGCCCATATATGAAAGCGTTCTTCGTCAGATCTCTGAGTGAAAATGCGGTAGTATTGACCTATACTGCTTGCCTCACCTTTTGTTGAATGGTCAGTTGAGACGCAGTCTAAGAACAAGATTTTTAAATGCTCCGTGCCCCAATGAGGATTGGCTCACTTTCCTTCGGGCTGTTTTTAAATACGCGTTAATAAGGAGTTCTCAGTTAAGGCTTCCATTGGAGCGTCATTTTATTAAGGTGGGAACCAAGCTATCTCTATGCATCCCAGCCTCGTTCCTTGGCCCAAACGTTTGCTTAACTGATCAACATTTGTTGCTGAGCTTGCGCAGCCGGGCGTCTAAGACGGATACGGCGAGAGGTTCGCGAAGACAATGAGCTGCAAAGCTCTGTGCTGTAAACATGCAGGGAATAAAGCTTAATAAGACGCGTGTGGGAACAACCCAGAAGGCTTAGCCAGGAAACCTAAAAGGATAGACTTTGTCTCCCACGTGATCATGCCACGTGATAGTATGCAGCAATGTCTTCCTTCCCTGCGAGGCCGCAGACTGCCGTGTGGCGCGCAGGCGCGCGTATTAATACATATCCACTCCAATACATTATGCACGGACGGGCAGAGCGAATAAAGAACGGGGGAGGTTCTGACTCTATGAGAAACTAGTTACGACTGATAGTCACGAGACGTTGCGCTTTTTTTCTCTATCTTTGTAAACAAGTGAATGTTGCCAGATCAACTAGGTTTTCGAGCTACGGCTTGTCAAGCCTTGAAACAATACGCGGAAAACGCGAAACGTACGCACGTAGGTGAGTACCTCGAACCAAATACGCAGCTATATATGCTTATCTGCCTTTTCTGTAGCTATAAAACATATCGTTAATTAGGCATAAGTCGTTCACACCAGGAACGTATAAATAGGGCCTCGTTGTTCTGAGGGCTTTCTTACTGTAAGAATGGCTAAGTGCGCTTAAAACTTTAGATGGCGTCTTTAGACACTTGCTTAAGGTGAAGGAGCTAGGAGTTAAGCATCGGAGTAAAGAAAACCGCACGAGCAAGGAGTTTTGTGAAAATTTTCCTCAGTACTTTTCAGATGTTTTCTAGGTGCAGTTTTTGGCATGAGTAAATGCGTGCATCAGTGATTTTGCCGCTATTTGTAAGAGACGACCTTGACTGTAGAAAGGGTGGGCTGGTTGCAGGACGGCGGCGCTGCTGAGGACAACTGTCGCCAGCTGTCTTCAGTCGCGAGCATGTACTGCGTAATATGAATCTACGGCATAGATATCTTTCTAAAGGTTCGTGAGAGCCCGACGAGTCGTATATGCAGCCCTGATTAGGTTTGATGACTATAGTACCTGTACCCTGTTTCATGAGCTGTACGCAGCAATAGGGGAGGTAATAGAGATCTAAGGCAATCATGATTACGTACCTTACGTTACTTCTGGGGTTTCCTACCGTGCAGCCATCGGCGAGAATAGTGTAGTTGAACAACTATCTGATGCCTGTTATTCTGATTGTCCTAAACTTACATTATCGTTTATAGCCCTGGATGAACTCTGAAATTGAGTATATGTGTGTAGGAAACTTCGATTGATGTCATGTTTTCTGCCAGATTGTGGAATATGTAGTGCTACTAAAGGTTTTAGTCATGTCTATTCAGATTTCCACGAACAGCTTCTGCAATTTCAAACTCATTTAATATAAAGCGCCACAGTTACAGTATAGGAGCAGTACGCAACAAAGGTGTCCAGAAGGAACTACTCCGCATGGCTTGCTTGATAACATCTGTTTTATCATTAATTGCGGTTTGAAAATCGAAAGCCCAGTAGGTACTCTAACTACCGATATAGGATTATATACGACGGTGAAATCAGCAGCGGTGATAGATCAACGCACGTTTTTCTTCCGTGCTGATGCGTAGACTCAACATCCTCGCCAGTCACATGGAAAAGTTCACAGAACACTTCGGCTGCCGTTCGAAAAAGAGAATGAGTTTGAAGTCGGGCAGTGCGAGTTCCTCTTCTGAAGGCAACGGTAACACACTCTTGAGGCCGCCCGACTTGGACTAGACGCACACAACACCAAGTCTCGCTCTGTTTCTTTTTTTTTTCTCGGACTCTACCAAGGATATAGAATTTCTTGCTGGCAGCAAATTTGGATCCTATTTGAAGGCTTTTGGTGAATATTTTTAGAGTTTAAGTCGCTGCTTAGAAGCTAAGTTCGGCATGCTTTACAGCTTTAAAGGCAACGACCAATTTTCTTAACAGTATAGCTATAGGTTTCCCCAGGACACTTCGCCTGGTGATTTGTTGAAGTGTACAGCGTACATTCTTTTAGATCCCGAATATGCTCCGTTTTCATTCCGACTGGAAATATACCTGGATATGCTTTCTTGTAGTTGTATATTTATTTATTGCGCTTTTTGATGCTCAGCGGTACTCATTCTGAGCTCTCAAGTGTTTTGGTGAGTTTATAGACGTGATTCCGTTCTCTCAACAGTAGGGTCACTTAGCCGCGTAACCTGACAAGAAATAGCGGTAGCATTGTCAAAACGAATAAGAGCACGTTTAAAGCTCGCAAATCCTGTCGCTTCTGTGGTGCAATGAATGAACACTACTCATTTCAATACTGAAACATCTGTTCGAATTCACGGAGTACATTTTTCTGAAATTTGTTTTTTGAAAATTGACAACAGTCAAATAAATTACTAATAGATTTTTAAGGGTGTATTCCCTTTAGGTTGCATTATGTGATATTTTTTTATTATTATACTAACCGCAAAGCCAGCCGTGAACAGAGCCCGGAAGTGACGGAATAACAACGCTTTCACATGCAATTACGTTCACCGTAATCAGTGAGTGTGAGTTACCTAAAGGTTGCGTTCAGACACACCTCTCAGCAGCAATCGCCTTTTAAATCGCTGAGAGACTGCCAGCGAGGACAAAATATAGCCTTACGGGCCGGAAGTACGTATTCGTTAGTCATGTCCGGCTTCCTTCGCTAATGAAAGGTTGGGATGTTTGTCTTTGTTGTTCCGCGTTTTGTCCGGAAACGATTGTTGCATTACTGTTGTGTCTTTGAAGTCAGGCCGTGAGCATGAGCACGCTTGTGCTCTGCCTTGCAGTGTCACGTTTCACATGTCTGATGAAGCTAAAGTCAGCCAAATCAGGGGACGATAACTTTGAACTCTAATGAAGTCGTTTCACACACGTGACCTCGGAACTCATGGTAACCACGATAACGGAAAAACGAAAAATCCCATTTGGAATCCAGGTGCTTACCGATGAAGACGGCTTGTTTTTCTTTCTTTTTGGCTCTATAATGTTATAATAGTCTTTCATTGTATAATAATCAGAAAAATCGAGTAAACTTCGTTTTTTTTTTTAACATGAGCTCCTCGCAGACCATCTGATCCATCCCCATGTACATTTTTCTTATGACGGCGTCTTTTTTAATATATGCTTTACATCCCAAGTCCCCACCAAGCAATAGTGAATGTTTATTTATTGGAGGAGGGCGTATCCCAACATTGTGGAGAGCACATATTCTCCTAGGGTTGAAAAATTACTATATTTCTTGCGTTATGTGGTATACCAGTTTTGGTTTGGTAAAACTTTATTTCCCACAGTAGGGGTCATGGAAGACACTCGGCTAGGCGCCAGGTGTAGAGGGCAGCTCCCACGTCGGCACAGAGAGCCCGAAGCACTCCGCCTCCGCGCGGGCCTCCTGGACAGCCCGAAGCTGATCATGTAGTGAAGCACTTTTTAACACTTTGTCCCAACGTTCCTTGTTCTTGGCGTAGGCGTCGCTTGATGCACAACCACACAGCATATGGTTTAAGTCTACACGGTCACTGCACCGTTCACACACATGTTGTCCGTCGTAGTCTGGGTCGATGTGCTTCATGCGCCAGGGGTTGCAATGTAATAGCGAAATTGAAGGTCTGCCCAAAAGCACCTAGATGCTCCATTCTTTAATAATAGGGTGGAGCGAGGGCACTTCCACAGAACCCACCGCAACCACAATAAACGTAATATTGCAAGTTTAATTCACCCTCTCCACCCCATTTCACCCATAAACCGGTGCTTAAGATAAACGATTGCAGGTAAAACCTGCAAAGTAAATTGTTTTTTTTTTTTTTTTTCATCATTTCAACACTATGTTTTCGAAGTTACGGGCTGAAATGAGCAACAAAAGCCTTTTAAGAGTCCCTTCAAGCATGCCTACCCCTTTCAAACGGTAGTGCGGCTGATATGTAGCATATTCTTTTTTTTTTTGCTATAAAGAATTGCATGTAAAACTGTTATAAACTTTTATTTTTATTGAAATATCTTACGACAGTTTTTTTTTTTTTTTCCTAGTATCCATTTTTGCCGGCAGATGATCTTCTAGCTCTACAAACCTTGCTTCCCACGCTTTTTTTAGCGAGCGTTCTAAGACGTACGTGTTCGCA